>NW_024723954.1:50000-101301 GCF_018991925.1 Homarus americanus | reverse complement strand
GTCACCCGTATGATACTGCCACCACCCGCATAATACTGTCACCACCTGTATGATACTGCCACCAATTCGAATAATACTGTCACCACCCGTATGATAATCACACACCTGTATAATACCGTCACCACCTGTATGATACTGCCACCACCCGTATAATACTGTCACCACCTGTATGGGGATACTGCCACCACCTGTATAATACCGTCACCACCTGTGCTGATACTGCCACCCGTATAATACTGTCACCACCTGTATGATAATGCCACCACCTGCATGATACTGTCACCACCTGTATGATACTGTCACCACCTGTATGATACCGCCACCACCTGTATAATACTGTCACCACCTGTATGATACTGTCACCACCTGTATGATACCGGCACCACCTGTATGATACCGTCACCACCTGTACGATACAGTCACCACCCATATGATATCACTGTCACCACCTGTATGATAACAAGGTCACCACCTGTATAAATACTGTCACCACCCGTATACTGTCACCACCTGTATGATACTGTCACCACCTGTAAGGATACTGTCACCAATTCGTATGATACAATTGTCAAATTACCTATATGATACCGTCACCCAGCGTATGATCGTCACCAATTCGTATGATACCGTCACCACCTGTATAATACTGTCACCACCTGTATAATACTGTCACCACCTGTATAATAATGTCACCACCTGTATGATACTGTCACCACCTCATGATAATGTCACCACCCCTATGAGCACGTCACCACCCGTATGATAATACCGTCACCACCTATATGATACTCAGGTCACCACCTGTATGATACTGTCACCACCTGTATGATACTGTCACCACCTGTATAATACTGCCACCACCTGTATAATACCGTCACCACCTGCATAATACTGTCACCACCTGTATGATACTGTCACCACCTGTATGATACTGTCACCACCTGTGTATGATACTGTCACCACCTGTATAATACCACACCACCTATATGATACTGTCACCACCTGTAAAGGATACTGTCACCACCTGTATGATACTGTCCACCTGTATATAATACTGTCACCACCTGTATACACAGTCACCACCTATATGATACTGTCACTACCTTGTATGATACTGTCACCACCTGTATGATAATGTCAACACCCGTATAATACTGTCACCACCCGTATAATACTGTCACCACCTCTATGATAATTGTCACCACCTGTATGATACACTGTCACCACCTGTATACACTGTCACCACCTGCATGATACCGCCATCACCCATATAATACTGTCACCCGTATAATACCACCACCACCTGTATAATACCGTCACCACATGTATAATACTACCACCACCTTCCGTATAATAATTGTCACCACCTGTATAATACTGTCACCACCCGTATGATCATCACTGTCACCACCTGTATATCACTGTCACCACCTGTAAAATACCGTCACCACCTGCATAATACCGTCACCCGTATGATACTGTCACCATCTGTATGATACCGTCACCACGCGATGGCGATACCGTCATCACCTGTATGATAATCGTCACCACCTGTATAATACTGTCACCACCTGTAAGGATACAGTCACCACCTGTATGATACTGTCACCACCCATATGATACTGTCACCACCTGAAAATACTGTCACCAACAGTATGATACTGTCACCACCTGTGTAAGGATACTGTCACCACCTGTATGATACCGTCACCACCCGTATAATAACACTGTCAACAATTCGTATGATACTGTCACTACCTGTATGATACCGTCACCACCTATATGATAGTCACCACCTGTATGATAATGCCACCACCTATATGATACTGTCACCACCTGTAAAATACTGTCACCAACTGTATGATACTGTCACCACCTGTATGATACTGTCACCACCTGTATGATACTGTCACCACCTGTATAATAATGTCACCACCTGTATAATACTGCTCATCTATATGATACTGTCACCACCTGTATGATACTGTCAACACCTGTAATACTGTCACCAATTCGTATATTGCATTGTCACCACCTGTATGATACTGTCACCACCTGTAAAATACTGTCAAATAACTGTATGATACTGTCACCATCTACATGATACTGTCACCACCTATATGATACTGTCACCTGTATAATACTGTCACTACTCCGTATAATACTGTCATCTATATGATGATACTGTCACCACCTGTATGATAGCCACTGTCACCACCTGTATAATACTGTCACCACCTGTATATTACTGTCACCACCTGTATGATACTGTCACCACCTGTATGATACTGTCACCACCAGATGATACCGTCACCACCTATATGATATCACTGTCACCACCCGTATAATAATTACCAACAATTCGTATAATACTGTCACCACCTATATGATACTGTCACCAACTGTATGATACTGTCACCACCCGCATAATACCGTCACCACCCATATGATACTGTCACCACCTATATGATACTGTTACCACCTGTATGATACTGTCACCACCTGTATGATACCGTCACCACCTGTATAAATAATACTGTCACCACCTGTATATTAACAGTCACCACCTGTATGATACTGTCACCACCTGTAAGGATACTGTCACCACCTGTATAATTGTCACCACCAATATGATACTGTCACCACCTGTATAATACTGTCACCACCTGTATGATACTGTCACCACTCCGTATGATACAGTCACCACCTGTATGATACCGTCACCACCTGTATGATACTGTCACCAACTGTATGATACTGTCACCACTCGCATAATACTGTCACCACCTATATGATACTGTCGCCACCTGTATGATACTGTGTCACCACCTGTATGATACAGTCACCACCCAAGGATACTGTCACCACCTGTATAATACTGTCACCACCTGTATAATACTGTCACCACCTGTATGATACTGTCACCACCTGTAAGGATACTGTCACACCTGTAAGGATACTGTCACCACCTGTATAATACCGTCACCACCAATATGATACTGTCACCACCTTCCGTATAATACTGTCACCAATTCAAAAGGATACTGTCACCACCTGTATGATACAGTCACCACCTGTATGATACTGTCACCACCGTATGATACTTTCACCACCTGTAAGGATACCGTCACCCACATGATACTGTCACCACCTGTATGATAATACTGTCACCACCTGTATGCTACTGTCACCACCTATATGATACACTGTCACCCACATGATACTGTCACCACCTGTATGATACTGTCACCACCTACATGATACCGTCACCACCTGTATGATACTGTCACCACCTGTAAGGATACTGTCACCACCTGTATGCTACTGTCACCACCTGTATGATACGTCACCATCTATATGATACTGTCAACAAATCTGTATGATATCAATACCACCTACATGATACTGTCACCACCTGTATGATAATTTCCGTCACCACCTACATGATACTGTCACCACCTATATGATACACTGTCACCACCTATATGATACTGTCACCACCTGTATAATACTGTCACTACCTGTGTATGATACCGTCACCACCTGCATGAACCGTCACCACCCGTATAATACCACATCACCACCTATATGATACTGTCACCACCTGTATAATATCATCACCACCAATATGATACTGTCACCACCCGTATAATACTGTCACCACCTGTATGATACTGTTACCACCTGTACATGATACAGTCACCACCTGTATGATACTGTCACCACCTACATGATACACTGTCACCACCTATATGATACTGTCACCACTCAAAGGATACTGTCACCACCCGTATAATACTGTCACCACCTGTATGATACTGTCACCACTGTATAATACTGTCACCACCTTATATATGATATTGTCACCTACCCGTATGATACTGTCACCACCTGTATGATACAGTCACCACCTGTAAGGATACTGTCACCACCTATATGATACTGTCACCACCTACATGATACTGTCACCACCTATATGATACTGTCACCACCTGTATAATACTGTCACTACCCAAAGGATACAGTCACCACCTGTATGATACTGTCACCACCTATATGATACTGTCACCACCTACATGGATACTGTCACCACCTACATGATACTGTCAACACCTGTATAATACTGTCACCACCTGTATGATACTGTCGTACCTCACCCATATGACACAAGTCACCACCTATATGATACTCAAGGCTACCACCGTATGATATCACTGTCACCACCTGTAAAGGATACAATAATTAACAATACCTGTATGATACTGGCTACCAATTCGTATGATACTGTCACCACCTGCATGATACCGTCACCACCTACATGATACTGTCACCACCTGTATGATACTGTCACCACCTGTATGCTACCGTCACCACCTATAAGGATACTGTCACCACCTACATGATAATTGTCACCACCTGTATGATACTGTCACCACCTACATGATAATTGTCACCACCTGTATGATACTGTCACCACCTGTATGCTACTGTCACCACCTGTATGATACCGTCAAATTAATTCATATGATACCGTCACCACCTGTGTATGATACTGTCACCACCTACATGATACTGTCACCACCTGTATGATACTGTCACCACCTACATGATACTGTCAACACCTATATGATACTGTCACCACCCGTATAATACTGTCACTACCTGTATGATACTGTCACCACCCGCATGAAACTGTCACCACCTGTATAATACTGTCACCACCTATATGATACTGTCACCACTCCGTATAATAATTGTCACCACCAATATGATACTGGTCACCACCCGTATAATACTGTCACCACCCGTATGATACTGTTACCACCCAAGGATACAGTCACCAATTGTATGATACTGTCACCACCACATGATACCGTCACCACCTATATGATACTGTCACCACCTGTATGATACTGTCACCACCTGTATAATACTGTCACCACCTGTATGATACTGTCACCACCTGTATAATACTGTCACCACCTATATGATATTGTCACCACCTGTATGATACTGTCACCACCTGTATGATACAGTCACCACCTGTATGATACTGTCACCACCTATATGATACTGTCACCACCTACATGATACCGTCACCACCTATATGATACTGTCACCACCCGTATAATACTGTCACTACCTGTATGATACCGTCACCACCTGTATGATGTCACCACCTGTATGATACTGTCACCACCTATATGATACCGTCAACACCTATACGACACTGTCACCACCTGTATGATAATTGTCACCACCTATATGATACTGTCACCACCTGTATAATACTGTCACCACCTGTATGATACTGTGACCACCTGTATAATACTGTCACCACCTGTATGATACTGTCACCACCTGTATGATACAGTCACCACCAGGATACCGTCACCACTAGCATAATACTGTCACCACCTCGTATAATACTGTCACCACCTGTATAATACTGTCATCACCTGTAAAATACTGTCACCACTCGTATGATATCAGCCACCACCTGTATGATAATGTCACCACCTGTATGATACTGTCACCAATTGTATAATACCGTCACCACCCGTATGATACCGTCACCACCCGTATAATACCGTCACCGAATTCGTACGATACCGTCACCACCTATATGATACTGTCACCACCTGTATGATACCGTCACCACCTGTATATCACTGTCACCACCTGCAATGAATACCGTCACCACCTGTAGCGATACCGTCACCACCTGTAGTCATCATACCGTCACCACCTGTATGATACCGTCACCTATATGTGAAACCGTCACCACCTGTATGATACCGTCACCACCTGTATGATACTGTCACCACCTGTATAATACCGTCACCACCTGTATGATACCGTCACCATTTATATGATACTGTCACCACCTGTGAGCGATACCGTCACCACCTGTATGATGTACTGTCACCACCTGTAGAATACCGTCACCACCTGTGGCGATACCGTCACCACCTGTATGATACTGCCACCACCTGTATGATACCGCCACCACCCGTATAATACCGTCACCACCCGTAAGGATACCGTCACCACCCGTATGATACCGCAAGTCACCACCTGTATGATACCGGTCACCACCTGTATGATACCGTCAACACCTCGTATGATACCGCCAAATCACCCGTATAGAATACCGTCACCACCCGTATGATACCGTCACCACCCGTATGATACCGTCACCACCTACATGATACCGTCACCACCTACAGATACGTCACCACCTGTATGATACCGTCACCACCTGTAGCGATACCGTCACCACCTGTATGATACCGCCACCACCTGTAGTAATACCGTCACCACCTCGTATGATACCGTCACCAATTCGTAAGGATACTGTCACCACCTGTATGATACCGTCACCACCTGTTGAATAATACCGTCACCACCCTGTATTACCGTCACCACCTGTATGATACCGTCACCACCTGTATGATACCGTCACCACCTGTATAATACCGTCACCACCTGTATGATACCGTCACCACCTGTATAATACCGTCACCACCTGTATGATACCGTCACCACCTGTACGATACCGCCAAATTACCTGTATAATACTGCCTCCACCACCTGTAGCGATAAAGTGTCACCACCTGTATGATAACAATGTCACCACCTGTAGCGATACCGTCACCACCTGTAGCGATACCGTCACCACCCGTATGATACCGTCACCACCTGTATGATACCGTCACCACCTGTAGCGATACCGCCAACACCCGTATAATACTGTCACCACCTGTATGATACCGTCACCACCTGCATGATACCGCCAAATTACCCGTATAATACCGTCACCACCTGTATGATAACCGTCACCACCTGTATGATATCAAGTCACCACCTACATGATACCGTCACCACCTGTGGCGATACCGTCACCACCTGTATAATACCGTCACCACCTGTAAGGATACTGCCACCACCTGTATGATACCGTCACCACCTGTATGATACCGTCACCACCTGTATACCGTCACCACCTGTATGATACCGTCACCACCCGTATGATACCGCCACCACCCGTATAATACCGTCACCACCTGCAGGATACCGTCACCACCTGTATGATACTCGTCACCACCAGGCGATACCGCCACCACCTGTATAATACCGTCACCACCTGTATGATACCGTCACCACCTGTAAG
This sequence comes from Homarus americanus, assembly GCF_018991925.1. Taxonomy (NCBI): domain Eukaryota; kingdom Metazoa; phylum Arthropoda; class Malacostraca; order Decapoda; family Nephropidae; genus Homarus; species Homarus americanus. The sequence goes on along the minus strand of NW_024723954.1, from coordinate 94,127 downwards.
GATACCGTCACCACCTGCATGATACCGTCACCACCTGTATCGTCACCACCCAAGAGCGATACTGTCACCACCTGTATGATACCGTCACCACCTGTATGATACCGTCAAATTACCTGTATGATACCGCCACCACCTGTATAATACCGTCACCACCGTAGGATAATGTCACCACCTGTATGATACCGTCACCACTGTATGATACCGTCACCACCTGTATGATACCGTCACCACCTGTATGATACCGTCACCTCATCTATAGTGATACCGCTCCTCAATTCGTATGATACCGTCACCACCTGTATGATACCGTCACCACCTATATGATACCGCGTCACCACCCGTAGTGATACCGTCACCATCCTGTATGGGATACCGTCACCACCTGTATGATACCGTCACCACCTGTATGATACCGTCACCACCTGTATGATACTGTCACCACCAGTGAGTGATACTGTCACCACTAGAAAGGATACTGTCACCACCTGTAAGGATAATACTGTCACCACCTGTATGATACCTTACCTATAATTTCCACATTCAAATCTATGTTCACAATTTGCCATCACAATAAGTGTTCAAAATTTCCTCACTGGTGTTTCGTTCATTACTTAATATTTCGTTCAGTTCCAAAAGATAATTTTCTTATTTTAATTTTAGATTTTCCTACATTTAAACTGGAATAATATAAATGGTGAAAATTTAGTTAAGTGTTTATATAGAGACATATTACACACACACACACACACACACACACACAGGGAACCGTAAGAAATGACCTGTTGAATACGTATTGATTTATCGAACATTAAACAAAGAAGCAAAGAAACAAAAACACAATGAAACAAGAAAAACAACATTATGGCCGCAATGTCAATAACGAAAAAATATGTGTGCTTTTCTGTCAAATTCTATCTTGTCTTTTGTTGAGTTGGTGGTGTGTGTGTGTGTGTGTGTGTGTGTGTGTGTGTGTGTGTGTGTGTGTGTGTGTGTGTGTGTGCATCTTCTCTCTCTCCAAATATCCACCAATCACGGACACACACTCTCCATATATTCCACCAATCACAACCAAGCATTTATCATGGAGGTGAGAAAGACAAGTGGTGGGTCAAGAAGGTATACCCAGGTATGTCACGATACCTGGGCACACCTGGGGGTTAGGGGAAGAGGGACAGGGGAGGGGAAGGGAGGAGGGAAAGGAGGGGGGAGGGGAGGGAGTATTAGGAGGAAAATGGAGGGGAGGCGAGGGAACAAGATCATTAAAGACTTCACGCTGGTTCTATGCGATGAGTAGGTGCGTAGGTGGTGTGGGTGGGTGGTGGCGTGGGTGGTGGGTGTAGGTGGTGGGGCAGGTGGTGGCGTAGGTGGTGTGGTGTAGGTGGTGTGGTGTGAGGTGGTGGCGTAGGTGGTGGGCGTAGGTGGTGTGGCAGGTGGTGTGGCGTAGGTGGGTGTGGGTGGTGTGTGTAGGTGGTGGCGTGGTGGTGTGGCGTTGGTGGTGGGCGTAGGTGGTGGCGTAGGTGGTGTGGCGTGGGTGGTGGCGTAGGTGGTGGGCGTAGGTGGTGTGGGCGTAGGTGGTGTGGCGTAGGTGGTGTGGCGTAGGTGGTGTGGTGTGGTGTGGGTGGTGTGGTGCAGGTGGTGTGGCGTAGGTGGTGGCGTAGGTGGTGTGGCGTGGTGGTGGGTGTATGGTGGGGGTGGTGTGGGCGTGGTGGTGGCGGTGGTGGTGTGGCGTAGGTGGTGTGGCGTAGGTGGTGGCGTAGGTGGTGGCGTAGGTGGTGTGGGTGTAGGTGGTGTGGGCGTAGGTGGTGTGCAGGTGGTGTGCAGGTGGTGTGGCGTAGGTGGTGTGGGCGTAGGTGGTGGCGTAGGTGTGGTGGGGTGGTGTGGCGTAGGTGGTGGGCGTGGGTGGTGTGGCAGGTGGGTGGTGGTGTAGGTGGTGGTGTGGGTGGTGGTGTAGGTGGTGGGTGTAGGTGGTGTGGTGGCGGTGGCGTAGGTGGTGTGGTGTAGGCGGTGGCGTAGGTGGTGGCGTAGTGGTGTGGTGTAGGTGGTGTGGCGTAGGTGGTGGCGTAGGTGGTGTGGGTGTGGGGGGCGTAGGTGGTGTGGTGTAGGCGGTGGCGCAGGTGGTGTGGCGTGGGTGGTGTGGGTGAGGTGGTGGGCGTAGGTGGTGTGGGTGTAGGCGGTGGGCATAGGTGGTGTGGCGTAGGTGGTGTGGCGTAGGTGGTGTGGGTGTAGGTGGTGTGGCGTAGGTGGTGGCGTAGGTGGTGTGGTGTGGTGATGTGGGTGAGGTGGTGTGGTGTGGGTGGTGTGGTGTAGATGGTGTGGTGTAAGTGATGGGCGTAAGTGGTGTGGTGTGGGTGGTAGTGTAGGTGGTGTGGTGTAGATGGTGGTGTGGGCGGTGGCGTGGTGGTGGCGTGGGTGGTGTGGCGTAGGTGGTGGTGTGGTGGTGTGGCGTGGGTGGTGTGGCGTGGGTGGTGGGTGTGGGTGATGGGTGTGGGTGGTGTGGTGTGGGTGGTGGTGTGGGTGGTGTGGGTGTGATGGTGTGGTGTAAGTGATGTGGCGTAAGTGGTGTGGGTGTGGGTGGTAGTGTGGGTGGTGTGGGTAGATGGTGTGGTGTAGGTGGTGTGTTGTAGGTGGTGTGGCGTGGTGGTGTGGCGTGAGTGGTGGTGTGGGTGGTGTGGTTTAGGTGGTGTGGGCATGGGTGGTGTGGCGTGGGTGGTGTGGCGTATGGTATGGTGTAAGTGGTGGTGTAGGTGGTGCGGTGTGGTGTGACGTAGATGGTGTGGTGGGTGGTGTGGGGTGGGTGGTGGTGTGGTGTGGGTGGGTGTGGGTGGTGTGGGGTGTGAGTGTGGTGTGTGTAGTGTGGTGTGGTAGGTGGTGTGGTGTGGTGTGGTGGGTGGTGTGGTGTAGGTGATGTGGTGTGGTGTGGTGTGGTGTGGTGTGGTGTGGTGTGATGTAAGTGGTGTGGTGTAGGTGGTGTGGCAAGTGGTGGGTGTAAGTGTAGAGTAGGTGGTGTGGTTTAAGTGGGTGGTGTAGGTGGTGGGTGTAAGTGTAGAGTAGGGTGGTGGTTTAAGTGGTGTGGTGTCGGTGATGTGGTGTAGGTGGTGTGTGGGTGGTGTGGTGTAGTGGTGGTGTAGGTGGTGTGGTGTAGGTGGTGTGTTGTAGGTGGTGGTGTGGGTGGTGGTGTCTGTGATGTGGTGTGGCGTAGGTGGTGTGGGTGTAGGTGGTGTGTGTAGGTGTGTGGTGTGGGTGGTGTGGTGTGGGTGGTGTGGTGGGTGTGGGTGGTGTGGTGTGGCGTCGGTGGTGTGGCATGAGGTGGTGTGGTGTGGTGGTGTGGTGTAGGTGGTGTGTTGTAGGTGATGTGGTGTGGCAGGTGGTGTGGTGTAGGTGGTGGGCGTAGGTGGTAGTGTAGGTGGTGTGGTGTAGATGGTGTGGTGTAGTGTGGTGTGGTGTAGGTGATGGGTGTAGGTGGTGGCGTAGGTGGTGTGGCGTGGTGGTAGTGTAGGTGGTGTGGTGTAGGTGGTGACGATGAAGCAGGTGGGACTTCACCTTCCCCAGTACTCTGACCACCAGATAAAACTTAGTGCAATTTTAATTAAAAGCCATCTGGGAATTATTCCTCGTCCGGTTTAATTAAACTAAAGGAAATTCTCGCTGTCGGATATTTATCTTAGTTAATGTGAGCCAGACCCACCCCTCGGCGACAGCTGTTATGGCGAGTGGGTGCAGTCATAACGTCACGGTTGAACACACCTGTTGAAATCTAGCACACCTGTTGACATCTGATGCTGCGGTCGACACACACTTGTTAACACTATCGTCATTCTTGATTACACCTGGATGCTATGGTCGACACACTTATAACACCTGATGCTACGGTCGACACACACTGCAACACCTGATACGTCGACACACACTTTGCCAACACCTGATGCTACGTCGACACACACTTGTTAACACCTGATGCTACGGTCGACACACACTTGTTAACACCTGATGCTATGGTCGGCACACACCTGTTGACACCTGATGCTACGGTCGACACACACTTGTTAACACCTGATGCTACGGTCGACACACGCTTCAACACCTGATGCTACGGTCGACACACACCTGTACACCTGATGCTACGGTCGACACACACTTTTAACACCTGATACTACGGTCGACACACACTCGTTAACACCTGATGCTACGGTCGACACACACTTGTTAACACCTGATACACGGTCGACACACACTTGTTAACACCTGATACTACGGTCGACACACTTTGTTAACACCTGATGCTACGGTCGACACACTTGTTAACACCGATGCTACGGTCGACACACATTGTTAACACCTGATGCTACGGTCGACACACACTTGCTAACACCTGATGCTACGGTCGACACACACACTTGTAAACACCTGATACTCGGTCGACACACACTTGTTAACACACATGATACTACGGTCGACACACACTTGTTAACACCTGATGCTGTCGACACACACCTGTTAACACCTGATGCTACGGTCGACACACACTGCTAACACCTGATGCTACGGTCGCATACACCTGTTAACACCTGATGCTGCGGTCGACACACACCTGTTAACACCTGATACTACGGTCGACACACCTGTTAACACCTGATGCTACGGTCGACACACTGTTAACACCTGATGCTACGGTCGACACACGCTGCTAACACCTGATGCTATGGTCGACACACACCTGTTAACACCTGATACTACGGTCGACACACACCTGTTAACACCTGATGCTACGGTCGACACACTTGTTAACACCTGATGCTACGGTCGACACACACTGCTAACACCTGATGCTACGGTCGACACACACCTGTTAACACCTGATACTACGGTCGACACACACCTGTTAACACCTGATGTTACGGTCGACACACACTTGTTAACACCTGATGCCACGGTCGACACACACTTGTTAACACCTGATGCTACAGTCTGACACACACTTGTTAATACCTGATGCTACGGTCGACACACACTTGTTAACACCTGATGCTACAGTCGACACTAACTTGTTAACACCTGATGCTACGGTCGACACACACTTGTTACACCTGATGCTACGGTCGACACACACTTGTTACACCTGATGCCACGGTCGACACACACTTGTTAACACCTGATGCTACAGTCGACACACACTTGTTAACACCTGATGCTACGGTTGATTGACACACCTGTTGACACCTGATGCTACGGTCGATCACACTTGTTAACACCTGATGCTACGGTCGATACACCTGTTAACACCTGATGCTACGGTCGGCACACACCTGTTGACACCTGATGCTACGGTCGACACACACTTGTTAACACCTGATGCTACAGTCGACACACACTTGCTAACACCTGATGCTACAGTCGACACACACAATTTGCTAACACCTGATGCTACGGTCGACACACACTTGTTAACACCTGATGCGGTCGACACACACTTGTAACACCTGATGCCAGTCGACACAAAATTTGCTAACACCTGATGCTACAGTCGACACACACACTTGTTAACACCTGATGCAATGACACACACTTTGCTAACACCTGATGCTACGGTCGACACACACACTTGTTAACACCTGATGCCAGTCGACACACACTTGCTAACACCTGATGCTACAGTCGACACACACTCTGTTAACACCTGATGCTACAGTCGACACACACTTGCTAACACCTGATGCTACGGTCAACACACACTTGCTAACACCTGATGCTATGGTCGACACACACTTTAACACCTGATGCTACAGTCGACACACACCTGTTAACACCTGATGCTACGGTCGACACACACTTGCTAACACCTGATGCTACGTCGACACACACTTAGCGAACACCTGATGCAGTCGATACACACTTGCTAACACCTGATGCTACAGTCGACACACACTTGTTAACACCTGATGCTACAGTCGACACACACTTCGCTAACACCTGATGCTACGGTCGACACACACCTGTTGACACCTGATACTACGGTCACATTACCACTTCATAACACCTGATGGTACGGTCGACACACACTTTCATACACCTGATGCTACGGTCACACACACTTGTTAATACCTGATACTACGGTCGACACACACTTGTTAACACCTGATGCTACGTCGACACTACACTTGTTAACACCTGATGCTACAGTCGACAACACCTGTTGACACCCTGATACTACGGTCGACACACACTTGCTAACACCTGATGCTACGGTCGACACACACTTGTTAACACCTGATGCTACGGTCGACACACACTTGTTAACACCTGATGCTACGGTCGACACACACTTGTTAACACCTGATGCTACGGTCGACACACACTTGTTAACACCTGATGCTACGGTCGACACACACTTGTTAACACCTGATTACGGTCGACACACCTGTTAACACCTGATACTACGGTCGGCACACACCTGTTGACACCTGATGCTACGGTCGACACATACTTGTTAACACCTGATGCTACGGTCGACACACACTTGTTAACGCCTGATGCTACGGTCGAGCCACACTGTTAACACCTGATGCTACAGTCGACACACACTTGTTAACACCTGATGCTACAGTCGACACACTTGTTAACACCTGATGCTAGTCGGCACACACTTGTTAACACCTGATGCTACGGTCGGCACACCTTGTTAACACCTGATGCTACGGTCGGCACACACCTGTTGACACCTGATGCTACGGTCGGCACACACCTGTTGACACCTGATGCTACGGTCGACACACACTGTTAACACCTGATGCTACGGTCGACACACCTTGTTAACACCTGATGCTACGGTCGGCACACCTGTTGACACCTGATACGGTCGACACACACTTGTTAACACCTGATGCTACGGTCGGCACACACCTGTTGACACCTGATACTACGGTCGGCACACACCTGTTGACACCTGATGCTACGGTCGACACACACTTGTTAACACCTGATGCTACGGTCGACACACACTTGTTAACACCTGATGCTACGGTCGGCACACACCTGTTGACACCTGATACTACGGTCGACACACACTTGTTAACACCTGATGCTACGGTCGGCACACACTTGTTAACACCTGATGCTACGGTTCGGCACACACCTGTTGACAACTGATGCTACGGTCGACACACAGGATTTTAATTGACGTCATGGTTGCGTAATAATTTTCATCTGAGAGAGAGGGGGAGAGAGAGAGAGAGAGAATTCCTGCCTTGATACTACATTATGGGTCTGACAGTGGTTCTTCTCCTTATTCTCCTTCCCTTTCATTCTTTTTCGTTCCTTTTGTTTTCTTTTTCATATTCCCTCCCTCGCTCTCTCCTCCTCTTTTCTCGCCATTTCTTCTTTCTCTCTCTCATCTCTCCCCATCTCTCCTCTTACACCCGCTCTTCCGTTTCAGACTAAGATTCGAACCCGAGCCCCACGCTATTGTGACTTTCGCCCGTGTCATCTACAACCTTCGCTGTGATGTAATCTGTATTAGGAGGGCGGGAGAGGGCTGGACTGGGAGTGGGCGGGAGAGGGTTGGACTGGGGTGGGGTGGAGGGTTGGGGGGTGGTGGGAGAGGGGGGTGGGAAAGGACTGGGCTGGGGGTAGGCTAGGATTGGCTGGGGTGGCTGGAGAGCTGGGAGTGGGCTAGACAAGGCTGGACTAAGTTGGAAAGATATCTGGTGAGCTGGGGGTGGGCTGGTGGGCTGGGGTGGGCTGGGGTGGGCTGGGTTGGGCTGGGGTGGGCTGGCAGGTTTCAAGTGTTCGTCCTCATTGGGGTCTAAGCTTGTGGAAAATTGGAAAGGCGAAGAATTGGACAACCCACCCGGCACCTCCACGATTTATGGGTTTCATCGCTGCAACGTCGGCCATCCCCGAGGCTTCCAGGGGCTAGTGGAACCCTGGAGATTTTCCGGGGGTTAAGTGAAGCACTGAAGGTTTCCGGAAGGTTAGTGAAGCCTTGGAGGTTTCTGGAGGTTAGTGAAACTTTAGAGGTTTCCGGGAGGTTAGTGAAGCCTTGGAGGTTTCTGGAGGTTAGTGAAACTTTGGAGGTTTTCGGGGTTAGTGAAGCCTTGGAGGTTTCCGGAGGTTAGTGAAGCCTTGGAGGTTTCCTGGAGAAGTGAAGCCTTGGAGGTTTCGGGAGGTTAGTGAAGCCTTGGAGGTTTCCGGGAGGTTAGTGAAACTTTGGAGGTTTTCGGGAGGTTAGTGAAGCCTTGGGGTTTCCGGGAGGTTAGTGAAGCCTTGGAGGTTTCCGGGAGGTTAGTGAAGCCTTGGAGGTTACCCCTCTCATTAACCCTCTGCTCCTTCATGTCCCCCTACATAATATATAAATATATATATATATATATATATATATATATATATATATATATATATATATATATATATATAAAACACAAAGACAAAATAGAGTCAGTTGCCCGAAGGTAAATATGCCATTAAGCTGCGTAATGGACATATATTACAACTATATTTTGACTATTTTTTCATAAATATATAGCGAGAGAAACAGAGTTAAATAGTTGCAGATATTATCAAGAAACTTTTGAATACAACACTATAGCTGATATGTATATTAGAAAATATATTATAACGCGCTTGTCATCCTACTTGGTGTAAGTAATAATATATCAAGTGTTGTGTTATAGGACAATAGTATACAGTATATAGCCAACTCTAATCTATCATTAATTCCTATGGAGATTTTATATACTGCACTGTATATATTATCACTGTTATAGAGAATGGTAGTTTTATATGTTAAGTATCCTCTCTCTCTCTCTCACACACACACACACACACACACACACACACACACACACACACACACACACACACACTTCTCGACAAGAGTCCAATTTCGCATTAATTTGGAAAAATTGACCTTTGCGAACCTGCCCAAGGTCTGGGTCTCTCTCTCTCCTCTCTCTTCTTCAACCCTCTCTCTCTCATTCCCTCTCTCTCTCTCTTCTCTACTCTCTCTCTTCTACCTCTCTCTCTCTCTCTCTCTCTCTTCAACCCTCTCCCTCTCATTCCTTTCTCACTCTCTCTCTCTCTCAACTCTCCCCTCTCTCTTCTTCAACCCTCTCCTTCTCTCATTCCTCTCTCCCTCTCTCATTCCTCTCTCTCTCTCTCTCTCTCTCTCTCTCTCTCACTCACCCCCCCTCTCTCTCTCTCTCTCTCTCTCTCTCTCTCCTGCCTTACCAATAGTTACTGTAGTTAGATAATTAACCTACCTGTGTTTCTCAGTCTTCATGACCTTCACCGTCAGGAGTTTCTGGAGAGGTGATCCTTGTTTGAAGGTTGCTTGAGTGGGTCCGCGCTTGAATAACATGTCTAGCGCTTGAGTGGGATGTGTCTGACGTTTGAGTGGGATGTGTCTAGCGCTTGAATGGCTTATGTCTAGAGCTTGAGTGGGATGTGTCTAACGTTTGAGTGGGATGTGTCTATCGCTTGAATGACACATGTCAAGCGTTTGAGTGGGATATGTCTAGCAGTTGAGTGGGGTGTCTAGCGCTTGAATAGGATATGTCTAGCGTGAAGGATATGTCTAGCTGTTGAGTGGGGTGTCTAGCACTTGAATGGGATATGTCTAGCAGTTGAGTGGGGTGTCTATATAAGGGACAATATCTCACATGAAGAGGTAAGCTAGGAGTTTATAGTAGTAGAGTATTATAGCGAGAGGAAATGGTAGCGTGTCTCGAGGGTGTGATGTCAACACTGTATATTAACACAGGCACAGTACACGTGTAGTATATAAAACACCAATGCGTGTTACAGCTTTATTTTACTAGTTCAATAGGGGGAATAGGGGTTCTACACAATTTATGATAGACTATGGTATTCTCATAACCCAACCTCAAATTAGAATTGGCACTTCACTAAGTCGATCGTTGAGGTCGGATCACAGCACTTCTACGTCTACAGCACTTACTGTTACACGTTGAGTTGACAGCACTCTGTCGATGGACGGCTGAGACTTCGTTACACTTAGTGGCGGGCTTCTCGAGCGGGACTGGGGACGTAAGCTGGCCCTTCTGGTTACAAGACACACTCTCCTCGGGAGAGGACTCCAGCCCCATATATTGGACAGAGCCGGGGTGACCTCCCTACTTAAGTGGGTGTGTCTTGACCTGGTTGTTGGGTTGGGTAACAGGCTGTTGGTTAGCGGGTCCTTGATCTCCTTGGGTCAGGTCTGGACAGGTGTTTGCCCAGGTGAGGTCATGTCACAGGACAATAGTGTTTGTAATTATTACCGCCCGGGTCGGTCTTGGCCAGGTGTGGTTTTCTTAACACGGTTATATCTCGTATGGTTACGCAAGTATTCTGGGTCAAAGTCTTGAACTGCGTGTCAACCTGTGGAGTTAGGGTACCACGCGGTCTGTACTGTACTTGCTGTTATGATGTAATTCTGGGCTGTAAGCTCTGGTCTGATATTCAATCATTACACTAGCGCCTGGAGGGATGTCCAGCAGGTTGAATGGAATATGTCTAGCGCTTGGAGGGACATGTCTTGCAATTTGAAGGGATGTATCTATTGAATGGTATATGTCGAGCGTTGAGTGTCTAGCGCTTGAGTGGGGTGTCTAGCGCTTGAGTGGGGTGAGTCCAGTGCTTGAACGGGGTGTGCCTATCAATTGAGTGGGGTCTGTCTAGTGCTTGGAGTGGTGCGTCTAGCACTTGAGTGAGGTGTGTCTAGTGATTGAGTGGGGTATCTAGCGCTTGAGTGGGGTGTCTAGCGTTTGAGTGGGGTGTGTCTAATGCTTAGATGGATGTTTCTAGTGCTTGAGTAGGGCGTGTCTAGCCCTTGAATGGGATATGTCTTGCGCTTAAGTGGGGTGTGTCTAGAGCGAGTGGGATATGTCTTATATATATAAAATCAACGACCACCAGCAAGGAATCGAACCTCGATCTACTGGTGGAACTAGGGAACGCTTACCGGCTAGCCCACAAGGACACTAAAAGCAGTTCTAGACTCTTATATTTCACACAAAGCCTGTTCATCGAGCTGATGGCGAACCTCATTAAAACTGCCCGTGCCTTTGTATGTGGTGTCAGCAGCATTTTACCGAATCCAGCTGGTATGAAACGCGAGGTAACATATATATACTTCTCTTTTATTCATATATACGCGACTTTTGGAAACATATAACGACCTCACCCACCAATGATTATATGTTCAAAGTCCGTATATGGACTAAAATGAAGTATATATATATATATATATATATATATATATATATATATATATATATATATATATATATATATATATTCAGAAATCTTAATGAGAGAAGTTATAGGTGATAATGAAGGAATAACAGTTAATGGTAAAGTAATATCCAATATACTGTACGCTATAGATGATACTGCGCTTATCACGGATAGTGAAGAGGCGTTACTGGAAAAGGGTGAAGAACATGGTTTAAGATTCAATGCTGTAAAGAATAAAGTTATGGTTGTTTCCAATTTGGAAATAAATCCTAAAATAAAAGTTATGGTAGACAACAGGGAACTTAAGCAAGCGGAAACTTTGTGTATTTGGGAAGTAACATTGTTGTAGCTGTGATGGTAAAGGTGCGGAAGAAATCATGAGAATAGGTTAACTAATAAAGAGGGACATTAACTTCAATTTGAGAAAAAGGCGCTGAAAAGTCTTTATATTTCAGGGCTGTTGTATGGGTCAGAAGCGTGGACACTTTCAGCAGACACCAGAAAGAGGCTGGAGGCCTTTGACATGTGGTGTTATAAGCGAATGTTAAGAATAAACTACACTGACAGGATAACAAATGAAAAAGTACTAAGATTAGCAACAACTTCAATAGAAATACTTGAAATGTACAGAGAAAGAAGAGTGAGATACTTTGGTCATATAATTAAAGATGATGGGATAACAGAAATATTAAAGGGCAAAGTTAAGGGTAAGAGAGCCAGGGAAGGCAAAGACTGGGATGGATGAATGAAATTAAAGACTGGATCCCCAGAGAGATGCAAAACATTAGAGGGATGATAAAAACAGCCCGACGTTTAGAGTGGAGGACTGTGGTCGCCAACCCCCAGCTATGAATACAGTACTCTGATTGATTGTTAGTTTACAATAAGGTTTTATCATAGGGATTATTAATACGATTTTGAATAGGATTTCTCTCGTTTTCTGTTTTCAAGTACAGACTTGTATGAAAAGAGAGAGAGAGAGAGAGAGTCACCTAATTCTTTATCCTACATCTCGATATTGGAAAAAAAGACCATCTCACTCTCGTCTCCAATAAAACAGAACACGAAAACAAAATTTAATCTCAGGTGATTCCGTCTGTCAGGAATTTCTGAACCTCCTCCACCTGTCGAGGGAGACAGTCGTATGTTGTCTGTTTGGTGATGTGGGTAAATAGATAAGAATACGAAGAATACGAAGAAGAAGAAGAATACGAGGAATACGAAGAATACGAAGAAGAAGAAGAAGAAGAAGAAGAAGAAGAAGAAGAAGAATACGAAGAAGAAGAAGAAGAAGAAGAAGAAGAAGAAGAATACGAAGAATACGAAGAAGAAGAAGAAGAAAGAAAGAAGAAGAAAGAATTCATTCTTGTCCAAATATACATCAGTATAAAGTCGATTACTCATACTACCAAAAAAGGCCTTAGAGAGACTTAGAGTCATACAAGGGTCACTTTTGGGGCTTTTGTTTTGAGGAAAAATTTAAATCACTTCTTCACCATTTTCCACTTTCCCTGGGCCGACCTCCTGTCCCAGGTGGGGGATGATGACGATGACGATGATGATGATGATGATAATAATAATAATAATAACGAACCAAATAAAAATAAAATCAATACAAATAACAAAAAAAAAACATCAAATACACTTCAATAATACACAATAAAAATACGAATAAATAATAATAAAAAAAGGTAAAATAAAAGTGTCTCGCTGGCATCCATCAAAAGAGGTTATCACATCTGCGGTAAAGTCTCTCGTTCTAGCGGCAAACTCAACTTAACTCCATCAGTGGCGGTCGATTCTTTAACCAACACTTTTACGCCAACTTCCATGCGATTTTAACCAACACTTTCTTTGTTATTTTTCTTCTCTATTTGTTTCCTATTCATCGTTTTTCTTGTTGTATCACTCTCTCTCTCTCTCTCTCTCTCTCTCTCTCTCTCTCTCTCTCTCTCTCTCTCTCTCTCTCGGCTTTGCACACTTTCCTCCTATTCTCCTCATTATCTTTTTTCTTCTTGTTTTCCGACTTTCTCTCTTTCTTCTCTCACTCTAGTCTCTCTCGTTTTTCACCATCTCTCCCTCCTTCTCTTACAAACGCATTCACACACACACACACACACACACACACACACACACACACACAGTCATGAGGACCCCTTCCCCTTCCCCCTTCTCTCTATCTCCCTCTTCCTCTCGTCTCCTTCTCCCCTCTCTATATCTCCCTCCCCTTACCCCGTCTCTCTCTCTCCCTCTTCCTCTCGTCCCCTCTCTATATCTCCCACCTCCTTCCCCCTCTCACTCCCCTCCCTGATGCATCATGTGATTCACTCTCCATCATCACTTACAACCATTCACCATCATCTTATCGCCGGTAGCACTATTATTGTCTATCGTCACCAAACACAAGATAAATAGGGAGCCTACCTGAGCTAATGGTCTATTGCATCTATTTCTCTTTAAGGTCGAATAAATATAAGAAAACGACGAAAAGTTTATAAGTTTGCCCCAAAAATATCTTATTTTCGTTTTCTTTTTAATTTTCGTTACAAAAAAAGTCTTATGAGTTCTTTTGGTTTCATGTTTATTTTGATTTTTTTGTCTGTTGGCGTCATCTGTGTGTGTGTGTGTGTGTGTGTGTTTTCACACACACACACACATACACAATTTTACTGGGAGAAGCACACGTGACCCATGACCATACCTCTCTCTCTCTCTCTCTCTCTCTTCTCACTCTCTCCTCCTCATTCATTCCACTCTCCTTCTGTTCTCCTCTTCTCCTCCCTCACCCGGAAGTTCAGTAACCATCTGGAGACCACAGCTGCCATCCTCCCCCTCTCCACCCTATCCTCCTCCCTCATCCACCGCCCCTCCCCACCCACTGCCTCCCCACCCACTGCCTCCTCCCCCACCCACCTGCCTCCCCTACCCACCTCCCTCCCCACTCATCTCCCTCCCCATCTCTTATAAACATTAACCTTCAAGACAACTTCCCTGGCGCCCTATTGAAACAGAATCTAATCACAGGTGAGGAAGAGTCGCTTAGGCTATTTTACCTGTCTAAGTTAATGTGTCTCAACGATGGGTTTAACAGCCAGTCCATCCCCAGACATCCAAAACCCACCCCAACCCCACCCCAACCCACCCATCCATGTGCCCCATCCAAACCCCACCCTGCCCCATTCCCCATCCATGACCCTGATGCCATATTGTGCCATCTGTACCTGATGTTTTTCCATGGGTTTGTGGAGTGAGCGGCCTGAGGATGGATGGCCTTGAGATGAACCCAAATGACAGCACGGCCATCTGAGATGGACCTGAGACGGCCAGCCATCCCATAAACCCATTGATCAGCCCATGCCATCTTGAGTGATGACACACTTGCCATCCCATGAACCCACCTGATGGCCCCTGCCACCCTGCCATCCTGTTTATTTTTTTCATCCCATCTCATCTTGCCCTGAGGAGCCCATGCCCTGATGCCCAGTTCATCTGCCAGTCTGCTGGGCCCAGGAGCCCATGCTGCTTGGCCCAGGAGTGATGGTTGGCTTAGGATGCGTTTGAGATGGAGTGCATATGGCCTGAGATGGATGTGCTATGGTTTTAGATGTACACGGTGGTCTGAGATGACAAGTACTGAAAAACAGTGATGATGCATATGCTATCTATATGATGCAGCTACTTATAAAATTATATATGCTGTTGGCCTTGTGATGATGCTATTTGAGGATACCATGTGGTTTGAGGATGATGTTACTTGCTTTGCCTTAGGAGATGCTACTTATGGTTTGTGATGTTATGGCTGTGCTAACATTAACCCCAATTAAAAACGCACACACATTCACTCCTCACTAACTATACAACACACACACACACACACACACACACACACACACACACACACACACACACACACACACACACACACATACACACACACACACACAAAACTATGAGGTGGAGAAAGGAGAAGGGGTGGAAGAAAGAAAGAGAGAGAGAGAGAGAGAGAGAGAGTCTTACCCAACCCCCTGTACACCCTTTCCCTATCCCTCAGTAACCCCATCCCCACCCCTCAGTACCCCATCCCCCACCCCTCAACACCCCCATCCCCACCCCTCAGTACCCCATCCCACCCTCAGTACCCCCATCCCCCACCCCTCAGTACCCCCATCCCCACCCTTCAGTACCCCCCATCCCCTACCCCCCAGCCCCACCCTACCCTCAGTACCCCATCCCTACCCTCAGTACCCCATCCCCACCCTCAGTGCCCCCATCCCCTACCCCCCAGTACACCCCATCCCCACCCTCAGTCACTCCCCATCCCCTACCCTTCAGTACCCCATCCCCTCACCCTCAGTACCCCATCCCCTACCCCTCAGTACCCCATCCCCACCCCTCAGTACCCCATCCCCCACCCCCTCAGTACCCCCATCCCCCACCCTTCAGTACCCCCATCCCCACCCCTCAGTACCCCCATCCCCACCCTCAGTACCCCCATCCCTACCCCTCAGTACCCCATCCCTACCCATAATTCCATCCCACCCTCAGTACCCCATCCCAACCCTCAGTACCCCATCCCCACCCCTCCAGTCCCATCCCTACCCTCAGTACCATCCCCTACCCTTAGTACCCCATCCCTACCCCAGCCATCCTACCCTCAGTACCCCCATCCCCACCCTTCAGTATCCCCTACCCCTCAGTCCCCCATCCCCTACCCCCAGTACCCCATCCCCTCAGTACCCCCATCCCCTACCCCAGTACTCCATCCCTCCCCTCAGTACCCCATCCCCTACCCCTCAGTACCCCATCCCTACCCTCAGTACCCCCATCCCCACCCTTCAGTACCCCCATCCCCACCCCTCAGTGCCCCATCACCCCCAGTACCCCATCCCTACCTCAGTACCCCATCCCCACCCCCAGTACCCCATCCCTACCCCTCAGTACCCCCATCCCTACCCCCCAGTACCCCATCCCTACCCCTCAGTACCCCATCCCTACCCCAGTACCCCCATCCCCTACCCCTCAGTACCCCCATCCCCTACCCTCAGTACCCCCATCCCCACCCTCAGTACCCCCATCCCCCTACCCCTCATTGCCCCATCCCCTACCCTTCAGTACCCCCATCCTACCCCTCAGTGCCCCATCTACCCCCAGTACCCCCATCCCTACCCCTCAGTATCCCCATCTACCCTTCAGTACCCCATCCCCTACCCCTCAGTTCCCCATCCCCTACCCTCAACTACATCCTCCCCTCAGTGCCCCATCCACCCCCTACATCTTCAGTGCCCCCATCCAACCCCTCAGTACCCCATCCCCACCCTCAGTCCCCCATCCCTACCCCTCAATTCCCCCATCCTACCCCCAGTACCCCATCCCCTACCCCCATTCTCCACCCCAGTATACCCCCATCCCTACCCCTCAGTACCCCCATTCCCTACCCTTCAGTACCCCATCCCCTACCCCTCAGTACCCCATCCCCTACCTCTCAGTACCCCATCCCCAACCTCAATTCCCCATCCCCACCCTCAGTACCTCCATCCCCTACCCTCAGTACCCCATCCCCTACCCCTCAGTACCCCCATCCCTACCCCTCAGTACCCATCCCTACCCTTCAAGTACCCCATCCCTACCCCTCAGTACCCCATCCCCTACCCTCAGTACCCCATCCCTACCCCTCAATTTATCCCAACCCTCATTCCCCATCCCCAACCCCTCTCCTCATCTAATTAAACGTATGTCACCTGTCTAATCTCCTTAATTTTCACCACCCCACCTCCCCCTCCCCCCACTTACCCCTCTTCCTACTCCCCTCTTCCCCCACACACTTTTCCGCCTCCCCACCGTCACTCCCCTCCCCTTCTCCCCCTCCTTCCCACATATACTTTAACCTTCCTCCATCATCCCCCTCGCTCCAGCCCCCCTACTCCTAAAGGCCCCAACAAACCAATTTTGTGTCGTAATGGGGGCAGTAGGAACCAATTAACCCCAATTACATGCGCGGTTATAATGAGGCTGTTAATGACGGTAACGAAACACACCAAAAAGACAACAAAAATATGTATGATTTTAGTTATTGTTTTTATTTTATTCTTGTTTCTCAGACGTTAGGTTAGGTTAGGTTAGGTTAGGTTAGGTTAGGTTAGGTTAGGTTATAATTTAGAGGTCGCACAATGTCACACTACGACATAAAAGGTCACACTAGGTCAAACAAGGTCACACTAGGACATAAAAGGTTACACTAGATGAAACAAGATCACACTAGGACGCACAAGGTTCACACTAGGTCATATGAGGTCACACAAGGTTCACACGAGGTCATATGAGGTTACACCAAGGTCACACTATGGTACGGACAGGATTAATATTGAACGTGAAGATGTTTTTAATTAGTCTCATCTATTTTATCTGTTTGTCTGTCTGTCTTTTCTCGTTTAAGTGTCTGTCTCTTTGACTTAGTCTGTTTTTCTGTCTTTGCTTGGCTGTCTGTCTGTCTGTCTGTCTGTCTGTGAGTGAGCGAGTAAGTGAGGTTAAGTGAAGAAGTGAGTGAGTAAAAGAGGTTAGTTGAGTGAGTGAGTGAGTGAGTGAGTGAGGGTAAAAGTCCCATACAGAGAACAAAATAGTCAAGGTTAAATTCAGTTTGGTGCTAAAGTTAAGTGTATATCATAGCTTATACATAATAATACATATTATACTAGGTAGAATACATCATTATACATCATACATCACCATACATTACCATACAGTATCATACATCATACGTTATCATAAATTATCATACATCATACATTATAATACATCATAAAACTCTATATATATATATATATATATATATATATATATATATATATATATATATATATATATATATATATATATATATATATATAAACAAAGAAGTATGTCTGTGTGTTTGTTTGTGTGTCCGCACGAGAATCTCGGAAACTACTTTACGGATCTGTAGTGATGATGGATGGTGTTATATGTAGTGATGATGGATGGTGTTATATGTAGTGATGATGGATGGTGTTATATGTAGTGATGATGGATGGTGTTATATGTAGTGATGATGGATGGTGTTATATGTAGTGATGATGGATGGTGTTATATGTAGTGATGATGGATGGTGTTATATGTAGTGATGATGGATGTTGTTATATGTAGATGATGGTGGTGTTATATGTAGTGATGATGGATGGTGTTATATGGTGATGATGGTGGTGTTATATGTAGTGATGATGGATGTTTTATATGTAGTGATGATGGTGGTGTTATATGTAGTGATGATGGATGGTGTTATTAGTGATGATGGATGATGTTATATGTAGTGATGATGGATGGTGTTATCTGTAGTGATGATGGATGGTGTTATATGTAGTGATGATGGATGGTGTTATATGTAGTGATGATGGATGGTGTTATATGTAGTGATGATGCATGGTGTTATATGTATGATGATGGATGGTGTTATATGTAGTGATGATGGATGGTTTATATGTAGTGATGATGGTTTATATGTAGTGATGATGGTGGTGTTATATGTAGTGATGATGGATGGTGTTATATGAGTGATGATGTATGTTATATGTAGTGATGATGGATGGTGTTATATGTAGTGATGATGGATGGTGTTATATGTAGTGATGATGGGTGGTAAAGAGTGTAGGATGATGGGTGGTGTTATATGTAGTGATGATGGATGGTGTTATATGTAGTGATGATGGATGATGTTATATGTATGATGATGGATGTTGTCATATGAAAGATGATGGATGGTGTTATATGTAGTGACATGTGTTGGTGTTATATGTAGTGATGATGGATGCAAGTTATATGTAGATGATGGATGGTGTTATATGTAGTGATGATGGATGATGTTATATGTGGTGATGATGGATGTTGTCATATGTAGTGATGATGGTGGTGTTATATGTAGTGATGATATGCAGCAATAAAGCCCTATGGAGAATTTCTTAATTTTCCCATACACGAACGATGTCCAACAGTAGTTCATTCTGAAAATGGCCAAAGAGTATACTTTCTACAGAAGAGTCCTCCAAATCAAATGGCAAATCCTGCTGATACGACCACTGCATTCTTCAAGCTTCAAGCAGGAAGATGAGTTTGCTCCAAATACTCCTGTATAAGCGACGTACCCAAGTTCTATATGACAGGCTTCAATGAAAAGTTCCAGAGAGAAGAGCTCAAGGATCCGATGTTGAAGGATATCCAGATAAAGTCAGGCAATGCTTTGGGACGTGTCTACACGGTTCACCCCAACAACTTTGAATGCTATTGTTTGAGACTACTTTGCACCATTATCCGTGGCCCAACATCATATGCAGCACTCCAAGACAGTGAATGGACAAGTCTGCAGAACCTAATAACAGGAAGCGTGCAACTTTGGCCTATTGGAAGATGATGGTCATTGAATGACATTAGAAGAGGCAGCAGCTACTCAATCGCCAATGAGAATGAGGAACCTGTTTTGCCAACATGATTGCTACATGTGGGATTCTTTCCAACCCAAGCCAGCTCTGGAAAAAATCACCAAGAAAGTCTTTCAGAGGATCTTGCTTCATCAAGCAAGAAGAGAACATCCTGGTCAAGAGATTGGAGTTCATGGATGACATGTTCAACAGGGCTCTGGTCATGCTGGAAAGTGATGGAGCTTATGCGGAAAAACCTGACTGATTTTAGATTGCCTTCCCCAAACTGAGAAGAACCAGTAGTTGCAAACAGGGAGTTGCTCAGGAGAGACAGACTACTTCCTAGCTGAAGTTCTGGGTGATTTTTCTTGAAGAAAAATGAGCCCTCACCTGGTGCCTGGATCAAGCAAATGCTTATGAACAGATCTTGCAAGCGATACAAGCGAGCAGGGAGGCATGATTCTTCGATGCACTCTGGTGGACAGGAAAAAACATTCCCTTGATCAATCTTCTGCTGGCCAAAGTACGTCATCAGGAAAAATTGCTCTTTGCTGTGGCATCTCTCAGCATTGCTGCAACACTACTAGAAGGAGTGACGTACTGCACACCAACTTTTAAAACCTGCCTTTTCAACCTCGCTCACAATGAGAATCCAGTGTGCAACATCAAAAGGAAGATCGGCAGAGGCAAAATTTTAGAAAAAATGCAGCCTCATAGTCTGGGATGAATGCACTATGTCTCACAAGTTAGTTTGAAGCATTGGACAGGGCCTTGCAAGACATACGAGAAAATGACCAGCTCATGGGGTGGCATTACAATGGTCATTGGTAGACTTCGCCAGACCTCTACCTGTCATTCCTCGAAGCACTCCAGCTGATGAACTGAATGCGTGCCTCAAGGCATCATACTTTGGAGAAGAAGTGTTCAGACATTCTCACCCTATCCATACAACATGAGAGTACATCTACAAGGAGATTAGATGGACGGTATTGGGTAAACCTTCTACTACAGCAGATTGGGAATGGAACTTTCCTTACATCCAGAAGGACAACTGAGCTACTAACACGGTCTACCCAAAACATCCACTACCAAGGCGATCACATGTGGCTACGTGATCGCGCAATTCTGGCACCAAAGAATGAAACAGTGGCTGAAATCAACCTGACTACTTAGACAGCTTCCAGGCAGTGAGACCTCATCTCAAATCTGTTGATACAGTAATCGACCAGACCAAGAACTAGGCACCCCTGCAGAATTCCTGTAATTCTTGGAGCCCGCTTTGGAATGTCTCCTCACCACCTCATACTCTCAAGATTGGAACCCTATAATGCTCTAAGAGTCTTGAACCACCAATCCTCTGCAATGGCACAAGACTGGTGGTGAAGCATCATGATACCACATGTAATTGAAGCCAATACTGACAGGAAAGCCAAAAGGAGGACGTTTTATAACACCAAGGATACCTCTCATCACCGCTGACCTGCCATTTGAGGTTCAAGTGTTTCCAGTTCCCGGTTAGTGAGCTTTGCCATGACTATCTACAAAAGCCAGACAGTCCCCAAAGATGGTTGGCCTTAAACCTGGTATGTTTCTTTTTGCTTCTCCTTATGGACAGTTCTATGTTGATGCTCCAGAGTGGAACTGGCAAAAATCTGGTAAGACATTTTGCTCCAATGGCAAAACCAAAAATGTGGTTCACTCACGCACTACAGTGAGGAGCCAATGGAGCCCCGGAGGGTGGCGTCTCACCGTGGCCTAGCGGAAGAGCCGCCCGGAGGGCGGCGATTCCGCTAGTACATTATAATAAATCATACAATATCATACATCATCACCCGAAGAGGAATTGGAGACCAGCGATTGGCTATTAAGGTCATTGTCCTGTCCAATCAACTTACTCCATGGTCACGTGTGTTTGCTCTTGGGCGGATAGTCATTATTTTTTGTAATATTGTTTATTTGTTTTATATTTGTCCTGATTGCTTCTTTTGTTTGTGTTTTTCATCTGTTTTTTGTATTGTTTAATTTAGTTTATTTGTTTTTTTTGTGTTGATGTTTTTTATGTTTTTTTTGCATTGTTTTTAATGTTCGTATATTTGTTGTTTGTTTATTTTGATTGTTTTACTTATTTGGGTACTTTTCTTTTGTTTGTTTGTTTGTTTATTTGTTTTTATTGGAAGACGGGAGATGAGAATATGTGGATCAAGTAAATTTGTTTATTTCTCCTTCAATTCATTCATTCATTCATTCATTCATTCATTCATTTATTCATTCTCTCTCTCTAGCTCTTATTGTATATGTATATTCCTCTTTGTCTATTTATGTATATCTCTCTTAATATGTCTGTCTGTGTCTCTCTGTGTCTGTTAGGTTCTGTTTATCTTATTCTCATATTTTTTTATGTCATTTTGCAAACGTTTTCCTATTTGTGTGTGTGTGTGTGTGTGTGTGTGTGTGTGTGTGTGTGTGTGTGTGTGTGTGTGTGTATGTGTGTGTGTGTGTGTGTGTGTGTGTGTGTGTGTTTCCCATTCAGATCACTTCCCACTCAGGTCACCCATGCAATCATATGTAAGTCCCACTTTCCGATCAATTCCACATTCAGATAACTTTCCACTCAGACCACGGACCACTCAGATCACACGATCCACCCAGATAAAAAAAAAACACATTCAGATCACATCCCTCTCACAGCCTCGACCATTCAGAGTGAGTGGGAAGGCGGGGGAGAGGGTAGGAAGGGCAGCCTGCCATATTTTCCATTAAACCTTTTTAAAGCTTTGAGCTGTAAAAGAGAATTGGTGAAGGTCTGAGAGAGAGAGAGAGAGAGAGAGAGAGAGAGAGAGAGAGAGAGAGAGAGAGAGAGAGAGAGAGAGAGAGAGAGAGAGAGAGAGAGAGAGAGAGAGAGAGAGAGAGAGAGAGAGAGAGAGAGAGAATTATGACGGAGAGGAGGAAGAGTGGAGGTAGATGGGAGGGAGGTATGGAAATGTGGAAAAGGGAAGGAGAGGGGAGAGGAGGGGAAAGGGATGAAAGAGAGGGAAGGGAGAGAGGAGAGGAAAAGTGGGAGTGAAGGAGACAGAGAGAAGACGGAGTGAGAATGCAGAGGAGACATTAAAAAGCTATAAAATAGTTTAATGGTCATTGGGCAAGGAAAGAGAGAGAGAGAGAGAGAGAGAGAGAGAGAGAGAGAGAGAGAGAGAGAGAGAGAGAGAGAGAGAGAGAGTCAATACTAACCTACAATATTCCTCAACCACAGATACACAACCTTTGTATATACCGGTACATATGTATAGAGACGTACTGTATGTTATGTAAGTACTTATAGCTTATGTTTGTTTATACCCGTCAGCTAATCGGCTACTCCGCCTCAAACACGTCACCACATGTCACACAAACCTATATATTATCATTACATAAATAACCATCAAACAACCTCAGAGGTAAGCGAGTAGCACAAGTGAGGTGATTAAGTCGTAAACAGGTATAGAGAGAGAGGCAGGTGTAACGTGTTGTGACGTAGTCGAGGGAATTTGACCGACCCGCTGACGAGACCAAGAATGTAAACAAACAGACAGACAGACAGACAGACAGACAGACAGACAGAGAGGTAAATAGTTAGAAGGTAAAAACATACATACATACATACATACATACATACATACATACCATACACACACAGATAACCAGGGGCTTCAGATACTCATTGCCTCGTCAGGTTTATAATTAGAATTTTCCTCCTAATGGGAGATGTGAGAAGGTATCTAACTCTCCTTTCTGTGATGAGAAGATGGTGAGGAAAATGAGGTCAGAGGTGTGTTGAGAGTCTACTAATGGGTTTTATTATATCCAAATTAATAGGAACAGAATTACCATAAAAATCATTAATTCCGTTGTTTAAGGTTAGGTTAGGTTAAAGCTAATCAGCGTTTCCTCTTAGTTTTTACGCATTGAAAGATTTTAAATAAATTCGCTTTGGCTTGATTTAAAAATTCCATAGAAATTATTATTATTATTATTATTATTATTATTATTGTTATTATATATTAGTACTGTCATTATTATTATCAACGGAGATAATAATCCTAAAATCCGTAGGAAAAATTCAATAAAAATAAAAGTTTTAATTTTAATTGAATTTTCCTATTGATTTCCTCACCCTGCGAGTGTCAGGTCTTGGCACTGCTCACCAGACTGTGCCTTTGACGCGGCACTGGGTACGTCTTTAACCCCTTGAGTACGATGACTTAGCTTCCTTAATTACAAGGACTTAACCCCTGAGTACGATGACTTAACCCTGAGTACGATGACTTAACCCTGAGTACGATGACTTAATTTCCTTTAATATGATGACTTAACCCTTGAGTACGATGACTTTACTACTTTCAGTACGATGTGATAAACCTTTGAGTACGATGACCAAGCACCTTGAGTACGATGACCAAACCCCTTGAGTACGATGACTTAATCCCTGTGAATATGATGACTAAAAAGAGTAAGCAGGCCTACCATGAATGGTCGAGTCTTAATGAGAAAACCGTCAGGAAAATCTGTTTAAAATATAACTCACTCCCCCCTGTGCGTGTGTGTGTGTGTGTGTGTGTGTGTGTGTGTGTGTGTGTGTGTGTGTGTGTGTGTGTGCGTGTGTGTGTGTGTGTGTGTGAGTGTGTGCGTGTGTGTAAAAGATAAGTGTGTGTGTGTGTGTGTAATGTGTGCGTGTGTGTGTGTGTGTGTGCGTGAGTGAGTGCGTGTGTGTGTGTGTGTGCGTGTGTGTGTGTGTGTGTGTGTGTGTGTGTGTGTGTGTGTGTGTGTGTGTGTGTGTGTGTGTGTGTGTGTGTGTGTGTGTGTGTGTGTAATAATAATACAATAATAATAATAATAATTAACGGTTTATTGAAAAAGTTCTAGCCCGAAGGCTGAAAATATACATTGGACATAAATGACTTATTACATACATTGGTGGTTTAACAAAAGCCTTCATTAGAGAAAGGTAAAGGAACATACAGTGAACATACAGATTATTGTAGGTGTTGAACAGCAAACACGTAGTGTAGTAACTCCCTCCCAGATGGTGTTAGGAGGGACCTCACGTGGTGTAGTAATTCCCTCACAGATGGTGTTATGAGGGGCCTCACGTGGTGTAGTAATTCCCTCACAGATGGTGTTATGAGGGGCCTCACGTGGTGTAGTAATTCCCTCACAGATGGTGTTATGAGGGCCTCACGTGGTGTAGTGCACTCCTCACAGATGGTGTTATGAGGGGCCTCACGTGGTGTAATTCCTCACAGATGGTGTTATGAGGGGCCTCACGTGGTGTAGTAGTTCCTCACAGATGGTGTTATGAGGCCTCTACGTGGTGTAGTAATTCCCCACAGATGGTGTTATGAGGGCCTCACGTGGTGTAATTCCTCACAGATGGTGTTATGAGGGGAGGCCTCACGTGGTGTAGTAATTCCCTCACAGATGGTGTTATGCGGGGCCTCACGTGGTGTAGTAGTTCCCTCACAGATGGTGTTATGAGGGGCCTCACGTGGTGTAGTAATTCCCTCACAGACGGTGTTATATGAGTGAGGTGTGGTCCCAGGCCTTCCTATCATAGACGGATTAACACATCGCTGGTTGTTGGGTCTCACGGGCCATTATCACTGGGTACCTGGGACCTCACTGTGTGAAGGTTAACTTGGGTGCGACTGTTACTGTTGAGTTGTTCTCACTGACTTAAGCACTGTTCACCTCTGTTTAACACTGGTTCCATTCCTTTCCTAAATGAAATAGTAACTCCTGGCGTGAATTTGTTGATATTCCGGTGGGGAGGAGGGTTCAGGGGAGGGAGTTGGTATGGGCCAACTTAACAGTTGACCTGGCTGCTCCGAGAGGAGCGCCAGGTACGTCTTGACCCTTCGGTGGTCAAGGATGTAGTGTGTGTGTGTGTGTGTGTGTGTGTGTGTGTGTGTGTGTGTGTGTGTGTGTGTGTGTGTGTGTGTGTGTGTGTGTGTGTGTGTGTGTGTGTGTGTGTGTGTGTGTGTGTGTGTGTGTGTGTGTGTGTGTGTGTGTGTGTGTGTGTGTGTGTGTGTGTGTGTGTGTGTGTGTGTGTGTGTGTGTGTGTGTGTGTGTGTGTGTGTGTGTGTGTGTGTGTGTGTGTGTATGTGTGTGTGTGTGTGTGTGTGTGTGTGTGTGTGTGTGTGTGTGTGTGTGTGTGCGTGTGTGTGTGTGCGTGTGTGCGTGCGTGCGTGCGTGTGTGTGTGTGCGTGCGTGTGTGTGTGTGTGTGTGTGTGTGTGTGTGTGTGTGTCACTTCTTCTGACTAAGGTTAAATGGCTTTGATGTTATTAGTAATATTATAAACCTTTGGTGATTGAGTAAGTTCTTTATGTCGTCAATGTGTTCAAAGTTTTACATATAAAATCTCTTTGATGACTTACTGCTGTGTACGTCACATTTCTACGCACATGTACACTTTGTTTGATGTACGTGTATATATACAAAAAACATGCACATACGACCAATAAAATTATGCAGCTTATGGTGTATGTATATATGTATCAGCATGCTCGCCTCGCAAGCGAGTGAACCCGGTTCGATCCCCGGGTAGGGTGAAACTATGGGCAAGTTTCTTTACGCCAGTTGCCTCTATCTACCCAGCAGTAATTGGGAACCTGGATGTTAATCGATTTGCGGATCGCATTCCGGGGTAATGGTTAGCCAGTGCAGTTGGCGAGTTGTCCGGTTTTCTCGGACTATTCCTTGACACTGTGTCATGCAACTCGTTAATTTAGGGTGTGTCTTTGATTGTACATACTAATTTATATATCACAAGTTCCTCCCTATAGGACATAATATATCGGGCACTATAAATTCTGTCCTATAGTAGTCATATTATATTTCCTATTAATTTTCGTACGCCATAAGACCGATCTCTTCCTTAATACTTCGTTCATATAATATTTGTTGTTGTGGTCGGTAGCTGTCATGACACTCTCACACATTCTTGATTTATTAACCAAAATAAAAACTAAACAATATGGGATAATATCTTGTGTTTTTTTTTCTAATATAAAACTTGATTCCGGTGATAGACTGGGATATATTTCTTTGTTATTTCATGATTAATTAATGATATTTAACAGCCTTTCTTTTAGTACTAGAAATGAAACACGTGGAGATTATCCCCTCCTCCCGCTATGTCACCTGATGAGTAAACAACCCTAACCTAACCTAACCTTATCTAACCAAGCCAAGCCAAATAACGAAACGTAACTTAACATAGTCGAATCTAACCTAACCTAAGGCTAACCAAACCTAACATAACCCAATCTCACCTAACTAAAACTAATGTAACGCTAACCAAACTTAACCCCACCAGGCAGGCAGCGTTCGGGTGTTCAATCATCAGGTGAAAAAGCTGGGGTAGGGGCTAATCTCCACGTAATCCATAGAAGGTACTAAGCACAACCTTTATATTCAACTCTCATAACAAATTTACCCACTGGAAAATCACCTAATGACCTTTGACCTACGCCCCGAAAACAGTGACCACCATAAATACACAAATAAATATCAATAAACATCAATCAATATAAGTCAGTGTATAAATGAAGGACTCCTTGTCAGATAATTTAGGTATGTTTGAGGCCGTCAGATGGGGACACAGTAGCCGCTGTTATTTCAGGTTCGAGGTTTGGTCTTCCGTCAAGAGACCCAACCTGCAAGTTCTACCAGCAAACCTACCAATTCATCCACCACCCTACCGCGTCGTCCAGCACCCTATCCGCGTCATCTACCACCCTACCGCGTCATCCAGCATCCTATCACGTCATCCACCACCCTACCGCGTCATCCACCACCCTACCGCGTCATCCACCACCCTATCGCGTCATCCACCACCCTACCGCGTCATCCAGCATCCTATCACGTCATCCACCACCCTACCGCGTCATCCAGCACCCTATCCGCGTCATCTACCACCCTACCGCGTCATCCAGCACCCCTACCGCGTCATCCAGCACCCTACCGCGTCATCCAGCACCCTACCGCGTCATCCAGCATCATACCACGTCATCCAGCACCATATAGCATGTCTTTCCAGCAAACTACCGCGTCATCCAGCACCCTACCGCGTCATCCAGCACCTTACCGCGTCATCCAGCACCCTACCGCGTCATCCAGCACCTTACCGCGTCATCCAGCACCCTACCGCGTCATCCAGCACCTTACCGCGTCATCCAGCACCCTACCGCGTCATCCAGCACCCTACCGCGTCATCCAGCAGCCCATATCACATCTTTCCATCACTGCACCGTCTCACGAGGCCCATCATTGAGTTTTCCTTCCCCTCTTCAGGCCGCCTATCGGTAATAACTCTCACTAGGGAGGCCATCGATGTCCTTCACCTGTCCACGTCTCAAACCTCTTAAGAAAGCTTTATAGATGGTGTTCCTCTCAAGTCCTAATTGGATTTCCTCCCTCGGTGTATCATTAGAGCATCCTATACTCTCCTGGGTTTGCTTTTCATTAGTGTTATCGTTCTCATTTCTGCAGTGTCTTGTCTGTTATGGTTGGTGGGTGTATTTATTGCCCGCGTCTGTATCATCTGCTGCAACGTTGTATTGAAGAAAGTTTATCAATATTGGGATCACCTGGATATTATAGACC
This sequence comes from Homarus americanus, assembly GCF_018991925.1. NCBI lineage: Eukaryota > Metazoa > Arthropoda > Malacostraca > Decapoda > Nephropidae > Homarus > Homarus americanus. The sequence goes on along the minus strand of NW_024723954.1, from coordinate 65,831 downwards.
AACCGTACTGCTTTTTTCACCTGATAATTAAATACCCTAATGTTACCTGGGGGTTAGGTTACGTTAGATTAGTGTTCGGTTAGTGTTGGTTTGGTTTGGTTTGGTTTGATTATGTTAGGCATAATGTGGTTAAACATAGGTGAGGTTAGGACAGTAAAGTTAATTTGGTTAGATCAGGATACGTTAGTTTAGGTTTGGTTAGGTTTGTTATATTTGGTTTGGTTAGCGTTAGGGTGGTTAATATTAAGGTTAAATAAACTGAGAACTAATCTTCATGTGAGCTCTCTTAACATATATCACTGGACGTGTATGTGTGGTGTAATGCATCTAGTGTGGCAGAATTATGTTAAGCTGCAGGGACTGGTCGCTTTCAGCAACCACCGCTGGCTAGCACCTCGTGGTGAACAGGAAACAACCTTGCGTAAGTCTTCCTCTGCTAGTACACAGCATCTTCACCATCGGGAATACTGTTGTGCTTCCTCGTGACAACACAAGGTAACTGGGTGCCCTGCGGCCTCAGACTAGACCAGTAGGGGATCTGAGAGCAGCAGTGGGCCCCAGAGGGACGACGCATAGGCCCGCTGGCATGTGGACACGACCTGGTGCAAAACAAACACTGTCCCGCTGCCTTGTGAATTAACCTAGTTAGGTATAAGGCTATGGGAGTAAACCCCGAACGAAAAATCTGCGGTGGAGCCCCGCATCAAGCAAACATGCTTACAGAGCTCCAACAAGACCCCAACGGTGGTGTAGGCGGAAGAGGTGACCACCATGGAAACCCAACGACTACACCGGCGGATGAAGGCAATGCAACACTGACTACTAAGGCGAAACCCAACAAACTGGGCTATCAGCAGTCAATGGCAACTCTCCCTCTCCCCAGTCATTGTTGCTCCTCCCTCACCACATAAATCAACTCACATGCAGCCATCATCCAGCTCATCGTATTTTTCATCAAAACCTCGATATCCCCAAAAGTCCTATGGCGACAGACGAATAACGATGGGGACAGGCAGAGATAACTGCCGGGGGTCTCTGTTCACAGCTCTGCACATGGGTGGCATAGATAAGATGGTCGTTTATGCACTGGGGTTTAGGCAGCAGTGCAATCCGGACCTGTCTGTGTGACTGGACAGACCTTTCCAGAAACCACTCTGTTCACTCTACATAGGGAGGGACTAGAAAAGGTGCCATAAACATAATCTGGGAAAATAAATGAGTAGGAAACCGCAGATCAAATAAAAAACAAACTATACATCCTCTTATGGTCACTGGATGGAATGTCAAGACCCTTCTGGATACTGGCACAAAATTAATGAGCATCCTGAAAGAAGAACTGCCCTTGTGGCAAGAGAGCTGTCTTGATATAACAACGACAGAACAGCCATTAGTGAGTCCGGCTCCCACACGAGGATCGACTTACATAATGGGGGTACAGCTATACCTTCTTCTAGAAAGGTAAGCCGCTGCAGAGAGAAACTGCATTTGTGGTGGTGATTTTGCCATTCCCAATCCATCCTACATAGGCTAGCTGAAATGCCTATTGGGATTAAAGAGCGCCTCAAGACACTCTAAGTCCCACTGAATCACTCACGTCATGTCTTCTTCATCAGTACATACGCCCCAACACTGGATGCAGACGATGACACCAAGGAAGCCTTTTATGCCGACCTTGACAGAGTGCTAACCTCTATCCCCAGAGAAGACACGGTTGTGCTCCTTGGTGATTTCAATGTCAGAGTTGGCAGAGATGCTGACATATGGCAGTGAACCATAGGGAGAAACGGAGTAGGCAAGTGTAATCCCAACGGCCTACTCCTCTTCTGCAAATGTGCTGAGCACAGCCTCAGTCACCAACATTTTGTTTTGGCAGGCCGACAAGTTCAAGGGTTCTTGACAATACCTACATCATTGTCAGTGAGAGATCGTCGAGATGTCCTCATCGCCTGAGCCCACTGTGGCATATATCATCGGCTCGTCAGAGCCAAACTCCCCTTTAACGTCTCCCCAAAACGGCGAGGCAACAAGCCTCCAGAAGAGGTTTTAACACCAAGCAACTGGAGGATCCTGTGGTAGCACATGTTTTCAGAGAGCAGCTCGAGGTTGGGCTAATAAACAACCCGAATACAAAAAGCCCAAATCCCAGTGCCAAATAGGGTATCCTCGGCACTGTCATGACAAAAACCTGCAGAGGAACCCTCAGCCGGATCGAAAGTATACACCAGGACTGGTTTGATGAAAATGACCCGGATATCAACATACCCATTGATGGTAATCGTGCTGCTTTAATCGAATGGCAGAATTACTCTCAGTTTTGAACTAAAGCTGATGCCTTCCACAAGAAGAAAATGGTAGCCCAGTGTAAACTTTGCAATCCCCAAAACAAATGGATGAAAAATATATCGTGTGAAACGCAAAAATTTGCAGAGTAACTCAAGATGCATGAATTTTTCAATTCCATTAAAACATTTTATGGGCTAATCGCTCATGGCGCAGCCCCCCTTCGCTCATCTGATGTTAACTCCCTAAGTAAAGAAGAAGAAGGCACACTACCATTTACTGTTCACCTGAAACACGATGTGGATGTCCTGACCACCCAGCAGGTCCCTTTACACCCAGAGCTGACCCACCTCAGCTGTCCTCCATCCCTGGATGAGGTAGATACTGTCATCAAACATATGTAAAATAACGAAGCCGCGGGGCCTGATGGAATCCCAGACGAGGTGCATAAAGCAGGAGGACCTCTGCTTACCAGCCGTCTCCACCCTATCCTGGAGAATATATGGGAGGAGGAAATCCCCCAAGCTCTTAAAGACGCCTCTATCGTCAATATTCATAAGAACAAGGAAGACCGGTCAAAGTGTGGCAACTACCGCAGGAACTCGTTGCTGTCTGTAGCTGGCAAGATTATCGCCCGAGTCCTCCTAAACAGACTTTTTCCTAAGGCTGAAAACTTCCTCCCAGAATCTTAATGTGGCTCTACACCATCAGGTGGAAGTACTGTTATGATCTTTGGTGTCCGACATATACAGGAAAAGTGCAGAGAACAACGTCGTGACTTGTACAGTAGCTAAAACAACTATCTATGCATATTTTGTGGGAAACAATATGAGACCATGGATGAAAATTTTTGGTTTATGAGGGCTGTTACCTGTTGCACGCAAAATTTCGGAGCATATCGACCCCCACCTGCACAGATAGTTGTTATAGCTACTGTACAAGGACTTCATCCGCCTTACCAAGGCCTTCAACTCGGTCAACAGGGAAGCCCTCTGGCAGACCCTCAGTCGTTTTGGCTGCCCACCAAAAGTCATCACCATTGTGAGGCAACTCCACGATGGCACCCTGTCTGAGTTCTTCCCTATCCAAACTCTCTTTTCCATTTTCTTGGCTGCCTTCCTTACTCGTGCCAGTGCCAATTTAGTCGGCAAGATGGACACCCAGAGCCAGATGAAGGGACTTTTCAACATAAGACGACTCCAGGCAGGAACAATGGGGTCGGCCGCTTCCAGTACTGAATTTCAGTATGCAGATGACCTCACTCTCGTCACACATACTGAACGTGACCTACAGGAGATCCTGAACATCTATGCAGTTGCATATGCACACTTAGGCCTCGAGGTGAATGTACGTGAGACTCAGATTCTGTTTCAACCTGTCCCTGGTTCAACCACACCTCCACCATCCATCTAGGATAATGGTACTACTCTCTCTAAATGTACTCACTGTCTGTATCTTGGCTCCCACCTGTCCACTACCTCTGACATCGATGAAGAGATTCAACATCGGATCAGACGTGCATCTCAAACCATTGGCAAACTCTGTACATGTGTCTTCAGCTGCAGGGAGCTGAAATTATCTATAAAGTTACACGTATATCGTCCAGTAGCCCTCCCCACCCTGCTGTATGGCAGCGAGAAATGGTTCACATACTGGAGGCAACTCAGGGCACTTGAAATTTTTCACCAAGGTTGCCTCGTTTCATCCTCTGAGTTCACTGGGAAGACAAGAGAACAAATACCAATATTCTCACTGACACCAATTGTCTGAGCATCGAGGCTACCATTATCCATGAACAACTACGTTGAACTGGTCATGTTACCCGCATGGACAACAGTTGACTGCCAAAGCAGCTACTTTACAATTACCTAACGAATAGTAAACGTAATGCTGGCAGACAACGGAAAAGGTATTATGATAATCTTAAGATAAATTTGAAAGTGTCATATCGACCTCAACTAATTCAACACAGCTAGGGTAGCTACTTATGTATTAGGATAGTTAATTTTAAGGTAATAAAATGGTAGCGAAGGTGTGGCTATTGGGGGAGGCTGGAGGTCACGTTTAAAAAAAAAGAAAAAAAGAAGTAGTAGTAGTAGTAGTAGTATGTGTGTGTGTGTGTGTGTGTGTGTGTGTGTGTGTGTGTGTGTGTGTGTGTGTGTGTGTGTGTGTCACTGTGTATGTCTCACCACGTATGTTTCGCATTGTGTTTGAGTCTCAGTCCAACTGTCTAAACGTGTGTGCTTCTTACTCCATGTATAATTCTCACCCTATGTGTGTCTCTCACTCCAAATATGTGACTCACTCCATGTGTGTCTCACTCCATGTGTTTGTCTCACTTCAACTATGTGTCTTACTTCATCTGTCTCCCTCTATGTAAGTGACTCACTCAATATGTGTCTCACTCCATATCTGTCTCTCACCCAATGTTTATGTCTCACTCCATGTATGTGCCTCACTCCATCATGTGTCTCACTCCATTATGAGTCTCACTCCATATCTGTCTCTCACCCAACGTTTATGTCTCACTCCATGTATGTGCCTCACTCCATCATGTGTCTCACTCCATTATGTGTCTCACTCCATATCTGTCTCTCACCCAATGTTTATGTCTCACTCCATGTATGTGCCTCACTCCATCATGTGTCTCACTCCATTATGTGTCTCACTCCATATCTGTCTCTCACCCAATGTTTAATAATAATAATAATAATAATAATAATAATTGACGGTTTATTGAAAAAGTTCTGCAGCCCGAAGGCTGAAAATATACATTGGACATAAATGACTTATTACATACATTGGTGGTTTAACAAAAGCCTTCATTAGAGAAAGGTAAAGGAACATACAGTGAACATACAGATTATTGTAGGTGTTGAACAGCAAACACGTAGTGTAGTAACTCCCTCCCAGATGGTGTTAGGAGGGACCTCACGTGGTGTAGTAATTCCCTCACAGATGGTGTTATGAGGGGCCTCACGTGGTGTAGTAACCTCACAGATGGTGTTATGAGGGACCACGTGGTGTAGTAATTCCCTCACAGATGGGTGTTATGAGGACCTCACGTGGTGTAGTACCTCACAGATGGTGTTAGAGGGACCCACGTGGTGTAGTAATTCCTCACAGATGGTGTTATGAGGCTCACGTGGTGTAGTAATTCCCTCACAGAGGTGTTATGAGGGCTCTCACGTGGTGTAGTAATTCCTCACAGATGGTGTTATGAGGGGCCTCACGTGGTGTAGTAACTCCCCTGCAGATGGTGCGAGGACCTGACGTGGTGTAGTAATTCCCTCACAGATGGTGTTATATGAGTGAGGTGTGGTCCCAGGCCTTCCTATCGTAGACGGATTAACACATCGCTGGTTGTGTTGGGTCTCACGGGCCGTTATCACTGGGTACCTGGGACCTCACTGTGTGAAGGTTAACTTGGGTACGACTGTTACTGTTGAGTTGTTCTCACTGACTAAGGCACTGCTCACCACTGTTCACCTCTGTTTAACACTGGTTCCATTCCTTTCCTAAATGAAATTGTAACTTTTGGCGAGAACTTGTTGATATTCCGGTGGGGAGGAGGGTTCAGGGGAGGGAGTTGGTATGGGCCAACTTAACAGTTGACCTGGCTGCTCCGAGAGGAGCGCCAGGTACGTCTTGACCCTTCGGTGGTCAAGGATGTTTATGTCTCACTCCATGTATGTGCCTCACTCCATCATGTGCCTCACTCCATTATGTGTCTCACTCCATATCTGTCTCTCACCCAATGTTTATGTCTCACTCCATGTATGTGCCTCACTCCATCATGTATCTCACTCCATTGTCTCACTCCATATCTGTCTCTCACCCAATGTTTATGTCTCACTCCATGTATGTGCCTCACTCCATTATGTGTCTCACTCCATATCTGTCTCTCACCCAATGTTTATGTCTCACTCCATGTATGTGCCTCACTCCATCATGTGTCTCACTCCATTATGTGTCTCACTCCATATCTGTCTCACCCAATGTTTATGTCTCACCTCCATGTATGTGTCTTCACTCCATCATGTGCCTCACTCCATTATGTGTCTCTACCCATATCTGTCTCACCCAATGTTTATGTCTCACTCCATGTATGTGCCTCTCACTCCATCATGTGTCTCACTCAATATGTGTCTCACTCCATATCCGTCTCACCCAACGTTTATGTCTTCACTCCATGTATGTGCCTCACTCCATCACATGTGTCTCACTCCATTATGTGTCTCACTCCATATCGTCTTCTCACCCAATGTTTATGTCTCACTCCATGTATGTGCCTCACTCCATCATGTGTGCCTCACTCCATCATGTGTCTCACTAATATGTGTCTCTCACTCCATATCTGTCTCTCACCCAATGTTTATGTCTCACTCCATGTATGTGCCTCTACTCCATCATGTGTCTCACTCAATATGTGTCTCACTCCATATCCGTCTCTCACCCAATGCTTATGTCTCACTCCATGTATGTGCTCACTCCATCATGTGTCTCACTCAATATGTGTCTCACTCCATATCCGTCTCTCACCCAATGTTTATGCCCCACTCCATGCAGCTCTACCCATTATGTCTCACTCCATCTGCTGTCTCTCACCCAATGTTTATGTCTCACTCATGTATGTGCCTCTACCCATCATGTGTCTCACTCAATATGTGTCTCACTCCATATCCGTCTCTCACCCAATGCTTATGTTCACTCCATGTATGTGCCTCACTCCACATGTATATGTGCTCTCACTCATTATGTGTCTCACTCCATATCTGTCTTCTCACCCAATGTTTGTCTCACCTATGTATGTGCTCACTCCATCATGTGTCTCACTCCATATCTGTCTCTCACCCAATGTTTATGTCTCACTCCATGTATGTGTCTCTCACTCCATCATGTGTCTCACTCCATTATGTGTCCTACTCATATCTGTCTCTCACCCACAAGCTTATGTCTCACTCCATGTATGTGCCTCACTCCATCATGTGTCTCACTCCATTATGTGTCTCACTCCATATCTGTCTCTCACCCAATGTTTATGTCTCACTCCATGTATGTGTCTCACTCCATTATGTGTCTCACTCCATTATGTGTCTCACCCCATATCTGTCTCTCACCCAATGTTTATGTCTCACTCCATGTATGTGTCTCACTCCATTATGTGTCTCACCCCATATCTGTCTCTCACCCAATGTTTATGTCTCACTCCATGTATGTGCCTCACTCCATTATGTGTCTCACTCCACTATGTGCCTCACTCCATTATGTGTCTCACTCCATATTATATTGCACATAGTTGTAAATCAATAATTGTACTGTAGCAGCACCACTGGATAATTCAATTATACTCCGTAGAGTTTATCACATTCTGACCCCACCTGTCACGTGTTATATCTCCGGGGTATTGGCACTATGGTGAAGACAGACAGACAGACAGACAGACAGACAGACAGGCAGACAGACAGACTGGTAGACAGATAGATAGATAGATAGATAGATAGATAGATAGATAGACAAGATCAAGACACAAACACACACTCTTGATTGTCAGGAAAAGTGTTTTTCTTTGCTTGTTTCTTTCCTTAAATGACTTGAATCTTGTCGCTAATTGGACGCTGTAATTGGCTGTTAGTAAGTAGTTAACGGAGAGACTGGGGTCATTTTCTTCTTTGCTGTTTCTGGTAAGATGTAAGTAAATTCTATGTCTGTAAGTCACTAATTATTCTGGCTGAGGGACTCATTTATCTTTTAAGTTAATTTTTGGGGGGAATCTTTTAAATTTAGTCAAAGTTTGTTCTAAATCTTCTAAAATTAATTCTAAGATCATTCGCGATCTTCTAAATTTACTGTAAATTAGCCCTAAATCATAATATATTTCTGACTAAATAATTTATTTCAACAAATCAATAAATCTTTACAAATATTTTTATTCCTAAAATTTATTGTAAGTCATAAATAAAACTCATTGGATAATTTACTTCAATTATAGACTAAACTCTACACATAGACCTCTACTGTACAGGTGGTATAGAGTGAGTGATTTATTCCAACACTACCAGACACGTTTAGGGATTTTTATGCACAAATAAATTACACTAAATTATGCCCCGTCCTAAATACATAATTCATCGTAATTAAAAATATAAATACAGCAACGCGATCATTTAATTATGTCACAAAAAATAAATAAAAAATAGAGATTTGTTATTCCATTCTGGTACAAAATAAAAATATTCTTTTACATAATTTGAGTTTCCAAAAGTGACCTAATTATCTTCTCACGATGACGTCATGTATCTCGCCGCTCCTTTCTCGATGACGTCATGTATCTCGCCGCTCCTTTCTCGATGACGTCATGTATCTCGCCGCTCCTTTCTCGATGACGTCATGTATCTCGCCGCTCCTTTCTCGATGACGTCATGTATCTCGCCGCTCCTTTCTCGATGACGTCATGTATCTCGCCGCTCCTTTCTCGATGAGACGTCATGTATCTCGCCGCTCTTTCTCGATGACGCCGCGTATCTCGCCGCCTCTTTCTCGATGACGTCATGTATCTCGCCGCTCCTTTTCTCGATGACGTCACGACGCATTCTGCCCTTCCTTCCCGTTCCAGTTTATACAGGAGAAGACACCGAACTTTCGCCCCCTCCTCCCCCTCTGGCAGCCACAGATAAGAGGGGAAGTTATATAATGTGTTCACACTTTATATACATCTCTCTCTCTCTCTCTCTCTCTCTCTTTCTCTCTCTCTCCACTGGACACACTATGATGATGTAATCGGTTTAACGTTTTACCCAATATGTTATTTTTCAAGAGGGATAAAACCTGTCCAAAACCTGAATGAAAGAGAGAGACAAAATATAATACCTATGTGAGGGGTGAAATCTGGGGTGAAATTCCGTCTCACTACGGCACTGAAATCTGACTCCAATATGGCACGCAAATAAAATAAAAAATATCTGGGGAGGGAGGAGGGAGGGGGTTAAAATAGGATCTCTATCTCGTTACACACCGAGGCCGTCACGGTGGGGGGCAGGACGAGTGGGGGGCAGACGAGAGGGGGGCAGACGAGAGGGGGGCAGACGAGAGGGAAGGGGCAGACGAGAGGGGGCAAATGAGAGGGGGCCAGGACTTGACGTCACTCAGATGTGTCTCAGGTGTACGTCTTATGATAAACTGATGACACACGTATATGTAATTCTGTTACACAATTTATAAATCTTTTTTAGAATTCTATAATACGCCAATATATATATCTAAGCATCTTTACGCATATTCACACATACCTATATACTATTACGCATATATACGCTATTTCATCCTACGCAATTCTATTCACTTTTATTCTCAGTAACACGAGAGGCGTATACCTAAACTCAACCTGGTCTATACTTAGGTGTACTCCACGCTGTAGCCAGATGACGCATTATTTATACGCACATATACGCGCTCCGTCCAAGAGAGTTTTAATCGGCTTAAGTCATCAACACAGATAAGGAGAACACCTTGACGTTATCTGGTCCCGTTATCTTGGGTACATCGTAGGAGAAGGTAAACAAACCTCTTGTTACGCATTTGTACGCATTTTCTGGTTTGTGTATTTTATCTTACGCATTCTTGTGTCATTTGTCGAATTGTTGTATATACACACACACACACACACACACACACACACACACACACACACACACACACACACACACACACACACACACACACACACACACACACACACTCCTCCCTCCACACACACACACACACACACACACACACACACACTCCTCCACCACACACACTCTCCTCCTTCCTCCCTCCACACACACACACACACTCTCCCTCCATTTCTCCCTTCCTCCACATTTCTCCCCCCTCCCTCCACACACACACACCTCTCCTCCAGTCCTCCTTCCCTCCACACACCTCCCCTCCCCTCCACACTCCCTCCCACCTCCCTCCCCCCCTCCCCTCCCCACCTCCCTCCCTCCCAGACACACACTCTCTCCCTTCATTCCTCCTTCCCTCCACCACCTCTCCCCCTCCACAGACACACACTCTCTCCCTCCATTCCTCCCTCCTCCACACACTCTTCCCCCTCCCTCCCCCTCCACACACACACACACACACACACACACACCTCCCCCTCCCCACACTCTCCCCTCCCACCCTCCACACCCTCTCCCCTCCCTCCACACACTCCCCTCCCCTCCACAGACACACACTCTCTCCTCCATTCCTCCCTTCCCTCCACACACCCCCTCCCTCCACACACACACACACCTCTCTCCTCCCTCTCCCCCTCCACACATTCCCCTTCCCTCCACACCTCTCCCTCCCTCCCACCTCTCCCCTCCCCCTCCCTCCACACACTCTCCCTCCCTCCTTCCTCCCTTCCCTCCACACCTCCCACCTCCCCTCCCCCCTCCCTCCACACACTCTCCCCTCCCCTCCCCCACACTCTCTCCCTCCACATCTTCCCTCCCCCCTCCCTCCCACACACACCTCCTCCCCTCCATTCCTCCCTCCCTCCACACACCCCTCCTCCCCTCCACACACCCCCCTCCTTCCACACACTCTCCTCCTCCACACACACACACACACACCTCTCCCTCCATTCCTCCTTCCCTCCACACACTCTCCCTCCCTCCACACACTCTCTCCCTCCATTTCTCCTTCCCCTCCACACATTCTCACACACCCCCTCCCTCCACACACTCTCCCCCTCCCTCCACACACCTCCCCCTCCCTCCCTCCCCTCCACACACCCCTCCATTCTCCTTCCCTCCACACACTCCCTCCATCCCCCCTCCCACACACTCTCTCCCTCCATTCCTCCTTCCCTCCACACTCTCTCTCCCTCCATTCCTCCTTCCCCTCCACACACTCTCCCCCCCTCCCTCCACACACACACACCTCTCTCTCTCCCTCCATTTCTCCTTCCCTCCACACACTCCCCCTCCACACACCTCCCTCCCTCCCTCCCTCCCCACACACACTCTCTCTCCTCCATTTCTCCTTCCCTCCACACCTCCCCCCTCCCTCCACCCTCTCCCCTCCCTCCCTCCACACACAACACACACACTCTCTCTCCCTCCATTCCTCCTTCCCTCCACACACTTTCCCCCTCCCTCCACACACACACACACACACTCTCTCCCTCCACACACTCTCAGCCTCACTCACCTGCCCAACACAAGGTGATTTATATCCCTATCAAGGTAACACGTGTTTCTTACCCTATTAGGGAACCTTTTTCCTTCCTATCTGCATAAGGTGAGACTTTCTGTTTTAGCCCTATTCTTCCTCCTTGCCCCTATTAAGGCAAAGGGTTTCCTATTTCAAACCTATTTTCCCTTTCTGTCCCCATTAAGGTAAAGGGCTTCCAATATTAAACCTATTTTTCCTTTATGATACCATTAAAGTAACCTATTCATGTTTTATGGTATTTTCACTGCCTGTTATCAACCTACTTACATTAGAATAAGGTATAATGCATTTATCTCCATTAATTACCCTATTATATACTTGTCCCTATTACACACTTGGCCCTATTATACCCCTGTCCCCATTAATTACCCTATTTCATAATAGTCCCTATTATTGAACTGAATTGTAACAGTTTATTTAGCCATAAAAACACAGATACAGGGTGGATAATAATAACAATATTAACATGGCTGAGCCAGTTGAGAACCTGAGCTCTCCTGTAGGCATCTGATATAATACTGTACATTTATCCCAAGGAAGTATTATGTAACATTTAGTATCATCAGGAATAGTACACATAGCATGGTGGTAACAAGAGACATATCAGTATATTAACGCGGTTATCACTTCAATATTCATTTTAGTTTATTTTTTTATATTATTATTATTTTTTTTTTACATTTATATTATAAGTATTATACATAAGTTACAGTGGAATTGAAATACAAAAATATAATGGGGGGAACAGCACAATATGGGTTGTACAGTATTAAGGTTGAACAGGAGGACAGAGCTCTCACGGTTATGTCAAGTTGGCAAATATATTCATTGCAATTGTAATTTCTTATCTATTTACATGATAATTTCAGATATAACAGTTTTGATGGTACAATAAGAGCAGGTACATATAGTAGGTATTAAGAATATCAATACTTGGACAATAGATATTTTTTAAGAGATGCTTTAAACTTTAAAGGAAGGGAGCGTAGTCTTTGCCTGGATGTGTTGGGGTAAGTTGTTCCACACCTTCACACCATGATATTTTATGGAGGTCTGGGACTGAGAGGAGCGCATGGGGGGGTCTTAGTAGCTCTGGGTGCCTTAAGTTGTATCTCTGATTATTCCGGAACTGGAAATAATAATTGTCAAGCAAGTGATTGTTAGATTTGTAAACAAAGAGGGCACAGCAGTAGGTGTTAATATCTTCGAATTTTAACATTTCCAATTCAGCAATTTTTTCGTTTGTGTGATCTTTTTTTTTCAAGTAGGTAATTGTCCGTACAACTCTCTTTTGTGCAGTAACCAGGGATTGTGTTTATGAAGAGCCAGAGGCCCCCCATAGTGTGTGAGTGTATCAGATGTTGGTAAACAAGATCATGATAGATTTCTTTCATTGCTGTGAGAGTGAGTGACTGTCGAGTGTGATACATGATACCGCACTGTTTATTGATTTTACTGTGAATGGCTTGTATGTGGTTTCTCCAGTTAAGTTTCTCCTCAACAATAACTCCGAGGAATTCAGTATTGTGTTAGCGTTTGAGGACTGTATTACCAAGGTACAGGGGGTCCAAGTCTAGGGTCAAGAGTTTCCTTTTGTGAAAGATCATGTAGTGGGTTTTCTCAAGGTTTAAGGTCAGTTTATTACGTATTACCCAGGTCCTGACTTTAGTCAATTCAGTGTTCATAGTTCCCACTAAGGAATGGAGGTCTGAGTTGCTGGCATAGAGATTACTATCGTCTGCAAATAAGTTGTATTTTATGAGTGTGCTGGCGTGGACTATGTCGTTTATGTACAACAAAAACAGTACTGGACCGAGAATGGAACCTTGGGGGACGCCATACAAGATTAGCGAGGAGTCAGATTGGTGGTTATTATAGCAGACATACTGCATCCTGTTGGGCAGATATGAGGTAAACCAATTGTGGGACAAGCCCCTAACGCCGTAATGTTCAAGCTTTGAAAGGAGGAAGGTATGGTCGACATTAGTAAAGGATAGCAGAGCACTCTCAGTCGACCTTCTAGCTCTAAATACAAACTGGGAGTCTGGAAAGATGTTATTGGCATTACAGATATAATTTAGTCTATTACATGCTAGCTTCTCCAGTATCTTACTCAAGGCTGGAAGGACTGATATGGGGCGGTAATTCTTGAAGAGACCTTTGTCCCCAGATTTTTTATATGCCGGGTGAACTTTAGCAATTTTCAGTTTATCCGGAAAGACACCACTAGTGAAGGAGTTACAAATGTGGAGGAGAACAGGTAGTAATAGGTGGACTGCTTTCTTAATGATGCTCATTGGTATATTGTCTTCGCCTGCTGCTGCATCATTGGACATTTTTATGATGGCCAGTAATTCATCTGCTGTGACAGGGGATAAGAACAGCTCATTTTGCTGCCTGTTTTGCAGGTAGGCTCTAAATTCCTCATGGTGATCAGGGATGCTCTCTGCAAGTTTTTTGCCAACATTAATAAAATATTCATTGAAGTGGTTGGTAATGAGGGAGGGTTCCGTTACAACTGAATCATTTATCATAAAAGCTGAGTGGGGAGACGAAGGCTGAGTGCTCCTGTTCCGAATAGAATTCATGACATTCCAGGTTTTCTTACTGTCGCCTGATGCTGACTGGAGTTTATTTTTATAATAGCTACGTCTGGCATTTCTAAATGCTCGAGTTACTCCATTTCTGATACTTCGGTAAGCATCACCGAAAGTTATGGGTCTCTTTGCTAATTTCCTTTGGAGTTTGTGTTTTTCTTTTATCATTATCTTAATTTCGCTTGTGATATAGGGTTTGGAAATGGATACAGTTTTCACTGATTTAATATTGAGGCATAGACAAGATCCCAGTTAGCATTCATTAGGTTGTCTTCAAAAAGGAGCAGGTTGTCGGCGCAGTAGTCTCTGTATTGTATTGAGACTCTACTAGACCTTTCAGGTCTTGTGGCTGTTTTATACATGGCAAAAACTGGGAAGTGATCTGAGATATTGTTATAAATAATTCCACTTGCTAGATTGTTAGGAGTGTTGTTAGTCCAGATATGATCTATCACAGAGGCAGAGGTGGCAGTTACTCTTGTGGGTTTGGTTATAGTGTTGAAGAAGAGTTTAGAATGACAGGTAGCAAGAAGGTCTAATATTGAGGTGTCGGTTTCTGATTTTAGTAGACCACGGTTGACATCTCCTGTAATGTAGCAAGGTTTCCTCTCTGAACTTATCATAGAGATAAGCTCCGAAAATTTATCTAGAAAATTCCTTCCAGTAGTGTGGGGTCTTCTGTAGATTACTCCTACGAGGATATTTCGTTGTCGTTACGTAATTCAATGAAAACACACTCCATGTACTCCTCCTGAACCTTTAAATCATCTCTTACAGAAGTGTTATACTTGATATCAACATATAGGGCGACACCACCACTGTGTCGTGACGTGTGTTGATGCAGTGTCTATTATAATTAGGGATGTTATACAAATGGTCAATATCGTTAGTGAGTTTGGTCTCACAGAACCCAAGTACCTGTACATCAAATTTGTGGGCAATAGAAGATAAACACTGATCTAAAAAGGTATCTAAGTGAAGGGGAATATTCCTGATATTATGGCTAATTAAGGAGAAGGAATGAGGTAGTAGAAGACTAGAACTAAACTCAAGAGAGTCAGGAAAGTAATAGTTACAGTTGGGGTTGGTGTAACCCAGTGAGTGTTGTAGAAAGGCATCAGGATCGACATGAGGGAGTATTGTGTCGACACCATGGGTGAAGGGGATGTAACACATACGGTCCAGTACATCTAAGGGAACAACACCAGCACCATCAGTGTAGGAATATTGGTACTGATTAAGAAACAGCAAAAATTCAGGGTCACTGAGGTGTGAAAAAGGAAGATCTATGAAAGTTATAATAGTGGGGAGTAACGTACTCACAGGTGCGACAACCAATAGGATTAAGATGATCGGTGCTGTTGAGGTTGATTCCCAGTTTGAGTGGGAGGTGCGCCTGCCACTTGGTTTACATAACTGATATCTTTCCCCATTAGAATTCCCTATTAAAACATGTCCCTACGATAAGTTTGTACACATTTTAGCCTATTATACGTCTCTCTCTCTCTCTCTCTCTCTCTCTCTCTCTCTCTCTCTCCCTACACTCTCATGCTTTCTCTTTCACTTTCCTCTATTCTCATTCTCTCTTTCACTCTACCCTTACTCTTTCTCACTCTGCTCCACTCCTCTCTCTCTCTCTCTCTCTCTCTCTCTCTCTCTCTCCGTTTTCCCCATCTTCCCTCCCTCATCATCTCGTGTCTTCACTAAGCCACCTCTCACTTTTCTCTCCCCTCTACTCTCACCTCTC
>NW_024723954.1:0-45000 GCF_018991925.1 Homarus americanus | reverse complement strand
TACCCACTTTCAATACCTTGGCTTCCATCGGTCCACCACCGCAGAAACCAATGCAAAGATTCACCATAGGATCAGATGTACATCTCAAGATTTTGTCAGACTCCGTACCAGTGTCTTCAGCTTTAGAGAGCTGAGAGTATCTACAAAGTTGCATGTACATCGAGCAGTGGTCCTCCACACCCTGCTGTATGGCAGCGAGTCATGGGTCATAAACAGGAGGCACCTCAAGGCACTTTAAATCTTTCACCAACGTAGTCTACCTTCCATCCTCCGAGTTCGCTGGGAAGACAAGAGATCAAATACTAGTATTCTCGCTTACAACAACTATAGGAGCATCGAGGCTACCATTATCCATGGACAACTTCATTGAACTGGTCATGTTACCCGCATGGACGACAATAGACTGCCAAAGCAGCTACTTTACAGTCACCTAACGAATGGTAAACGTAATGCTGACGGCCAACGGAAAAGGTATAAGGATAGTCTTAAGGCCTGAAAAGTGCCAAATCGACCCCCTCACCTGGGAGACGATCACACCACACCGTAACGCTTGGAGGAGCACCACACGAGAAGGTGGCAATACTTTTGAGTTAGCCCGACTGCATACCGAGGCAGAGAAGAGCCAGCGCCGGAAAGACGCTGCCGCCACCACCCCTGCAATAGATGTAACCCTCCACTCGTGCAAATCTGTAGACGGCCCTGCCGGTCCCGTATCGGTCTCTCGTGTCACCTCAGAGCTCACCAACGAATGTGACATTTTTAATAAGTCATGTCATTGTATCATAGCTGGATGATCGTCATACTCGGTTCCGAGTGACAGCAAAGAAGTACTAGTAGTAGTAAAAGGAGATTGACAATATGGCAGACAGGGGCCCTTGATGATCTCTTAAGCGAAGCAAGAACACTGCAGGAGAGTCTAAAATTCATAGGAGAAGGAAAGAAAAACACCGAGGATGTTGCCAGAAAATTTGGTAAAAGGATACGTGAGGGAAAAGTGTCCTTGGGGGTAAGATCTCTCACAGAGGAATTTTCTGGTGGTGTTCTGCCAACAAACAGAGAGACATTACAACAACTGAAGGAAAAACATCTCCCTACAAGTGAAGAGGAAGGGATCAGGTTCCAGGGAGCCTATATCCTTCCTTATGCTGTCATGTTCGAGAAAATAACAGGAGGGATGGTGTGGAAAAAAGCACTGAAAACTCAGGGAGGGGCCGGCCCTTCAGTCCTGGATGCAAACGGTTGGAGAGTCATCCTCAACACGAACAAGTTTGGTGCCGTAGCAAAAGATCTCTACAATACCATCGCCGCCCTTGCAAGAAAGCTAGCAACATCGTGCTGCCATTACCTCCATGCTCTGACGGCTTGCCGCCTCATTCCCCTGGATAAAAATCCAGGACGTAGGCCTATAGGAGTGGGGGAAGTGCTGAGGCGGATCATTGGAAAATGCATAATGGAGATGGCAAATAATGATGTCAGGGCAGCTGCAGGGAACCTGCAAGTATGTGCTGGCCATCAGGCTGGAGGGGAAGCTGCCATTCACGCCATGAGAAAGGTACTTGAGCAGCGTGATTGTGAGGCAGTACTTCTGGTTGGCGCTTCCAACACAGTCAACATAATCAGCCGCAAGGCTACGCTCCACAACATCAACATCAAGTGTCCAAGCTTTGCAATGTATGTTGAAAATACCTATAGAAACCCATCAGACCTCTATATAACAAGCTTTAACGCTCTAAGAGGAGATACCACCATACAGTCAACTGAGGGAACAACGCAGGGGGATCCTGTCGCCATGGCAATGTACACACTAGACCTGTCTGTGCTCCAACATACAAAAAAAATATGAAACAACCGAGGTCAAGCAAGTGACATACGCTGATGACCTAACAGGAGCAGGATAAAGTGGAGGACATCAAAAAGTGGTGGGACCTGATAACATCACGAGGTCCACAAATAGGGTACCATCCAAACGCCAGCAAGTCCTTCCTTATTTTGAAGCCAGAACACTATGAACGAGTAATGGAGGTGTTCGGTGGAAGTGAGGTCAAAATAACAAAGAATGGCCAAAGACACCGAGGCGCTGTAACTGGCACAAAGGATTTCAAGACCGAGTACGTAATGGGAAAGGTGAATGAGTAGGTGAAGGAAATCCAAGCTCTGTCTGATATTGCTAAAACAAAGCCGCATGCGGCTTTTGCGGCATTCACCCATGGAGTCAAACATCGCTGGAATTACCTGATGCGCACTATCCCTCATGTCGGACCCCTCCTCCGCCCTCTGAAAGAAGCCATCAAAGTCGCTTTTATCCCAACACTAGTGAAAATCCCTCACTTAACCACCGAGACTGGGCGGAATGGGATTGACTAATCCAGTGGAGCTTGCTGCTACAGAACATCAGAACTCTGTCAAGCTCACGGCAGCTCTCACTGAGCACATAATAGCTCAGAATGCAGCAAGTCAGGTGGATACCAACGAATTCAACAAGATTCGACGGTCCATTACGACAAAGCGGCAACACACCCAAAGTGATAAACTGCAACAACTGTTGCAACAAGTGAAGTGCCAGAGAAAGTAGCTATAGCGCGGGACGTGGGTGACTCAAACTGGTTAATAACGTCACCGATAACGGCAAAAGGCTTCATCCTTAATAAACAAGAATTCACAGATGCCATTGCTCTAAGGTACGGTAGGCCAGTAGAAGGTTTGCCCTTCCAATGCTCATCTTATGTCATCGACCACGTCATGGTGTGCAAGAAAGGGGGCTTCGTATGCCTGAGGCGTGATGAAGTAAGGGATCTAAGAGCAAATCTACTGAGGGAAATCTGCCACGACGTCATAGTGGAACCGCCCCTCCTTCCATTGAACGGCGAGACCCTCCGTCACAGGACTTCAAACACATCCAACGAAGCCGGCGTGGACGTCAGTGCTCGAGGATTCTGGACGCGGGGACAGCGAGCCTTCTTCGACATCAGGGTTTTTTATCCCATGGCCGCATGTCGATGCTGCACACAGGAGAAACGAGAACGACAAGATTAGGGCATATGGGGAGAGAATTCAAAACATTGACCAAGGCAGCTTCACTCCTCTGGTGTTCACAACCTCTGGCGGGATGGGACCAAGTGCAAGATGCTTCTACACCAGACTCACGGAGGTGTTATCTGAACGGAAGCAGCAGCCCAGAAGTTATGCTACAGCCTGGTTGAGATGTCGACTGTCCTTCTCCCTGCTTAGGTCTGCATTGCTTTGCCTCAGGGGAACGAGAACATCGGCCCAAAAGCCGACAACTCGCAGAAATCGACTTTGAGGCAACAGTCATTGAATGTCGCATAGATCTGCGGCTCAACTAACTCAACACAACCAGAGTAGCTACTTATGTATTAGGATAGTTAATTTTAAGGTAATAAAATTGGGGGAGGCTGGAGGACATTAAAAACAAAGTAGTAGTAGTAGCCTTAACAAACAGAATTTACAGATGCCATTGCTCTAAGGTACGGTTGGCCAGTAGATGGTTTGCCCTCCCAATGCGTGTGTGGCTATTCCTATGATGGCGATCACGCCATGGTTTGCAAGAAGGGGGGCTTCATATGCATGAGGCATGACGAGGTAAGGGATCTCACAGCAAATATGTTGAAGGAAACCTGCCGGGACGTCATGGTAGAACCGACCCTCCTTCCACTGGATGGCGAGATCCTCCAACACAGGACTTCAAACACATCTAACGAAGCCCGTGTGGACGTCAGTGCTCGAGGATTCTGGACGCGGGGACAGCGAGCCTTCTTCGACATCAGGATTTTTGATCCCATGGCCGTTTGTCACCGTAACCTAGCTCTCGATGCTGCACATAGGAGGAACGAGAACGACAAGAGAAGGGCATATGGGGAGAGAATTCAAAATGTCGATCAAGGCAGCTTCACTCCGCTAGTGTTCACAACCTCTGGTGGGATGGGCCCAAGCGCAAGATGTTTCTACGCCAGACTCGCGGAGCTGATCTCCGAACAGAAGCAGCAGCCCAGAAGTTATGTCACAGCCTGGATGAGATGTCGACTGTCCTTCTCTCTCCTTCGGTCGGCTTTGCTCTGCCTCAGGGGAACGAGAGCTTCTGCCCCTACTCCGTCAACTGCTGCAGATATCGACTATGAGGCTACAGTCACCGAATGCCGCATCGATCTGCGGCTCAACTAATTTAACACAGATAGGATAGTTGCTTATGTATTAGGATATTTAATATTAAGGTAAATAAATGGTGGCGAAGGTGTGGCTATTGGGGGAGGCTGGAGGCCACGTTAAAAAAAAAAAAAGTAGTAGTAGTAGTAGTAGTAGTTGTGTGTGTGTGTGTGTGTGTGTGTGTGTGTGTGTGTGTGTGTGTGTGTGTGTGTGTGTGTGTGTGTGTGTGTGTGTGTGTGTGTGTGTGTGTGTGTGTGTGTGTGTGTGTGTGTGTTTTTTGTCTTAACACAATATAAGACATACAGTACGTACCAAATTCAGTAAAAAATAAAAAGACACATTGCTGAGTAAAGATGAAAATCCCAATATAACTGAGGCTCTCGGTTTGACTCCAGCTGTTGTGGCTGCTGCTGCGAGACGTTATGGTTTAAACACGGCACATAAAAGTATTGTGTGAACCAAGAAAACAATGGACAAGGTGGCAATATGAAAGGGAGAAAGAGACAGACAGACAGACAGACAGAGAAAGCCCTCATTATCCCACCATTATAAGAACACAATATGTTATTTGTTTCTACATAAAAAATACACATAAATACTTTATACACAGAGCCGTGAAATATACACCAATACAAATATAAACTGATATAAAACAGTACAAACCTGACAAGCTATATCATCTTATATAATGAAAAGGTTATGATATATGGAGTATATATGTGTATACCTGTGTATTTTATGTAGACGAAGGAGAATTAATAAAATGAATACTGTACGAGTTAAAACCCAAATTACGAATAACCAAAATCACAAATTACTCACCAAAATTACGAATTATAACCAAAATTGCAAACTCTGCCATAATCACAGAGCTTTGAGGAAAAATCGACTTCCATGACAGTGTAAAAGGAGTAGCAATAGAGACGATTTTGGGGGGAAATAATAATGGAACGTTGGTCAATACTGATAGACGCTGTTATGATTGCACTTTGTTGCTGCTGGTGTATGAGAAACGAGGGAACTTGGCCAGGAAAATATATTAAAAGGTGGAGACTTTATAACATGGCGTGTTTGTCTACGAAACTGAGAGAATTTTCCAGAGAATGTGTTTCCTATATGTGCAAATAATACATAACATTTACTGAAAAAAATATATACTAGCAAACACTGTCATAATCATTGTTATATGCGCCAAAAATTATATAGACATTGTAAAAAACTATAAAATATGCAAAAAAAAAAAAAATATGGTAAAATCTTTCGTGAGTGTGGAAGCCATGGACAGAAACATGCCAACAGTAAGACTCCCAACACCATTTTATCTTCCCCTTCTTATCACTCTCCCATCGGTCCTAAAGAGTTAAACTGTATGTTAAATTCGTTCCAATATGTGCAGTAACTATATATATATATATACTGCGAGACTTTGCCCCCTAAAAATGTATATGTAAAGCCTTGTTATAATCAATCATATATCTTCAAAAATTACAGTAATTGTGAAATATATTGTGTATTCCATGTGCAAAAATATATAAACTTTGCAGGATATGGAATTCTAATTTGCCATGTACAAAAAATACATGACATTGCACTATATACAGTATATATATATAAACACACAACACATTTCTTGTTACTATACGGTATATGAAAACAAAAAAAGCTAAAATTGGCAAAACTAAATGAACACGATGCCAGAAATAGGGGAAGAGTGTACGGAAATTAAATAAGAGACCGAAAGAAAGAGATGCTAGGGCCAAAAAAATTCTCCTACGGTAATTGTTTCTGCATTTAGAGAGAGACAGCGAGAGAGACAGGCAGACTGAGAGAAAGAGACCGACAAGACACAGATAGAGAAGCACATAGAAGGATAGATATATAGAAACGCCAAACAGTCACACAGGAAAATAGATAAACAGAGACACAACTAGGCAAAGAGAGCCATGGAAAAACTTGCAATAAATGAAAAAAAAAATATATAGAGAAATTAACAAAGAAGAGGAAGAAGACAAAAAAAATTACCCTCACCATCATAGTGTTTCTATTTTACGTAAAAAATGAAAACAAAAAACTTTACAACGGAAAAAATACAACAGTAGCAGCAATAAGAGAATGGCGAAATAAGAGAGAATATACAAATAGTTACAGGAGACAAAAAAAAAAATAAGATCCCGCCTTAAAAAAAAAATTGCCATGTCTTCCTTAATTGCTTCTGCATGTGCCAAAAAATATGGGTGAAAATTTTTGCAAAAGACTGTAGACTTGAGCTGCGTCGGAGAAAGAAGAGGATAAAGCCATTGTTGGACCTGACGTAAGGCATTGTGTGTAGCAGTAAAACCGGAGACCAGCTGAGAGAGAGAGAGAGAGAGAGAGAGAGAGAGAGAGAGAGAGGTGATATCAGATATTAGAAGTAAAAATGAGGAAGAAAGTAAAATATCACCATCAACAACATCAACATCACCAACATCACCACCAATTTCAACATCACCAATATCAACAACATCACCAATATCAACATCATCACCAACAACAATAACAACAACAGTAACATCACCAACAACATCATCACCAACAACAATAACAACAACAGTAACATCACCAACATCGCCAACAACATCAACAACATCATTACCAACAACAATAACAACAACAGTAACATCACCAACATCGCCAACAACATCAACATCATTACCAACAACAATAACAACAACAGTAACATCACCAACAACATCACCAACAACATCATCACCAACATCGCCAACAACATCATCAACATCATTACCAACAACAATAACAACAACAGTAACATCACCAACAACATCACCAACAACATCATCACCAACATCAATATCAACATCATCATCAACACCACCACTCTCCCTCCCTGACCCCCCACCCTCCCTCTCACTACATGTTGCCAATATATTGAAAGCTTCAGGCGGCCATTTGATCGTGACAGAGACGAACCTGGCCCCACCACCCGCCTCCAGATATTAAATTCTCCGATAGGATCCTTGAAGGAAGTCCAGGAAGAAACAAGAGAAATTCTGGATGCGGAAATCCTGAAGCCACGGACAGACTCGTTTCTTGTCGTTCCTCAACCCAAGCGAGGGAGTGAGGCAGGGGGAGGCAGCTAGTCAAGGAGCTTAGTTTTATTGGGGTCCATTTGTCGGAGATATTATTGTGGAGAAGATTGTATTTATTAAACTATTTATTTAAGGTTTTCGCCATTATTTGTGTATGAATAATTTTATATTGTTTACTTCATAAACTACTTTAATTCAGGAATTATTCCCAATCAAGGTAAGTTTACTCGGAGTTTTTTTTTTTTGCCTAGAAAATAGAGAGAAAATTTAAGTTTTAATCACAAAGTACAACGGAATTATGCAGGACTCTACTTATAAATCACTGCAGGAGAGAAGCGTGTGGCCAGAGTAGCTACGTAGTTTTAGCCAAGTCCATTCTTCTGACAAATCGTGTTGGCTAGAGTTATTTTCCTGGCAAACTACACGTGAAATTAAACCTTTATTCATAAACTGCCGCAGAAATATAAGAATTTCCTCACAAACTCCACCAAAATAATAAATATTTCAGCAGCTCTTATGAATGAGGCTAACTGGTTCCCTCCTGTTGTTACATACAGACGTCTCTGACTGGTTGATTAAGACATTGTGAGGAAAACGAAAAGCGATCTCAATATTTGTAAACAATGTTATTAAAGTGTATCAACAACCAGCAACACGTAACAAGGTCAGTAACTACATTAGTCCGCCAACAACTACACAATTATAAGATACAGATAAACTAGTCAAGAAAATGAAATATGAGATAATATAAAATATTCTAATATGTTCACAGAGAAGATGTTCACTGTACGAAATGTTTTTATAAAAGCACATCTTGCTGCCTCATATCCATCTCGCTGCCTGACGTACGAATTATTATGATCTTTCTGCATATGTGAAGAATTATTATTTCATCAATTTAGAATTAATAATAATAATGTGCATATAAAATTACTACAGATGAACACAGCATCTTAAATTTACTTCACGTCTATTAAAATAAAAACAAAACCTACACGCGAAATATTTCTCCCGCGTATCTCAGTTTACAGAATCAGCCAATCAGACGCCGTTGTTCAGGTATTGGATATCTGTTGCCCTCGTTTACGACAACACGGAACCTTATAACAAATAGGTGAGCTAGCCGGCCAGCTTATATCTAATGACGTTGTCTTACGGATAAATAGCCTCAAGAGAATTTTTATTTTATTACTTACGATTAAAACGAAATACGATACATAAAGAATTAGTCCCAAGTCATGTGAAACATTTACTTGTGAGTAATAAACTTCATAGAGATACGTGATCTTTACCACAAATTGTATATATGAGCGAGATTTTCAGCAGTTGTGGAGACTCGTTTCTTGTCCGGGTGGATGCGGAGTGAATGGATGAGTGTTTTAGTGGGTGGACGAGTGTTTTATTGGTTGGATGAGTGGGTGAATGGATGAGTGAGTTGGTGGATGAGTGAATGAATTGATGAGTGAGTGAATAGATGAATAAATGGATGGATAGACAGACAGACAGACAGACAGACAGTCACTCACAAATCGATTATATAAACAAAACTATGACTTGGCTCAACAAATACCTTCCTTCCCAGTGCTCCTAAATCATATTAGAGTCAACACTATATAAATTTAAATGCCTCCCAGAAACACGTAAGTTCTATATAAATTATCATATACATTCTAGTTCCTCTCTTCTATATAAATTACCATATACATTCATATACATCGTCACAAGCGTAACTCCATTAATGAAGTCCTTTAGTTTAAATGCCCACAGTATCCTATTACAGTACTGGGGATGACCGGTAATATCTTACGTAATGAAGGATTTGTTTTTTTAATCCTCCAACGGATGTCAAGTAAATCCTAATATACGTTTTGGTATGGAAAAAAATTAATAAACTCAATATCAACCAACCCAATAGGAGGATTTTCCTTCAATTTTCTCCCAAGGAACCAACAACATGTCACTCCGTCTCATCCTACAGTTGTGAAGAGAGTTGAAAGTCTTTCTAAATCCTTCTCATTTATTACACCACAAAGGATGCGTTTTAATCCTTCAGTACCAGGTTCCAACACTTCCTTCTTCCCCCTTCATATTTAAGGATGAGTTTAAGCAGATCCTAGGTAAAAAAAGGATCTTAAAGGCCATTCTAATCCTATCAATTGTTCACGTGTCTTGTAGGATGTGTTTAACCCCTTCTCGAGAGCCCTGAAGGTCCTACTCAGGTCTAGTAAGGTAGAGGAGGAGGACAGGCGGAGGGAGAAACGAAGGAAGAGGAGGTAAGAAGGAAAGTATTTGGTTATGTATTAAGACTACTCCATCCTGTGGTGGTGGTGGTGGTGGTGGTGGTGAGTGGGAACAGTGGTGGTGGTGGGTGGGAACAGTGGTGGTGGTGGGTGGGGCAGTGGTGGTCGAGGTGGGTGGGGCAGTGGTGGTGGTGGGTGGGGTAGTAGTGATGGTGGTGGGTGAGGTAGTAGTGGTGATGATGGTGGGTGGGGGTAGTGGTGGGTGAGAGAAAAACGGGTGAATATGAGGAGTAGGGGGAGGGGGAGAGGGGAAAGGGGAGGGGGATAGGGGAAAGGGAAGGAGCCCGCTGGAGATTGGCCAAACCACAAGCAGGCGACGCAACCTACAAAACCACTACCCTCACCTTCCCCTCTCATAAGTCTCCCCTCTCCCCTCTTCCTCCCTCAAATTCCCCTCTCAAAAGTCTTCCTCTCCACTCACTTCCCCTCTCATAATAGTGTTTCCCTCTTCTCCCCTTCCTTATCGTGTTAATTCCTTCCCTCTCTCTCTTCTCCTCTATATTAATCTCCCCTCTCCCTCTCTTATCCCTCTCCGTAATTCTCTTCAGCTAACATTCATTGTTATTCATTTCTATTAACTCATAAATATAGAAAAAAAATAGGCTGTTTTTATCGCTTTTTATATTTTACCCGAGTGAGGAATGACTATTAATTATTTTCACTTTTTATTTATTTTATCTAATAATTTTAATATATCCCCCCTAATATAAATAATAAATAAGTAAATAAATAAATAAATAAATGAATAAATAATTAAACAGAAATTACAGTTTTGATTTCATTAATATTTTATTTTGGATGACCTGAGCATCAAAGTCCTTAACGCTAACCTAACCTAACCTAGCTCACCCTAAACTTACCTATCCTGACGTAACTTAACTCACCCTAACCTAACCTAACCCACCCTGCCCTAAACTAACCTATCCCGACCTAACTAAACATAACGTGACCTAATTTAACCTAACCTAACCCTTCTAAGCAGTGGTATAGGGTAGTTAATCAACAGGTGAAATAGGACTAACCTTCAGATGACCCCCAAAAAAATAACAGTGTACGTTCATTAGTAATACAGGTGAGATCAATTACTATCACCTTCGCTACACCTGGGGCTGACGACTGCTACACCCTCTCATGCTTACCTGAAAATACACAAGAAAATACACTATTAGAGGTTTGGTGTTACATGATGTGTGTGTGTGTGTGTGTGTGTGTGTGTGTGTGTGTGTGTGTGTGTGTGTGTGTGTGTGTGTGTGTGTGTGGACATAGCGACATAAATATTCGTAAACGGAATCCCACGAGATAAAAAAAATACCCCAAATGACAATAAAAAAAATATCAGATGCGAAACCTGTGTAATACCTGGCAACTGTAGCAACCTTATATACACAGGTCAACACCTGCTTCAACACACACCTGTAAACACCTTCAGATATGTTGATAGCCAGATATACCTGCTGGTAATTGGAATCTTTAAAGTCAAGTATTTGCTTCGTGAGTAGGACGTAGATTGGATTGTTTTGTAAATGCATTGATTCAACTGCATCTACTTAGCAGCAGAAAGCGGCACACACACACACACACACACACACACACACACACACACACACACACACACACACACAGACACACACACACACACACACACACACACACACACACACACACACACACACACACACACACACTTGGCTAGGGCCCAGCTCCTTAAAGTGTTCCCATTCTGGAAAAATTTTCGTGGAAGTGATATCCATTTTTTGAACTATAAAACAGATGGCCCATAAATGATGCCGACTGTATATAGAAAATGGGATGTGAGGAGGAGAGATGGTGCGTCTCTGGTCTGGCACCACTGTTAAGGTAAGATGCGAGTCTGGTAACGCTGGTAGGGTAAAGGAATATATTATAGGAATAGATAAAAAAACATAAAGAAGAAATGTTTATTAAATAGTAAAAATGTGAACTGTGGTTAGGTTAGGTTAGGTTAGGTTAGGTTAGGTTAGGTTAGGTTAGTTTGTGAGGTAAGACAGGTTAAGTTAGGTTACTTTTGGTTAGGTTAGGTTAGGTTTGGTTAGGTTAGGTTAGGTAAGTTTGTGAGGTAAGACAGGTTAAGTTAGGTTACTTTTGGTTAGGTTAGGTTTGGTTAGGTTAGGTTTGGTTAGAGTTGGGTTGGGTTTAGGTTAGGTTTAGGTTGGGTTAGGTTGGGTTAGTTTGTGAGGTAAGACAGGTTAAGTTAGGTTACTTTTGGACTAGGTTAGGTTAGGTTTGGTTGGGTTAGGTTGGGTTAGGTTGGGTTGGGTTAAGTTGAGTGGATTTGTGAGGGTGAATGGGTTAGGATTGGGTTACTTTTGGGATTGGGTTGGGTTTGGTTGGATTAGGTTAGGTTGGGTTAGGTTAGGTTGGGTTAGGTTAGGTTGGTTTGTGAGGGTAAGACGGGTTAAGTTAGGTTGCTTTTGGTTGGGTTAGGTTGGGTTTGGTTAGGTTAGGTTAGGTTAGGTTAGGTTAGGTTAGGTTAGGTTAGTTTGTGAGGTAAGACAGGTTAAGTTAGGTTACTTTTGGTTAGGTTAGGTTAGGTTTGGTTAGGTTAGGTTAGGTAAGTTTGTGAGGTAAGACAGGTTAAGTTAGGTTACTTTTGGTTAGGTTAGGTTTGGTTAGGTTAGGTTTGGTTACATTTGTCAGAGTGTTAGAATAGATAAGTTAATGTTAGGTTAGGTATGTTATATGTCAGTAGAGAACATGACTACACCCTCTCCCGCCCACTCACCCCGACCCACCAGCCTCTACCGCCCACTCATCCCATCCACTAGCCTCCCACTCACCCCATCCACCAGCCTCCCACTCATCCCCTCCACCAGCCTAAGAAACCCATTCACTTCCACCCAGCTCTTTCCAACACACACCTCTCCCTCCCTGAACCCACCCACCCACCACCTACACACCCACCATCACCTACCCGCCCACCACCCACAATTCAACACACCCACCACACCACACCCCACTCCCTCTCCTTCACTCAACACCCACCACCCACCCACCCAACTTCCATCACCCACCACCCACTATCACATTCCTGCCCACCACCCATCACCCACTATCACATTCCTGCCCACCACCCACCACAAGAAAAATAACCTACTAGATTATTGGATGTATTATTAATTATTTTATTCTGCACAACTAATGAGATTTTTAATTAGATAATGAGTTTACCTGTTGTCTGTTTGTCTGTCTGTCTGTCTGTTGTGTATGTGTGTGCGTGTGTGTGTGTGTGTGTGTGTGTGTACTATTATTATTATTATTTTCATCATTATATTTTAATATCGTATAGTATTACCCGGTATAAACCATTAATATTATAATTACCGACTAATAATTGTAATATCAGTAACAGGTATACAATGACGAACACTGATTGGTAGGTATACAATGACGAACACTGATTGGTAGGTATACAATGACGAACACTGATTGGCAGGTATACAATGACGAACACTGATTGGCAGGTATACAATGACGAACACTGATTGGCAGGTATACAATGGCGAACACTGATTGGCAGGTATACAATGACGAACACTGATTGGCAGGTATACAATGACGAACACTGATTGGCAGGTATACAATGACGAACACTGATTGGCAGGTATACAATGACGAACACTGATTGGCAGGTATACAATGAGTGACTGAGTAGACGAGACATGTTTTGGTCGCTATAAGCATAAACAAAATCGAAATAAAAATAACATTAAATAAGAAAATACTAATCATATTTTATCTATCTTCACATCATAAATAAACACCGTACGAAATGTTTAACCACATCTGTACCTTGCTGCCGGTCACCAATCTCGCTGCCTGACGTACTAACAACTTACCAACTTAAATTTACCTAACAATACAAATAACTAATGACTTATAAAATTCCTATAAATGAGTATATAATTTTAATTCATATCGTTGGAAATTAAAATAGAATTGTTCGTCCGGGACATAAATCCACCCCCCCCTCCCCCCCGCCTCTTTCCTCTCCTCTCCCCGTCTCTCAGCTCAACCAATCAGCTGCTCGACCTTGACCTGTTGTAGAGTGACGAGGTATCAGATTAAGCTGGATAAATGGTGAATTAGGGAGAAATATTAACGACACGCTGAGGATCATCCGGCCAGTTACTGTAAGTTAGCGAAAGTGTTTCCTTGTTATCACCTGTTATCTTGTTATTATATTATCTTGTTATCTATTCTCCTATTATTAACAGTTATCTTGTTATATGTTGTCTTGTTATCACCTGTTATCTTATTATCTGTTCTTATTATGTGTTATCTTGTTATTATATAAAACTTGTTATCTATCCATTTATTATCAGTTATCTTGTTATTACTTTTATCTTGTTATCACATGTTATCTTATTATCACCTGATCTCTCTTGTTATTATTTGTTCTCTTGTTATTATCTGTTATCTTGATATTATCTGTTATCTTGGTAGTACCTGTTATCACCTGTTATCTTGTTTTTATGTGTTATCTTGTTATCCCCTGTTATCTTGGTAGTAATCTGTTATCACCTGTTATCGTGTTATCATATTTTCACTTGGATGTTGTGTGATATCCCTAAAATCATTTTTCCAGGAAATTTGAGTTTCCACAAAAAACAATTATTTTTTATCAATATTGTATTTACAAATTCATTTGCTTTAGCGCTATGATTACTATATTAAATACCCTCACTTTAGCGCTATGATTACTATATTAAATACCCTCACTTTAGCGCTATGATTACTATATTAAATACCATCACTTTAGCGCTATGATTACTATATTAAATACCATCACTTTAGCGCTATGATTACTATATTAAATACCTTCACTTTAGCGCTATGATTACTATATTAAATACCCTCACTTTAGCGCTATGATTACTATATTAAATACCATCACTTTAGCGCTATGATTACTATATTAAATACCATCACTTTAGCGCTATGATTACTATATTAAATACCTTCACTTTAGCGCTATGATTACTATATTAAATACCATCACTTTAGCGCTATAATTACTATATTAAATACCATCACTTTAGCGCTATGATTACTATATTAAATACCATCACTCTAGCGCTATGATTACGCTTCAGTGCTATGATTGTCTTATTAAAAAAAAATCCCAATACAACACAAGACATAAATCATTGGAACAAGTCAGGGTATTTTTTTTTTAAAGAGTTTGGATTGTGGTTCACGATTTATGGGTCACGTAAATAACAGTTAAATTATGGCAGAGGCTGGGCGAAGTACAGAGTGACCGTAGGTGACAAAAAAAAATGAAATGCGTGATATAAACAGTGAAATGAGTGACAAAAACAGTGTTTATACTGACAAAAAACAGTGAAATGTGACAAAAACAGTGAACCATGCCAAAAAAAAATTCATGTGACAAAAACGGTGAAGATATGTAATAGTTAAAATATGTGACAAATACTGAAATAAATGACAAAATAAGTTATGTGATAAAAACAGTGAAATACGCGACAAAATAAGTGATATAAAACAGAGAGAGAGAGAGAGAGAGAGAGAGAGAGAGCCATACGTATGTCTCTACTTATTAACTGGGGAAAGAAGACATACAAAATGGCTGCGATATTACAGTGAGACTATGCTAAGTGGGTTACGTTCTCTCACCCCACCAAGAGAAAAAATACATAAAACGAACGAATCTTATGGAATGGACACCAGGTGAACGAAACTACACGTACGATGTCATGTTTTCTTTTCTTTTTGTCCACTCTTGTATAGAACAGCTCTGCCTGAATGACAATATACGTGCCTTGGGTATATTTTCATTTAATATCGTCAGCTTGTTTTGATTTAGATCACTGAAATAAAAATATATCTGTCGTGTAATATTTTCTTTCTGCGTAGAAAGTATCGTGAACTAAAGTATTTGAGGTCAACAACATATTTTTTTCCCGTCGTGTTTTTTTTTTTAGCTTAATAAAGTTCAATTTGAGTAAACCCATCCGTAAAGTACAACACGGTTTTAATTTGTGTGTGTTTGTGTCGTGTTACATTAAGTAGAACATTACATAGATCAAATTAACTCCGGTTCGTGTAATATATATTTTTTGTCGGGTTGAAGCAAAAAGATTATTAAGTAAAAATAAAAATAAAATAATTCCAGTTTATGATGCGGATGTTTTTGTGTCGTGTTGTAGTGAATGAGATGTTATTTATTAGCACTAAATTAAACCTTCCTAGAAATTGAGGACGTGTAAACAACATGGTAAGAGTGACCTTGTTGTAGTCGTAATCATCATCATCACCACCATCATCACAACCATGGCCCCCACCACCTCCATCATCACCCAACACATCAACAACATAACCCTGGTATAGCGTTCACCCCCACAGCCTCAGTAACCCGGAAATATACGTCGTTTTCATGTGCATCCATCATAATTAAACCTATTTGTAAACACCTGCATTAACTATCATCCCCAGAGTGTAGTTTTGTTCCCTAACAGTATCAGTCTACTGAAAAAAATTCCTCATATGCTTTATTTACCTGTCTCTCCTCCTCGCTCTACCTGGGATAAATAATCATTAACCCAGATACGCTAACGCAATCTTTAATTAAACTGTATATTTATCACCTCATTAAAATAATCACCAGATGTAAAGGGTTATATCTTAAATACTAATGTACGTGATAATTATACATATGTGCAATTACTTACCATATCAACTAAACAAATCACAAGGTTAAATAAAGCACAGGTAAAACTCAAGACAGAGAACACGATAAAAACACACAGATGTATGTCATGTCTTCCCTGTTCTTATTATTTAATGTTGAGGCGGAGTGAAATGTGTTGAAATAATCTGGCCTTTGAAATACAGATACGTAAATATATCAAACTCATACGTAAATATACTCTACTAATAATATTTCTTCAGGACGTCAAATTAATATACTAAAACATAACAAACTCCTAAATCCATTAAAACAACATTAAAATATATCACTAACATTAACATTCTTATTCATTATATTTTAGACTTCAAAAAACTGTATAAATTAGCACTTAACAATGTCCAACCTTGATCAAAGAGACAAGCTTTATCACATTATCATGGCTCTCTCCACACACTTATAAGGGAATATAAAACACGTATTAAAATATTATTATATATCAGTTTCTCACCTTATATACTCAGTTGGATATATGAATGTATAATTTCTATATCTATAACAAAACTCAAAGACGTAACTTATAAATTAATCAAACTTAAAATTGTTCTCCTTCTTCAATACATTACACACACACACACACACACACACACACACACACACACACACACACACACACACACACACATATATATACACCCCTACACACACATATACCTCACCCACCCATACACAAACACACACACACACCTAATGAACGGCTCCTTTACCTGAATAAACTGTATATATATGACCACCTTGGCGTCTCCACCACCTGATCAAAAGTGTAGAGTAAATTTATATGACAGGCGATGGAGGAGATGATTAAATGGAGCTGGCAGGTGACATGTGGCAACGCTAGGTAGGTCCTCAGGGGTGGCGGTGTAAAGTAAGGTGTGTTTTGTTCTGTTCGTGGTGTTCTCTTTGTCGTGTTCTCTTTGTGGTGTTCTCTTTGTGGTGTTTTGTTCGTGGTGTTTTGTTCATGGTGTTCTGTTCGTGGTGTTCTGTTCGTGGGGATTAGTTTGTGGTGTTCTCTTTGTGGCATTCTGTTCGTGGTGTTCTGTTTGTGGTGTTCTCTTTGTCGTGTTCTCTTTGTGGTGTTTTGTTCGTGGTGCTTTGTTCATGGTGTTCTGTTTGTGGTGTTCTGTTCGTGGGGTTCTGTTCGTGGGGTTTAGTTTGTGATGTTCTGTTCGTGGTGCTCTGTTCGTGGTGTATGTTCGTGGTGATTTGCCCGTGGTGTTCTGTTCGTGGTGTTCTGTTCGTGGGGTTTAGTTTGAGATGTTCTGTTCATGGTGCTCTGTTCGTGGTGTATATTCGTGGTGTTGTCCGTGGTGTTCTGTTCGTGGTGTTCTGTCCGTGGTGCTCTGTCCTTGGTGTTTGGTTCGTGGTGTTGTCTGTGGTGTTCTGTCCATGGTGTTCTGTCTATGGTGCTCTGCTCTGTTCGTGGTGTTCTGTCCGCGGTGTTCTGCTCGTGATGTTCTGTCCGTGGTATTCTGTCCGTGGTGTTCTGCTCGTAATGTTCTGCTCGTGGTGTTCTGTCCGTGGTATTCTATCCGCGGTGTTCTATCCGCGGTGTTCTATCCGCGGTGTTCTATCCGCGGTGTTCTATCCGCGGTGTTCGGTCCTAGTGGTTTGGCTCTAATAAATGTGGTCTTATGTGGTCCTATGTGGTCCCCTGTGGTCCTGTGTATTCTTGTGTGGTTTTATGTGACCCTGAATGGTCTTGTGTGGTCTTGTATGGTCTAGTGTGATATGGGACAATTTCTAGCTGATGTTTTGAGTATGAAATGGTCTATAATTTCGGGTCCTAGTGGTCTCATTCTTACTTAAAGGGAGAGTAGGAGGGGGGGAGGGTGGTTGGTCTCTTGTAACCGTGGTCCCTAAGTGGTCCTTGTACAATATATACACTAACTAGGAGAGACGATCGTTCATGACAGTAACAACTCAGAGAACTCATTAAACTATCTGTATGACTCGTGACAGTTCTGGCTTATAACTTATTAAAAAAAAAACACATATTAGACCTTATTTTTTGAGTTGCTAATGATGTGAATTTTTACCTCAAGGACCACAAATAAAAATAGAAATTAAAAATCCGATTTAAAATTATAAACAGCAAGAGAATAAGTAGGAAATTATTATGAACTGAATTTGGGAGTCTTTCGTGTGTGTGTGTGTGTGTGTGTGTGTGTGTGTGTGTGTGTGTGTGTGTGTGTGTGTGTGTGTGTGTGTGTGTGTGTGTGTGTGTGTCCTAGTTGGAGTTGTGGAAGTGACAGTTCCCCTTCTGAAGAAAGAGCTGTTTGAGCCGGCCAGGAGGGAGAGGAAGGGGGAGAGAGGAGGGGAGAGAGGGAGGGGGAGAGGGAGGGGGGAGAGAGGGAGAGGAAGGGCTGCAGAGAGGAGAGAGAGGGAAGGGGGGGAGAATGAGAAATGGAGAAGGAAGAGGAGACAGTTACGAACGGAGTAAACGGAGTGATAAGAGAATAAGAGAGGGGGAGAGAATAGGGAAGGAGGAGGGAACAGAGGGAGGGAGAAAAGAGGGGAGGGGAAAGTGAAGGGTGAATGACTGAAAGAGAATTTGGAAGAATGAGAAGGAGAGAGGAAAGAGAGGAGAGAAAGGAGGGAGGGAGGAGAGAGAAGTGAGGAAGGGGGGGGGGGAGAAGGGAGGATTTCTGCCAAAAGAATAAGGAATCAAGTGCTACAGTGCACGACGTAACTAGCACACGATGATACACCTGTCATTGAGAGTATTCATTCACTCCCACCTGACGTTCATTTAGGCACCTGGGTTACCTATAATCCTGGCAACGTAATTATAGAGCGTACTTATAGAACGTAATTATAGAAGCTGATTATTGGATGTAAATAGAGAACGTAACAAATATTGATTCAGTGTAGTTCTCATGTCAGCTGACGCAAGGTGACCTAGTGAATGGGAGAAAGATGAAGGACTCGTTAAGCTGAGAGAGAGAGAGACATTTCCCTCACCGCCTCACCAGGACCACAGGAACGCTGAAACTATGACAAGACTGTGACAAGACAAGTGAGGGTCGCTTCTTAAAAGCGTGGCAGCGAACACACACCTCATATCTTACCTAAATTCTGGGAAAGTGGCCATATATATATATATATATATATATATATATATATATATATATATATATATATATATATATATATATATATATATATATATATACATTTATATATATATATATATATATATATATATATATATATATATATATATATATATATATATATATAACCGCCCCTCCCCCTCACCACCACCCCTACACCCTCACTATCCTTTCACTACCCACCCACACACCCCCTTCCTTACTACACCCCCCCCCCAACACCCTCCACCACCCTCCCACTAATCCCTCCGTGTGCACCATCACCTTTCCCTTCCCACCATCACCTCCCCCTCAGTCTCACCACTACCAACACACTCCTTCCCCACCATCAACATCACCCCCACCCACCATAACTCTCCCTCTACCCCCATTGTTTACCACGATGAGATGTATCAAGTGAAACATGTTTATGGAGCAAGTAACAAGATCACTAGATTACAAGATGTCGTAACCGCTAGACTAAGGTTAGGATATAAGTACCTCTGGCAGTGTGTTCCTCAGGCAGATGTGAACAAAACTAAATGTAAAGTGTGTGGCCAGACATATGGCCACACAATCCAACTCTACGTCTTAGACTTAGACTGTGAAAAATAGAACCTTATAGGTATAGATCCAAACACAGCACTTTATCTCTGATGACAAGGTAGCTGATATACTAAGGCTGTATCCACACTTCGCATCTAGTACCAAATCAGAATTCTGTGCACCGACTTAAACCAACAATGTACTGTAAATACTCTAACATTCATTGCCATACTATAAAAATCACTGGAGTCCTATAAACACCCTTTGTGGCCTCTAACTCTGTAATCCCTTTTGCGCTATCAGTCACAGGATGAGGAGGTTGACTATGTTTCTTCTTTTAAATATCTTGGTGTTTCCGTCCCTTGTACCCCACCTACCATACAACAGCTAACCCGCCAATGTACTGACAGAATAAAACCTCTTAGAAGTGTAGCGGGGTACAGCCCACATTATGGTGCTAATATTAGCGTTGTTAAAACAATGTACCTAGGCTATATAAGATCTCTGATAGATTACCACGCACCAGCCCTGGTCCTTCGTGACGGGAAAGGCATTGACAAGCTCAAACAAATGCAAAATAAAGCACTCAGAATTATCCTA
The DNA here is from genome assembly GCF_018991925.1 of Homarus americanus. Classification (NCBI taxonomy): domain Eukaryota; kingdom Metazoa; phylum Arthropoda; class Malacostraca; order Decapoda; family Nephropidae; genus Homarus; species Homarus americanus. Next base: position 24,467 of record NW_024723954.1, on the reverse strand, counting down.
GGCTGTTCCATGAACACTAAAGTACTTAATATGAGAAAAGAACTAGGTATACCTCGAGTCAGAGATAGAATAATTGAAGTCAACCTCATGATAGCCCTGAGGCTTCTGAGTGGTGATCCTGAGAACATTGTTTCCTTAAAATTGCAAAAATGTACGAACAATGGGACTGGTGAATCTAAATGGATCCAAACTACAGCTACACATATGAAGATGTTTGGACTAGACCATCTGTACAAAGTTGAAACACAACAGCGCTTCCTGCCACCCTGGCGGGCAGTTCTCTTCGATATCACAATACCGACGTATCCGCCTAAAAATTAATTATACAAAGCATTTATCTCCAACACACTGCCAAATTGAGAGCTCTTGAACACATACACACTCTACAGACTGATAATAACATCACACAGACCATCTACACTGATGGATCTCTAAACACCGCCTGTGGGAGGGCTGGAAGTGCTATTGTTGTGACTCAACCTGACGGTAATATAATTAAGAAAGGAGTTAGCATTAACAACTGGGCATCCACTCTACAAACTGAATTACTTGCCAGACTCACAGCTATCAAATTCATCGAAACCACTGTTACTGACAGTCTCATCATCACTGATTCTCTATCCTCACTACTTGCCCTTGACACCCTCGACTCAAGTTGTCACGCGCTTGTCTCTGAAGCCAGACACAAATATGAGTACCTTGTTGACCGGGGTGTCAAGGTCAAACTGTTGTGAATCCCCTCTCACATAGGCCTCATAAAACATGATAGAGTTGATGCCCTCGCCAAACTCGCGTCTAACAAAGACACCGTTGAATATAATTTGAGTCTGTCAAAAAGAACCCTTAAAACTGTAATTAGGAAAGAACTTATTGATGAATTTGACGCAAGTAGACAAGTGCAAACAAGCTCTAGTCGATCCATAGTTTACCATGATGAGATGTATCAAGTGAAACATGTACTGTATATGGAGCAAGTAACAAGATCACTAGATTACAAGATGTTGTAACCGCTATATTAAGGTTAGGATATAAGTACCTTTGGCAGTATGTTCCTCAAGCAGATGTAAACAAAACTAAATGTAAAGTGTGTGGCCATACATATGGCCACACACTGTGTGAAGATAGAACCTTTTAGGGACAGGTCCAAGCACACTGTGTGTGAAATGGCACAACACTTCATCTCTAATGGCAAGATAGCCGACATATTACGATTGTATCCACTTTTTGCACTTAGTAACTATATCAGTTCCCGTGTATAGAATCAAATACACAATGTGTTTGAATACTTCTCACGCAAATGTGAATAACAAAGTGTGAGGCCAGACACACTGCCTCACACTCCTGTACTCACGCAGTTGCGAGTAAGTTGCTCTTTATGTATAGAACTAAACAAAGAATTTATTTGAAATACTGTTTGAAATTCAATGCCATAATATCCTGACCACGGGGGTTAATTATTCTGATCCTTTGTAAACCATACTCTGTAATCCTTTTACGCTACCGCTCACAGGATGAGTATGGGGTGCACAATAAACTAGCCGCTGTAAGCGGCAAAATTAAAAAATATATATCAATTTCCCCCTCCCTCCCCACACCCCTTTGTCTGAAAATGGGGAAGATGCAGTCATGTGGTAACCCATTAATTCTCTCGTGGTGTGAGCTGCCCCTCTTACTCCCGCACCTTATTCAGAATTTGGCGAAGGTTGAGCTAAGGTGTAATTCTCAATTTTCTCTTTCCCCAAAACTTGGCGAGAATTATATTGAAGTAATTATTTAGTTCCGGTTGTACTGATATCTTTTTCCAGAATTTTACTAATATATATTTCTGTAACTCTTATTAAACCAGAATTTAGAAAAAATAATTATGTTAATGCTTAAATCTATACATTCGATAATATCAGAATTTGTTCAGAATTATGCTAATGTATAAGGCATGAACTTACTATAGGTATGTAAGGGTGCTGTAAATTCCTCAGAGTTCATAATAAAAGATTATCAATAAAGTCTGGAATTTCCTATAATAGTTTGATAATTAAATTCTTCAAGATCTTTTAGGGAAAATAACTGTATAACTTTCAGTTTTATATGGAATTCTTTCTACTTTTTTCCTAAACATTTACTTAGCATTAATATATTATTTTTATTTCGTTTTTGCAGAAATTAATACCAACTTTGAAATGCATCCAAAGTTGATATATAATTCTGTCCTTTCTATAATAAGTATATAACTAACATTATAAATATATATTGAAAATTATATACTGTTTCAAATTCCCTATAAGAAATACCTCTCTAGATATTACTAATACCCAAAGAATTTACCTAGAATTAATTCATATAATTTAAAAAATCCTATAACTTTCACCCATGAGAAAATCAATATCACAAAAACAATTACAACTCAGATTATACATCATTATATAACCCTACGTCAACTTGTTATAGAAGCCTTATAATCAAAGAAGTAAAAAATATACCAAAGGAATTTTACATGATATAGAAAACTAGGAAGCAATAGTGTTAATAAAAATAGGTCAAAGTCATACTAGTTTGTGGTCAATGAGAGATATAAAGTTATTAGGAAAGTTAGTAGAGAAAGTGGGAGGTAATTTCCTGAGAAAGTAGAGTGAAAGGAAGGTTCTGTTTGGAGCGATAACACCGCCTTTCCGCGTGAGTGTTGTGATAGAGGGTGTGTGTGTGTGTGTGTGTGTGTGTGTGTGTGTGTGTGTGTGTGTGTGTGTGAGTGTGTGTGTGTGTGTGTGTGTGTGTGTGTGTGTGTGTGTGTGTGTGCGTGCGTGCTTGTCCCCTGCTCCCATCTATATAGACAACAGGTACGCACTGACGAGAAAGAAAGAAAGAAAGAAAGAAAGAAAGAAAGAAAGAAAGAAAGAAAGAAAGGAAAAGTGAAAAAGAAAAATAGAGAAAAGAGAAAAAGAAAAAGAGAAATAAAGAGAGACACACCACACAGCCTCCCATAATAAACAAGGGGGTCCACAGGTGTCAACAAAAGGTTAATCACAGGTAATGACTGACACGTGGACAGGTAATGTGTAGCTTCACCCTTCCACACAATGTTTATATACCACGGCCAAGACAAACAAGGTGTATAATAATAATAATAATAATAATAATAATAATAATAATAATAATAATAATAATAATAATAATAATAATAATAATAATAATAATAATAATAATAATAATAATAATATAATAATAATAATAATAATAATAATAATAATAATAATAATAATAATAATAATAATAATAATAATAATAATAATAATAATAATAATAATAATAATAATAATAAAAATAATAATAATAATAATAATAATAATAATAATAATAATAATAATAATAATAATAATAATAATAATAATAATAATAATAATAATAATCTAGAATTTTGAGAGGATAAAAGGCAGTTAACTAGGTTATCTATCTATCTATCTATCTATCTATCTATCTATCTATCTATCCCGATTTCTCTTTAACCTCTCTCTCTCTCTCTCTCTCTCTCTCTCTCTCTCTCTCTCTCTCAGCGGCAACACGGGTGGACTTACAGTAGTAACACCCCCACAGTTAGTATAAGATCGACGCAAGTTATATGGACTTCACCAAGAAGACGACACTCACTACTTCATGATGGTGTGTAAGTCACGCTGTGGTGAACACTCTCTCTCTCTCTCTCTCTCTCTCTCTCTCAGGGGTTGGGTCAGTAGGGGGAGGCGCGTGAGATATTGCTGGTTATATTTCACGCCTGGAAAGACCTTGGGAGAGTGGGGGGGTGAGAGGAGGGAGTGGGGGTGAGAGGGGAGGAGAGGGAGGTGAGAGGGATGGGAGAGTAGGGGAGAGAGGGGAGGGAGAGAGTGGGGGGGTGAGAGGGGAGGAGAGTGGGGGTTAGAGGATGGGAGAGTGGGGGGTGAGAGGGGAGGGAGAGGGGGGGAGAGAGGGAGAGTGGGGGGGTGAATGGAGAGGTGAATGGAGAGGTGTGAGAGGTGGAGAGGGGAGGGGAGGGAGAGGGGGGTGGGAGAGGGGAGAGAGTGGGGGAGAGGAGGGAGAGGGTGGGAGGGGGGGTGAGAGGGAGGGAGAGTAGGGGGAGAGGGGGAGGGAGGGGGGGGAGAGGAGGAAGAGGAGGAGAGGAGGGAGAGAACAGGGGCGAATGGGGAGGGAGAGGGGAGGGGTGAGGAGGGAGGGTGAGTGGGGGTGAGGGAGGGAAAGTGGGGTGAGAGGGAGGGGGGGGGGGATGAGAGGAGGAGAATGGGAGGAGAGAGGGAGGGAGAGGGGGTGAATGGGGGAGGGAGAGCGGGGGGTGAGAGGGGAGGGGTGAGGGGGGGTGGAGAGAGGAAAGTGGGGGGTGAGAGGGGAGGGGAGGGGAGGGAGAGGAGGAGAATGGGAGTGAGAGGGAGGGAGAGTGGGGGGTGAATGGAGAGGGGGGAATGGAGAGAGAGGTGGAGGTTGGAGGGGGAGGAGGGGAGGGAGAAAGGGGGTGAGAGGGGAGGGAGAGTGGGAGGGGGGTGAGGGGGAGAGTGGGGAAGCGAGAGGGGAGCGAGAGTGGGAGTGAGGGGAGGAGTAGGGGGTGAATGGGGAGGGAGAGCGGGGGGGTGAGAGGGGAGGGGGAGGGGGATGAGAGGTGGAGAGGGGAGGAGAGGGGGGAGAGTGGGGGTGAATGGAGAGGGGAATGGAGAGAGAGTGGGTGTCAGAGGATGAAGAGTGGGTGTAAGAGAGGAGGGAGAGTGGGTGTGAGAGGGGAGGGAGAGTGGGTGTGAGAGGGGATGTTTTAGGCCCTAACAGACAGCAATATATGTATAACTGTGGGCTACATACATTAGTTTAATATAGTTACAACACCCACGGTAATTAAACCATGAGCAAGTGTCAAGTACAGACTGTTTAGTAAATACTAATGCCAGTGGCGCTGTCACGCAACCTCATTGTCTTTCAACTGGCCCCTGAGCACCACTATCCAGCAGAGGTCATCGAATAAATAGCCGGTTACCCTCAGTTGACCCGGGTACTGACCACTAGTGTGTATTGAAGCTCCCTATACTCTCCTCGGTTAACTGCTCATGGTGTAGTTAGAGGTGATATCACACTTTAAATGAGCAGATACAATAATTTATAACACGAGAGAAAAGACAATTTAGGTTTGAAACGTTAAACAGTTATTTCTGTACCGTGGGTGATGAGGTTATATGAGGCCCACGTTTATACACATATTGCCATCTGTTGGGGTCTAATACTGGGAGGAAGAGTGGGGGTGAGAGGGGAGGGAGAGTGGGGGTGAGAGGGAGGGAGAGGGGGGTGAGGGGGGAGAGTGGGGGTGAGAGGGGAGGGAGAGGGGGGGTGAGAGGGGAGGGAGAGGGGGGGGAGGGGAGGGGAGAGGGGGTGAGAGGAGAGGGAGATTGTGGGGTGAGAGGAGAGGGAGATTGGGTGAGAGGGAGAGGGAGAGGGGGGGGTGAGAGGGAGAGGGAGAGGGGGTGAGAGGGGAGGGAGAGTGGGGGGGGTGAGAGGGGAGGGGAGAGGGGGTGAGAGGGGAGGGAGAGAGGGGTGAGAGGGGGGAGAGGGGGGGAGGGAGGGGAGAGAGTGGGGTGAGAGGGGAGGGGAGAGGGGGTGAGAGGGGAGGGAGAGTGGGGGTGGGGGAGAGGGGAGGAGAGGGGGTGAGAGGGGAGGGAGAGGTGGGTGAGAGGAGAGGGAGATTGGGTGAGAGGAGAGGGGAGATTGGGGTGAGAGAGAGGGAGAGTGGGGGGGTGAGAGGAGAGGAGAGTAGGGGTGAGAGGGGAGGAAGAGGCAGGAGAGGGGAGGGAGTGGGGGTGAGAGAGGGGTGAGAGGGGAGGGAGGGGGTGAGAGGGTAGGGAGAGTGTGGGGTGAGAGAGGGATTGGGGGTGAGGGGAGGAGAGGGGGGGTGAGAGGAGAGGGAGAGGGGGGGGAGAGGGGAGGGCAGGAGGGGAGGGAGAGGGGGGGGGTGGGGAGAGGGAGGGAGGGGGGGTGGGAGGGGAGGGAGAGGGGGGGGTGAGAGGGAGGAGAGGGGGGGTGGGAGAGGGGGAGGGAGATTGGGGGGTGGAGAGGAGGAGAGGGGGGTGGGAGAGGGAGGGAGAGGGGGGGAGGGAGGGAGAGGGGTGAGAGGAGAGGGAGATTGGGGTGAGAGGAGAGGGAGAGGGGGTGAGAGGAGAGGGAGAGTGGGGGGGAGAGGGGAGGAAGAGTGGCAGGAGAGGGGAGGGGAGAGGGGAGAGAGGGGTGAGAGGGAGGGAGAGTGGGGGTGAGAGGGTAGGAGAGGGGGAGAGAGGGGGAGATTGTGGGTGAGAGAGGGAGAGGGGGGGGAGGAGAGGGAGAGAGGGGGGTGAGAGGGGAGGGAGAGTGGGGGTGAGAGGGGAGGGAGAGGGGGTGAGAGGGGAGGGAGAGGGGGGTGAGAGGGGAGGGAGAGGGGGGGGAGAGGGGAGGGAGAGGGGTGAGAGGGGAGGGGAGGGGGGGTGAGAGGGGAGGAGAGTGGGGGTGAGAGGGGAGGGAGAGTGGGGGTGAGAGGAGAGGGAGATTGGGGTGAGAGGAGAGGGAGAGGGGGGGTGAGAGGAGAGGGGAGAGGGGGGGTGAGGGGGAAGGGAAGAGGGCAGGAGAGGGGAGGGGAGAGGGGGTGAGGGGGTGAGAGGGAGGGGAGAGGGGGTGAGAGGGTAGGGGAGAGGGGGTGAGAGAGGAGATGTGGGTGAGAGAGAGGGGTGAGAGGAGAGGGAGAGGGGTGAGAGGGGAGGAAGAGTGGCAGGGGAGAGGGGGAGGGAGAGGGGGGGGGAGAGGAGGAAGGGGGGTGAGAGGGGAGGAGAGTGGGGGGGAGAGGGGAGGGGAGAGGGGTGAGAGGGAGGGGAGATTGGGGGTGAGAGGGGAGGGAGGGGGGGAGAGGGGAGGGAGGAGGTGGGGTGAGAGGAGAGGGAGATGGGGTGAGAGGAGAGGGGAGATGGGGAGAGGAGAGGGAGTGGGGGTGAGAGGGGAGGAAGAGGGCAGGAGAGGGAGGGAGAGTGGAGGAGAGAGGGGAGAGGGGGGGTGAGAGGGAGGGAGAGTGGGGGAGAGGGAGGGAGGGGGAGAGGAGAGGGAGAGGGGGTGAGAGGGGAGGAAGAGTGCAGGAGAGGGGAGGGAGAGTGGTGGTAAGAGGGGAGGGAGGGGTGAGAGGGGAGGGAGAGGGGGGGGTGAAGGGGAGGAGAGGGGGGTGAAGGGAGAGGGAGAGGGGGTGAGAGGAGGAGAGTAAGGGGTGAGAGGGAGGAGAGTGGGGGGGTGAGAGGGGGAAGAGGCAGTGAGAGGGGAGGGAGAGTGGGGGGGAGAGAGAGGAGAGGGGGGTGAGAGGGGAGGAGAGTGGGGAGAGGGAGGGAGAGTGGGGTGAGAGGGGAGGAAGAGGGGTGAGAGGGGAGGGAGAGGGGGGAGAGGGAGGAAGAGGGGTGAGAGGGGAGGAGAGAGGGGTGAGAGGAGGGGAGAGTGGGGGGTGAGAGGGGAGGGAGAGGGGGGGGAGGAGAGGGGAGGGGGGGTGAGAGGAGGGGAGAGGGGGAGAGGGGAGGGAGAGTGGGGGGAGAGGGGAGGAAGAGGGGAGTGAGAGGGAGGGAGGGGGGTGAGAGGAGGAAGAGGGGGGAGAGGGGAGGGAGAGGGGTGAGAGGGGAGGGGAGGGGTGAGAGGGGAGGGAGAGGGAAGAGAGGGGAGGGGAGAGGGGGGGGTGGGGAGGGGAGGGAGGGGGTGAGAGGGGAGGGGGTGAGAGGGGAGAGGGGTGAGAGGGAGAGTGGGGTGAGGGGGGAGGGAGAGTGGGGGTGAGAGGGGGAGGGAGAGTAAGGTAGGGTAGGGAGGGGGGGTGAGAGGGGGGAGAGGGGGGTGAGAGGGGGAGGGGAGTGGGGGGAGATGGGGGAGGGGTGGGGTGAGAGGAGAGGGAGAGTGGGGGTGAGAGGGAGGGAGGGGGGTGAGAGGGTAGGAAGAGGGGGGAGAGGAGAGAGGAGTGATGGGAGAGGTGAGAGGGGAGGGAGAGGGGAGGGAGAGGGAGTGAGGGGAGGAGAGTGGGGAGGAGAGGAGGGAGAGTGGGAGTGAGAGAAGATTGAGTGGGGGGTGAGAGAGAGGAGGGAGAGGTGGGAGTGAGAGAGGAGAGAGTGGGGGTGAGAGGGGAGGGGAGGGGGAGGGGAGAGAGAGAGGGGGAGAGTGGGGAGAGAAGGAGGGTCGGGGAGAGAGGGGAGTGAGTAGAGAGGTAGAAATGAGAGTAAGAGAAGGAGAGAGAGAGAGAGAGAGAGAGAGAGAGAGAGAGAGAGAGAGAGAGAGAGAGAGAGAGAGAGAGAGAGAGAGAGAGAGAGAGAGAGAGAGAGAAAGGTGGTGTGTGTGTGTGTGTGTGGTAAAAGGAATATAATTAACACAACCCACACAGACATTCCCTTACACAGATCTCTAAAACAAATATATAAAATACAAAAAAACAACATCACTGATAATATTGAAAGTTGAGAGGTAACACCAAGCAACATCATTGCAACTCACAAAACAAACAAGAGCTAAAACACCTCATTAATTATCACATATTGTAATTCAACACAGTCGTTACCATAAATTTCTACAACATTATCATTGTTAAAGTAATAATATTAATGGTATTACAATTATAGTGAGGAGTTGAAAAATTATTACTATTATAAATATTATGGATTGTTTTGAGTGATGTAAGACAAGTGTAGAAAGTGCTAAGACAATAAGTAGAAATATCCGCACATCCTTGTTCATATACTCAACACACACACACTACATCTGACCACCGGAGGTCAAGACCTATTCAGGCGCTGCTCTGAGCACAGCCTCCTTGGCCAATGTTCGGCCCATTCCCAAGTCTCTCTCACCCATCCTCACCACAGGGATATCAACGTAATCAAAAGTGACAATTTCGTTTCGGAAGAAATTGGGATCAGTGTTGAACAGTGATGAACAGTGTTTAAGCCAGTGAATTCAGCACTAGACAGTACCAGCGAGAACCGTGACCCATCAGTGAGATAAGCACCCCGGAACTGACCGCCATCCTGACAGGAGATGCTAATCAGTCACCCTGGAACAACAGTGGGTCGGCTTCACATCTGACTTCGAAATAACACAACACCACCCAGTAGGGTGGGGTACTGTAACACCACCCTGCAGTGTCCCCATGACCACGTGTGGTCCTTATATCAACACCGAGGACGAGTTACTGCACCGTGAACACCACACCACCGGTGTCCCCATGACCACGTGTGGTCCTTATATCAACACCCGAGGACGAGTTACTGCACCACGTGAACACCACACAACCGGTGTCCCCATGACCACGTGTAGTCTCTATATCAACACCCGAGGACGAGTTCTGCACCACGTGAACACCACACCACGGTGTCCCCCATGACCACGTGTGGTCCTTCATATCAACACCCGAGGACGAGTTACTGCACCACGTGAACACCACACCACCGGTGTCCCCATGACCATGGTCCTTCATATCAACACCCGAGGACGAGTTACTGCACGTAAACACCACCACCCAGTGTCTCCATGACCAGTCCAGGCCCGGGCCATCAACTGTAAACTATAATAATTTGTATGTTCAATTCATGTTCCTTCTTCTTTCAGTAACGAAAACTTTTGTTAAACGACCCACCCATCCATGTCTTTGTATGTGATAGTCATTTTTGTCCATTGTATATTTTCAGCCTTCGGGACTTGACTTTCAATAAACCGTTAATTATTATTATTATTATTATTATTATTATTATTATTATTATTATTACACACACACACACACACACTATGTACGAGACGTCTTAAGCATTCATGAACTCCTCAATTTTGGTCCATTATCTAACATGTCACCTGAAGACGTTAGCAATTTACTAATATAATATCTCTCTCTCTCTCTCTCCTGCCTTCCCCCGCGCTGTCACAACTCTGCCTCACTAATCTTTCCTCTGCCACACATATACCTACACTATCTAAGTTTCCTCTCATCATTTAACTCTACTTACATATTTCTCATCTAAATATTGTTCTCACGTCTTGATTCCTTATTCGGATCACCTGAAGAGTTTATCCCCCTGCTTGTAGTGAGACCTCCTTATAACGTTCTTCTATTTTCATATAATCCGTTAGATGGGGGTTTCATATATAACGGACCCTGATATAACGGATTTTCCTTTATATAGCATCTACGTAGCAAAAGGGTGTGTAACTAATAACTATCAGGTGAAATAAGCAACTGGGAAGGTAGGTAAATCTTCAGGTAATCTCCCTCAATCCATACACACACACACACACACACACACACACACACACACACACACACACACACACACACACACACACACTAACCATCCCTTCTTCTCTCAGTCTCAATTTATCAAGAGGCTTAAACACTGCAGATTTTCCTTCACATATGATGGAAGGAAGACTCACAGGAGCTTGTAGTCTCTGGCACACCTGAAGCTCTTACACACACACACACATCTCTTGTTAATTAATGTTCTCGGAGATACACCTGTGCCTCTGTATTGCATTAGTTTTATGTTAATGGCGTTTGGGTTTTTCTTTATTTCCTTCTTTGGTGGATGTAAGTGGGATAATGAATGATGATGATGATGATGATGATGAGGATGATGATGATGATGATGATGATACTACCACTACTACTACTACTACTACTACTACTAATAATAATAATAATAATAATAATGTTTTGGCAACAACGAAAGAAAAAAAAAGTCCCCGAAAACAAGTAAATAAAAAAATATATATATATAAGTACACAAAATAAATGAACGAAAGAGAATCCCCCATAAAGTATTAAAACCTACAACCAAATCTCCATAACCTATTTCAATGTTTTATTTTAGATGGTGAGTGTGTTCAGAACCCCTGCCAAAGCTCTCACCTGTACGATAGACCCACCTGCTTTACACACTCCTCCAGTCTATACAAATGTCAAATGTAGACGTGAAATAGAATGGTCTTTAAGAATGGTCGAGTTGGGAAAGGAGGAAAGAAGAGAGAGAGAGATGTAGATTAGAAAGATAAATAAAGATTGAGGGAGATCGAGAAAGATTAGTAAGATGTAAATATCGAGAAAGAAAGAGAGTTTTCACCTGGCCCATATTTTGTGGAGATTAATCCTAAAATCCCGTCTTCTAGTTAACCATCTTACCCGCGGCCATAAAATCAACATTCTCGTTTTACCGCCACGAAAAACACCAACAAACAAACTAACAAACAAACAACAACAAACACACTGTCAAAATAATAATAATAAAAACAGATAAAACACATATTGAAATGAGAAATAAAAACTGCATGTCAAAAATTGAAAACTTTATTATGGAAAAAAACACGATTATTTTTGGCTATGAATTTTCATGTTAAAGTTTACTCTCGTGCTGCCTATATACATGAACTGTATATGTATTCCGAATATATATAACTATATGTCATATCGATTTAATAGTATTGAATGATATTTAATGATGTTTAATGGAATTTAATATTATTTAATGGTGTTTAATGATGTTTAATAGTTTAATGATGTTAAATGTAATTTAATATTATTTAAATGGGTTAAATGGGTTATATTATTTAAAGGTGGTTAATGATGTTTAATGGAATTTAATATTATTTAATGGTGTTTAATGATGTTTAATGGTGTTTCATCAAATTTAATATTGTTTAATGGGGTTAAATGGGGTTTAATATTATTTAAAGGTGTTTAATGATGTTTAATGGTGTTTAATAAAGTATAATGGAATATAATATTGTTTAATGAGGTTAAAGTAATGGTGTTTAACAGAATTTAATGGAACTTTAGTGCAAAATGGAGTTTAATCGTGATTAATAGTTTTTAATGGTGTTGAATGCTGTTCAATAGTGTTTAATGGTGTTTAATGCTGTTCATTATTGTTTAATGGTGTTCAATAGTGTTTAATGGTGTTTAATGCTGTTCAATGGTGTTTAATGCTGTTCAATAGTGTTTAATGCTGTTCAATAGTATTTAATGGTGTTTACTGGTTTTTAATGGTGTAATAGTGTTTAATGGTGTTTAATAGTTTAATGGTGTTTAATAGTTTAATGGTGTTTAATAGTTTAATGGTGTTTAATTGTGTTTAATAGTGTTTAATGACGTTAGGCGGAGGATGTTTTCTGTATCAGACACGCCCAGACCTTCCTAGTGGCGCGTCTTGTAATGTACACCACCATACCTTTAATGTTGGTGCGGTATTGGTGATGGCTTGGTGAGGTGAGTTGGTGCGGTGTTGGTGGTGTGTTGGTGAGGCGAGTTGGTGCGGTGTTGGTGGCGTTGTGTTGATGATGTGAGTTGGCCAGATTGCGGTGTTGGTGGTTAGTGTTGATGATGTGAGTTGGTGCGGTGTTGGTGATGGCTTGGTGAGGTGATTTGGTGCGGTGTTGGAGAGGTGTTGTTGGCGTGTTGGTGAGGCGAGTTGGTGCGGTGTTGGTGAGGTGTTGGTGGTGTGTTGGTGATGAGTTGGTGCGGTGTTGGTGATGAAAGCCCGTGTTGAGGTTGGTGCGGTGTTGGAGAGTTGGTGGCGTGTTGGGCAGTGTTGGTGCGGTGTTGGAGAGGTGTTGGAGGTGTTGGTGGTGTGTTGGAGAGGTGTTGGAGAGTGTTGAGAGTGTTGGGTAGAAGTGTGTTGATGTGTGTTGGTGAAGAGTTGGTGTCGGTGGGGTGTGTTGGTGAGGCGAGTTGGTGCGGTGTTGGTGGTGTGTTGGTGAGTGCTGTTGTTGGCGTGTTGGTGCGTGTGATGGTGTGTGTTGGAGAGGGGTTGGAGAGGTGTTGAGAGAGGTGTTGGTGGTGTGTTGGAGTGTTGGAGAGGTGTTGAGGTGTTGGTGAAGTGTGTTGATGTGCGTTGGTGAGGAGAGTTGGTGCGGTGTCGGTGGTGTGTGTGGTGAATTGAGTTGGTGCGGTGTTGGAAGAGTTGGTGGCGTGTTGGGCGGTGTTGGTGCGGTGTTGGAGAGGTGTTGAAGGTGTTGGTGGTGTGTGGAGAGGTGTTGGAGAGGTGTTGAAGGTGTTGGTGAAGTGTGTTGATGTGTGTTTGGTGAGGAGAGTTGGTGCGGTGTCGGTGGTGTGTTGGTGAGGTGATTGGTGCGGTGTTGGAGAGTTGGTGGCGTGTTTAGAGCGTTGTTGGTGCGGTGTTGGTGCGGTGTTGGAGAGGTGTTGTTGGCGTGTTGGTGGAGGGCGAGTTGGTTGCGGTGTTGGTGAGGTGTTGGTGGTGTGTTGGTGGGGTGATTTGGTGCGGTGTTGGAGAGTATTATTTGGTGTGTGTTGGTGCGGTGTTCTTGGTGAGTGTTGTTGGTGTGTGTTGGTGCAGTGTTGTTGGTGGAAGTGTTATTGGTGTGTGTTGGTGAGATGTTGGTGGGGTGAAGTTGGTGAGGTGTTGTTAATTGAGATGTTGGTGGTGAAGTTGGTGGTGTTGGTGAAGTGTGATTGTGAGAATTGGGTCATTTGTTGGTGCGGTGTTGTTGGGTGCGGTGGTGCGGTGTTGTTGGTGCGGTGTTGTTGGTCGGTGTTGTTGGTGCAGTGTTGTTGGTTTTGTGTTGGTGCAGTGTTGTTGGCGCGGTGTTGTTGTTGGTGCAGTGTTGTTGGTGTGTGTTGGTGCGGTGTTGTTGGGTGGTGCGGTGTTGTTGGTGCGGTGTTGTTGGTGCGGTGTTGTTGGTGCGGTGTTGGTGCGTGTTGTTGGTGCGGTGTTGGTGCGGTGTTGTTGTTTTGTGTTGGTGCGGCGTTGTTGGTGTGTGTTGGTGCGGTGTTGTTGGTGCGGTGTTGGTGCGGTGTTGTTGGTACGGTGTTGTTGGTGCGGTGTTGTAGGTACTGGTGTTGTTGGCGCGGTGTTGTTGGTGCAGTGTTGTTGGCGCGGTGTTGTTGGCGCAGTGTTGTTGGTGCGGTGTTGTTGGTGCAGTGTTGTTGGTGGTGTTGTTGGTGCGGTTTGTTGGTGCGGTTTTGTTGGTTGCGGTGTTGTTGGTGAGTTGTTGTTGGTGCGGTGTTGTTGTTGGTGTGTGTTGGCGCGATGTTGTTGGTGCGGTGTTGTTTGGTGCGGTGTTGTTGGTTGCGGTGTTGTTATTGGTGTGTTGGTGCGGTGTTGTTGGGTGCGGTGTTGTTGGTGCGGTGTTGTTGGTGCGGTGTTGTTGGTGCGGTGTTGTTGGTGCGGTGTTATTGGTGTGTTGGTGCGGTGTTGTTGGTGCGGTGTTGTTGGTGCGGTGTTGTTGGTGCGGTGTTGTTGGTGCGGTGTTGCTGGCGCGGTGTTGTTGGTGCGGTGTTGTTGGTGCGGTGTTGGTGCAGTATTGTTGGTGCGATGTTGTTGGTTTTGTGTTGGTGCGGTGATGTTGGTGGTTTGGTGTTGTTGGTTTGTGTTGGTGCGGTGTTGTTGGTGCGGTGTTGTTGGTTTGTGTTGGTGCGGTGTTGTTGAACTGCCGGTGTTGTTGGTCACGGTGTTGTTGGTGCTGACTATTGTTGGTGCGATGTTGTTGGTTTGTGTTGGTCGCGGTGATGTTGGTGCGTGTTGGTGCGGTGTTGTTGGTGCGGTATTGTTGGTGCGGTGTTGTTGGTTTGTGTTGGTGCGGTGTTGTTGGTTGTGTGTGTTGTTGGTGCGGTGTTGTTGGTGCAGTGTTGTTTGGTGCGGTGTTGGTGCGGTGTTGTTGGTGCTGTGTTGTTGGTCTTGATGTTGTTGTTTGTGTTGGTGCAGCGTTGTTGGTGTGTGTTGGTGCGGCGGTGTTGTTGGTGCGGTGTTGGTGCGGTGTTGTTGTTGGTGCGGTGTTGTTGGTGCGGTGTTATTGGTTGTGTTGGTGCGGTGTTGTTGGTGCGGTGTTGTTGGTGCGGTGTTGTTGGTGCGGTGTTGTTGGGCAGTGTTGCTGGCGCGGTGTTGGTGCGGTGTTGTTGGTGCAGTGTTGTTGGTGCGGTGTTGTTGGTGCGGTGTTGTTGGTGCGGTATTGGTTACTGATGTTGTTGGTTTGGCGGTGGTGCGGTGATGTTGGTTGCGTGTTGGTGCGGTGTTGTTGGTTTGTGTTGGTCTGCGGTGTTGTTGGTGCGGTGTTGTTGGTGCGGTGTTGTTGGTGCGGTGTTGTTGGTGCGGTGTTGTTGGTGCGGTGTTGTTGTACTTGGTGTTGTTGGTGCGGTATTGTTGGTGCGATCGTTGTTGGTTTGTATTGGTGCGGTGATGTTGGTGCATGTTGGTCGCGGTGTTGTTGGTGCGGTCTGTTGGTGCAGTGTTGTTGGTGCGTGTTGGTGCGGTGTTGTTGGCGGTGTTGTTGGTGCAGTATTGGTGCGATGTTGGTTGTGTTGGTGCGGTGATGTTGGTGCGTGTTGTTGGTGCGGTGTTGTTGGTTTGTGTTGGTGCGGTGTTGTTGGCGGTGTTGGTGCGGTGTTGTTGGTGCGTGTTGGTGCGGTGTTGTTGACGCGGTGTTGTTGGTGCGGTGTTGTTGGTGCGGTGTTGTTGGTGCAGTGTTGTTGGTGCGGTGTTGTTGGTGTGTTGGTGCGGTGTTATTGGTGCGGTGTTGTTGGTGTGTTGGTGCGGTGTTGTTGGTGCGGTGTTGTTGGAGTGCGGTGTTGTTGGTCGCGGTGTTGTTGGTGTGTTGGTGCGGTGTTATTGGTGCGGTGTTGTTTGGTGTGTGTTGGTGTTGGTGTGTTGGTGCGGTGTTGTTGGTGTGTTGGTGCGGTGTTGTTGGTGCGGTGTTTATTCCCGGGCACGGTGTTGTTGGTGTGTTGGTGCAGTGTTGTTGGTGCGGTGTTATTGGTGCGGTGTTGTTGGTGTGTGTTGTTGGGCCACGGTGTTGTTGGGTGTGTGTTGGTGCGGTGTTGTTGGTGCGGTGTTGTTATTGGTGCAGTGTTGTTGGTAATGTTGGTGCGGTGTTGTTGGTGCGGTGTTGTTGGTACGGTGTTGTTGGTGCGGTGTTGTTGGTGCAGTGTTGTTGGTGCGGTGTTGTTGGTGTGTGTTGGTGCGGTGTTGTTGGTGCGGTGTTGTTGGTGCAGTGTTGTTGGTGTGTTGGTGCGGTGTTGTTGGTGCGGTGTTGTTGGTGTGTGTTGGTGCGGTGTTGTTGGTGCGGTTGTGGTTGTTGGTGCGGTGTTGTTGGTGCGGTGTTGTGGTGTGTTGGTGCGGTGTTGTTGGTGCGGTGTTGTTGGGTGTGTGTTGGTGCGGTGTTGTTGGTGCGGTGTTGTTGGTGCGGTGTTGTTGGTGCGGTGTTGTTGGTGCGGTGTTGTTGGTGCGGTGTTGTTGGTGCGGTGTTGTTGGTGTGTTGGTGCGGTGTTGTTGGTGCGGTGTTGTTGGTGCGGTGTTGTTGGTGTGTTGGTGCGGTGTTGTTGGTGCGGTGTTGTTGGTGTGTGTTGGTGCGGTGTTGTTGGTGCGGTGTTTGTGTTGGTGCGGTGTTGTTGGTGCGGTGTTGTTGGTGTGTGGTGCGGTGTTGTTGGTGCGGTGTTGTTGGTGTGTTGGTGCGGTGTTGTTGGTGCGGTGTTTTGGTGTGTTGGTGCGGTGTTGTTTGGTACGGTGTTGTTGGTGCGGTGTTATTGGTGTGTTGGTGCGGTGTTGTTGGTGCGGTGTTTTGGTGTGTTGGTGCGGTGTTGTTGGTGCGGTGTTGTTGGTGCGGTGTTGGTGCGGTGTTGTTGGTGCGGTGTTATTGGTGTGTTGGTGCGGTGTTGTTGGTGCGTGTTGTTGGTGCGGTGTTATTGGTGTGTTGGTGCGGTGTTGTTGGTACGGTGTTGTTGGTGCGGTGTTGTTGGTGTGTTGGTGCGGTGTTGTTGGTGCGGTGTTATTGGTGTGTTGGTGCGGTGTTGTTGGTGCGGTGTTGTTGGTGCGGTGTTGTTGGTGCGGTGTTGTTGGTGCGGTGTTTTGGTGTGTTGGTGCGGTGTTTGGTGCGGTGTTATTGGTGTGTTGGTGCGGTGTTGTTGGTGCGGTGTTGTTGGTGCGGTGTTGCTGGTGTTGTTGGTGCGGTGTTATTGGTGTGTTAGTGCGGTGTTGGTGGTGTGGTGCGTGTTGTTGGTGCGGTGTTGTTGGTGCGGTGTTGTTGGTGCGGTGTTGTTGGTGCGGTGTTTTGGTGTGTTGGTGCGGGTGTTGTTGGTGCGGTGTTGTTGGTGCGGTGTTGTTGGTGCGGTGTTTGGTGTGTTGGTGCGGTGTTGTTGGTGCGGTGTTGTTGGTACGGTGTTGTTGGTTATGGTGTGTTGGTGCGGTGTTGTTGGTGCGGTGTTGTTGGTGCGGTGTTGTTGGTGCGGTGTTTTGGTGTGTTGGTGCGGTGTTGTTGGTGCGGTGTTGTTGGTGCGGTGTTGTTGGCGCAGTGTTGACGTTTGTGTTGTTGGTGCGGTGTTGTTGGTGCGGTGTTGTTGGTTTTGTGTTGGTGCCGGTGTTGTTGGCGCAGTGTTGTTGGTGCAGTGTTGTTGGCGCGGTGTTGGTTTGTGTTGGTGCGGTGTTGTTGGTTTGTGTTGGTGTTTGGTGTTGTTGTGGTTTGTTGGTGCGGTGTTGTTGCTGCAGGGTGTTGTTGGTGCGTGTTGTTGAGTGCGGTGTTGTTGGCGCGGTGGTGTTGTTGGTGCGGTGTTGTTGGTGCAGTGTTGTGGTTTATTGTTGGTGCGGTGTTGTTGGTGCGGTGTTGGTGCGGTGTTGTTGGTGTGTGTTGGTGCGGTGTTGTTGGTACGGTGTTGTTGGTGCGGTGTTGTTGGTGCGGTGTTGTTGGTGCGGATGTTGTTGGCTGGTGTTGTTGGTGCAGATGTTGTTGAATTGCGACGGCGTGGCGCAGTGTTTGGTGTTGGTAGTGCGGTGTTATTGGCGCAGTGTTGTGGTTTGTGTTGATGCGGTGTTGTTGGTACGGTGTTGTTGGTGCGGTGTTGTTGGTGCGGTGTTGTTGTTTGTTGTTGTTGGCGCGGTGTTGTTGGTGCGGTGTTGTTGGTGCGGTGTTGTTTGGTGCGGTGTTGTTGGAAGTGCGGTGTTTGTTGGTGCGGTGTTGTTGGCGCCGGTGTTGTTGGTGCGGTGTTGTTGGTGCGGTGTTGTTGGCGCGGTGTTGTTGGTGCGGTATTGTTGGCGCGGTGTTGTTGGTTTGTGTTGGTGCGGTGTTGTTGGTTTGTGTTGGTGCGGTGTTGTTTGGTTTGGTATTGGTGCAGTGTTGTTGGTGCGGTGTTGTTGGTGCTGCGGTGTTGTTGGCGTTGCGGGTGTTGATGTTGCGGTATTGGTTGATGTTGTTGGTTTGTGTTGTTGGTGCGGTGAGCGGTGGTGCGGTGTTGTTGGTACCGGTGTTGTTGGTGCAGTGTTGTTGGTGCGGTGTTGTTGGTACGGTGTTGTTGGTGCGGTGTTGTTGGTGCGGTGTTGTTGGTGCGGTGTTGTTGGTCGGTGTTGTTGGTGCGGTGTTGTTGGTGCGGTGTTGTTGGTCTGAAGTGTTGTTGGTTTTGTGTTGGTGCGGTGTTGTTGGTGCGGTGTTGTTGGTGCGGTGTTGTTTTGGTGCGGTGTTGTTGGTGTCAATGTTGGTGCGGTGTTGTTGGTGGTGCGGTGTTGTTGGTTTGTTGGTGCAGTGTTATTTGGTTTGTGTTGAATGCGGTGTTGTTGGCGCGGTGTTGTTGTTAGTGCGGTGTTGTTGGGTGTTGACGGTGTTGTTGGTGCGGTGTTGTTTGGTGCGGTGTTGTTGGTGCGGTGTTGTTGGTGCGGTGTTGTTGGTCGCGGTGGCGCAGTGTTGTTGGGGTGCGGTGTTGGTGCCTGATTGTTGGTGCAGTGTTGACTGGTTTTATTGGTGCAGTGTTGTTGGTTTTGTGTTGGGTGCGGTGTTGTTGGCTATGGTGTTGTTGGTGCGGTCGTGTTGTTAGTTGCGGTGTTGTTGGTGCGGTGTTGTTGGTGCGGTGTTGTTGGTCTGCGGTGTTGTTGGTGCGGTGTTGTTGGTGCGGTGTTGGCTGGCGCGGTGTTGTTGGCACCACGGTGTTGTTGGTGCGGTGTTGGTTGGTGCGGTGTTATTTGGTGCAGTGTTGTTGGTGCGGTGTTGTTGGCGCGGTGTTGATTGGTGTTGATGCGGTGTTATTCTGGTGCGGTGTTGTGTGGCGCGGTGTTGTTGGTGTGTGTTGATTGCGGTGTTGTTGGTTTGTGTTGGTGCGGTGTTGTTGTTGGCGCGAACATTGTTGAGTTGATGTTGTTGGTGCTGGTGTTGTTGGTGTGTGTTGGTGCGGTGTTGTTGGTGCGGTGTTGTTGGTTTGTGTTGGTGCGGTGTTGTTGGTTTGTGTTGGTGCGATGTTGTTGGCGCGGTGTTGTTGGTGCGGTGTTGTTGGTGTTTGGTGTTGTTGGTGCAGTGTTGTTGGTGCGGTGTTGTTGGTGCAGTGTTGTTGGTGCGGTGTTGTTGGCGCAGTGTTGTTGGTCACGGTGTTGTTGGTGCGGTGTTGTTGGCGCAGTGTTGTTGGTTTGTGTTGGTGCATTGTTGGTTTGTGTTGGTGCGGTGTTGTTGGTGCGGTGTTGTTGGTGCAGTGTTGTTGGTACGGTATTTGTTGTGCGAGTGTTGTTGGTGCGGTATTGTTTAACTTTTGTATTTACATTGGTTTGTGTTGGTGCGGTGTTGTTGGCGCGCGGTGTTGTTGGACTGTGTTGGCGCGGTGTTTGGCAGGCGATGGTCTGGCGGTATTGTTGGTGTTGTTGGTGCGGTGTTGTTGGTGCGATGTTGGTTTTATGTTGGTGCGGTGTTGTTGGCCTTGATGTTGTTGGTTTTGTGTTGGCGCGGAAGTGTTGTTGGTGATGTTGTTGGTTTTTGTGTTGGTGCAGTGTTATTTGGTGCGGTGTTATTTGGTGCGGTGTTGTTGGTTTAATGTTGGTGCCGGTGTTGTTGGTGCGGCGGTGTTGTTGGTGTGTGTTGGTGCAGGAGTGTTGTTTAGTTGCGGTTGTTGGTGTGTTAGGTGTGGTGTTGTTGGTGCGGTGTTATTGGTGCATGTGTTGGTGCAGTGTTGTTGGTGCAGTGTTGTTGGTGCCTGCGGTGTTGTTGGGTGCGGTGTTGTTGGTGCGGCGGTGTTGTTGGTGCGGTGTTGTTGGTGCGGTGTTGTTGGTGCGGTCATTGTGTGATTGCGGTTGTTGGGTGCGATGTTGTTGGTGCGAGGTGTTGTTGGGTGCAGTGTTGTTGGTGCAGTGTTGTTGGTGCGGTGTTGTTGGTGCCGGTGTTGTTGGTGCGATGTTGTTGTGCGGTGTTGTTGGTGCGGTGTTGTTGGTGCGGTGTTGTTGGTGCGGTGTTGTTGGTGCGATGTTGTTGAATTGCGGGGTGTTGGTTGGGTGTTGTTGTGGTGTGTTGGTGCGGTGTTGTTGGTACGGTGTTGTTGGTTGTGTTGTGGTGTTATTGCTTTTGATGTTGTTGGTGTGGTGTTGGTACGGTGTTGTTGGTTGTGTTGAATTTGTTGTTGGCACGGTGTTGTTGGTGTGGTGTTGTTGTTTGGTGTTGTTGGTACGGTGTTGTTGGTACGGTGTTGTTGGTACAGTGTTGTTGGTGTGAATGTTTGTTGGTGCAGTGTTGTGTTGGTGCGGTGTTGTTGGTTTGTGTTGGTGGTTAGGCGACTGTCTGTCTGTCTGTCTGTCTCTCTGTCTGTCTGTCTGTCTGTCTGTCTGTCTCTCTGTCTGTCTGTCTGTCTGTCTGTCTTTATTTGCTTTATCTTTTATTACTTATTTATCTTTATTTCTCCTTTTTTCATTTCCTTCCCTTTGTCTCTCTTTCACTTTATCTCGGACTCTCTTTTGTTACTATTTCTCTCATTTCTTTTGTTTTTCTCTCAATTTACATCGTAAGACAACGCCTTCAGTATTCGCATCTGTATGATGATATGAGACGACCTATACATACCAAAACACACACACACACACACACACACACACACACACACACACACACACACACACACACACACACACACACCGCCCTTGTACCATACTTCTCTACTCTCCAATAAAATCCCCCCTCCTCTCCCTCCCTCTCTCACCCCTCACATGATAGACCCCCTGAACAATCTCTCTGGGGTGACTGGCGGCACTCCCCGTAGATTACCGCCAGGGCTAAAGGAAGGTTGGGTTGGTCGCTGACACACGGAGAAACGGACATCGGTTAAAACAATCGTGGTCATTTATCTCGGGATATACAGGTCGGATGACATAATGGGCACGACCCGATCTGTGAGCTCCTATTTAAGAGGAGGGTGGGGGGGTAGGGGGTGGGGGTAGGGGTGGGGGTAGAGGGGTGGGGGTAGGGGAAGGGTATGGGGGATAAGAAAGGGGTAGGGGGGTCCAGGAAGGGGAAGGGATGTGCAGCAAGGGAAAGTAGAAGTACGTGAAGGGTTGGGTTGTCTATTTAAGGAGGAGGACGTCTTTTCAAGCGAAAGGGAAAAGGGAAATTTTTACTGTAAAATGAAAAGGAAGAATGTTTATTTTCAAACAACAACAACAACAACAACAACAACAATAACAATAATAATAATAATAACAATAATAATATAAAAAACTAATAATAATAATAATAATAATAATAATAATAATAACAATAATAATAATAATAATAATAATAATAATAATAATAATAATAATAATAATAATAATAATAATAATAATAATAATAATAATAATAATACAGTCAAACCTCTATTTAACGGATTATGGAGATGAAAGTCCGTTGTATCGAGGGTCCGTTAGATGTGAAACCCTCCATCTAACTGATTATATAGAAGATAAAGTCTCGTTATATGCAGGTTTTGCTGTACCTACTACTACTACTACTACTACTACTACTACTACTACTACTAATAATAATAATAATAATAATAATAATAATGACTTTCATCTTCACCCACTAGCCATTAACGTCATCATTATCATTCTAACCATCATCATCAGCCTCTCATCACCATCGAACACTATATAATTCTTGATTTTTTCACGAGTTATCATCCAAAATCCTACCGCCTACCCAAAAATCCCAAAAGCGATTACTTAAATCTATAAGACACCTACACTGGACCTGGCAGTAAATCCCATCTTTATAGGCCAGAGCGGGATTTTTGTCCTCTTAAGGTGAGGATTAACCTATTTAATTATTCATATACTCCTTAATGGCAATATTTCATAGTCTACCCACTCCTCCTCCTCTTCTCTTCCTCCTCCAAGTTTTCCATTTTGATTCCCATTTTCCTTTTACCTAAGTTATTTTTTTGTTACTTGTCTTCTTTTTTTTTTTTTGTTTATTTATTTATTTATTTATTTATTTATTTGTTAGTATTTATTGTGATGTTTTTGTATAGTCGGCTTCTCTCCCGCTCTCCGTTTTCTGTTCATGTTATCTTTCTCCTTTTTATGACATATTTATTTTCTATAATTTACCTTTTCTCTTTATTTCCTATATTCCTCTATTCTCTTTTCCATATTGTTGTTTTTCCTTGTTGCTGATTTCTCTATAGTGTCTCCTCTCTCTCTCTCTCTCTCTCTTATCGTTTTTTCTTATTTTTTTTTTATTCTCTAGCTTCAAATTTTTTCTTCATTAAAAGTTTATAAAGAAATATCTCCTTAAGTTATTTTTTCCCGTTCTATTTTCACAACATTACTCTTCGTGAAAGACTCAAATTAGCGTCTCGTCTATTGCTGCATAAACGCGAAATAATCTTGACGCTAAATTTCCACTAAACGTGCGATCGACTTCCACCAAATTTCATAAACCATTAATCTTCATATTATTTTGGAGTCACTTTACCCCAATATTCGCGTTAAACTTTCGTCAAATTCAACGAAATTTAACCCAGAACAGCTTGTTTTGATGGAATTTTGTTTACTTTCGCGAAAATTGGCTTAGTTTTCGCAAAATTTGGTTTAGTTTTCATGAAATTTGGTTTAGTTTTCACAAAAATTGGTTTAGATTTTTGAAATTGGTTTAGTTTTCGCGAAATTTTTGCTTAGTTTTAAACGAAATTTGGTTTAGTTTTTAGGAACATCGGTCACTATTACGCAAAGGTTAGTCTATTTCGCGAAAAGTCTAGATTTCGCAATAATATGGGTCAGTCTTCGCCAACTTCGTTAAGTTCAGGAAAGTCGACCTGTTGTCGCCTCAGTGTTTTTCACTTCCTATAATACTCTGCTATAAGACTCACATAATTATAATACTCCCTATAATACTCATACAGTCCTTATAAGACTCCTATAAGATTCTATATGAGACTATAATACTCCCCTGTAAGACTCCATATAAGACTCATACAGACTCCTTATAAGACTCATAAGACCACATATAAAGCTCCCCTATAAGACTCATACAGACTCCAATAAGACTTCCAAATAGGACTCCCTATTAGGCTCATAAGACTCGTGTAAGACTTACTGTATATATAAGGCTGGCAACAGTAAGACTCCCATATATGCCTACGTAAGACTCCCCTATAAGACTCAGGTAAGACTCCGATTCATATATCACTGTACACATATGAAGACCCTTCCATAAGACTCTTGTAATATCCCCCCTCCCACTATCTCATTAATCCTTCCTCTAATCCATTTAAATCCCCTTCCCTTAACATATTTAATCCCCTTCCCATAACCCCTTCCTTAATCCCCCTTAACATATGTTATCCCCTTCCTCTAACATAATTTAATCCCCTTCCCTTGCCCTACCCTTAATCCCCCATAACATATTTTATACCCTTCCTCTAACATAATTTAATCCCTTCCTTAACCCCTTCCTTAATCCCCTTAACCACCTTCATCCCCCTTCAACCCCTTTTCCATTTAATCCCCCCCCTTGGCTTAATCTCCTCACCCTCCCCTTCCTTTTAACCTCTTCCAACCCTCCCCCCAACCGCTCCACTGTATTCCCCGCCTCCTTCCCTCCCCATCCTCTACCTCCCACTGCCGCACAGGATGAATCCAAACCCCCCCCTCCCTCCCCTTAACCCCTCCCCGGCCTCCCCTCCCTCCCCGGCCTCCCCTCCTCCCCATCCTCTACATCCCACTGCCACAGGATGAACACTAAACCCCCTCCCTCCCTTCCTTGCCTCCATTAATGTCACCCCAACACATATTTCCCAGGCGAGATTTGGATATTACCAAGACATCGTTATCCGTTCGTGGGGTGATGCAAACAAGGCGAAAATATAAGAAGGGAAGAAAGGAAGGAAGGAAGGAAGGAAGGAAGGAAGGAAGAAGGAGAGAAGGGGAAAGGCAGATATGGATGGGTGGATGGAAGGAAGGAAGAAATAAGGGAGAGAAGGGGGAGGAGATATGGATGGGGTGGATAAAGGGTAGGAGAAGGAAGGAAGGAAGGAAGGAGGAAGGATGGGTGGGTGGATAATGGGAAGGAAAAACAAAGGGAGGGAGAATAGGGAAGGGTGGAGAAAGGGAAGGAAGGAAACAAGAAGGGAGAGGATAGGGTAAAAGGAGATATAGGAGGAATGAAGGAAGGAAGGAAGGAGAGAATTTATCAGGTAGGAATAATGACCAGATATAGACAAAGAGATATTTCTTTCTCTTCCCCGCCTCTCTTTTCTCTCACCG
>NW_024723953.1:0-15583 GCF_018991925.1 Homarus americanus | reverse complement strand
GTCAAATTACCTGTTTGTCTGTGTCTGTTTCTTTGTCTGCCTCTGTGTTTCTGTCTGTACACGACTTTCAGATTATACCTACTGATATTATCCGTATTTCAGTGTAGTAGTCAGGGTTATCACTGTTATTACCCAAGCCACCGACATGCTTTCCTCAATCCCCTGTTGTTCTCCTGGTCAACACGAGACCTTCACGCACCAATCGTTGAGGTCTTGTGTATTTTCACTATATATACATACCCGAGTATATCTATCTCTTGCATGTGGAGCCGCTTATTAGTTAGTACCAAATCCCTACCTGGGAATAGTA
This sequence comes from Homarus americanus, assembly GCF_018991925.1. Lineage (NCBI taxonomy): Eukaryota > Metazoa > Arthropoda > Malacostraca > Decapoda > Nephropidae > Homarus > Homarus americanus. The sequence continues at coordinate 15,273 of NW_024723953.1, read as the reverse complement.
CCTCAGTTTTACCTCCATTTTTCCCTCATTTCTAACAATTTTTTACCTAATTTTTACCCCATTCAACCAATTTTTTCCTCATTGTCCTAATTTTTTCCTTAATTTTTCCCATTTAAAAATAAATACTAATTTTTCCTCTCATTTTTCCTATTTTTTTCCTAATCCATTTTCTGCACTTTCTACCAGATACCTCCCTAATACTACCAGATACCTCCCTAATACTACCAGATACCTCCCTAATACTACCAGATACCTCCCTAATACTACCAGATACCTCCCTAATACTACCAGATACCTACTATGGTTTGGTTAGGTTAAGTTAATCTAGGTTGAGTTTCTTTAAGGTTTGGTTAAATTTACTTTGGTTTGGTTAGATTAACTTTATTCGTAGTTTATTTTGGGATTGGTTGTTTCATATCGTTAGCTGTTATTGGTTAACTTTATAACCCGTAATCACCTAAACGAACCATCAACATTGTCTGTCATTTAACATTATTCTATCCCATGTTAAAATTGAATGTTTATTTAGCCAGAATGTGACACAAATTGACACGGCAGAGCTTTTGTTGGGAGGTGTAGCGGCGTTTTTGAAATGGTGATGAAGTACCCCGGGATCGTAATATTGATAAGAGTATGGAGTGCCCCCTGTGTATCAGAAAGCCTACAGGCAGATTGAGGGGAAACGACCATAAACTATATTGAAGTAGATTTAAGCAACATTGAGGGGTACAACCATAAACTATATTGAAGTAGATTTAAGCAAGATTGAGGGGAAACCACCATAAACTATATTGAAGTAGATTTAAGCAAGATTGAGGGGTACGACCAAAAACTATATTGAAGTAGATTTAAGCAAGATTGAGGGGTACAACCATAAACTATATTGCAGTAGATTTAAGCAAGATTGAGGGGAAACAACCATAAACTATATTGAAGTAGATTTAAGCAAGATTGAGGGGAAACAACCATAAACTATATTGAAGTAGATTTCAGCTAGATTGAGGGGAAACGACCATAAACTATAATGAAGTAGATTTAAGCAACATTGAGGGGTACAACCATAAACTATATTGAAGTAGATTAAAGCAAGATTGAGGGGAAACAACCATAAACTATATTGAAGTAGATTTAAGCAAGATTGAGGGGAAACGACCATAAACTATATTGAAGTAGATTTAAGCAAGATTGAGGGGAAACAACCATAAACTATATTGAAGTAGATTTAAGCAAGATTGAGGGGAAACCACCATAAACTATATTGAAGTAGATTTAAGCAAGATTGAGGGGTACGACCAAAAACTATATTGAAGTAGATTTAAGCAAGATTGAGGGGTACAACCATAAACTATATTGCAGTAGATTTAAGCAAGATTGAGGGGAAACAACCATAAACTATATTGCAGTAGATTTAAGCAAGATTGAGGGGAAACAACCATAAACTATATTGAAGTAGATTTAAGCAAGATTGAGGGGAAACCACCATAAACTATATTGAAGTAGATTTAAGCAAGATTGAGGGGTACGACCAAAAACTATATTGAAGTAGATTTAAGCAAGATTGAGGGGTACAACCATAAACTATATTGCAGTAGATTTAAGCAAGATTGAGGGGAAACACCCATAAACTATATTGAAGTAGATTTAAGCAAGATTGAGGGGAAACAACCATAAACTATATTGAAGTAGATTTAAGCTAGATTGAGGGGAAACGCCCATAAACTATAATGAAGTAGATTTAAGCAACATTGAGGGGTACAACCATAAACTATATTGAAGTAGATTTAAGCAAGATTGAGGGGAAACAACCATAAACTATATTGAAGTAGATTTAAGCAAGATTGAGGGGAAACGACCATAAACTATATTGAAGTAGATTTAAGCAATATTGAGGGGAAACAACCATAAACTATATTGAAGTAGATTTAAGCAAGATTGAGGGGAAACCACCATAAACTATATTGAAGTAGATTTAAGCAAGATTGAGGGGTACGACCAAAAACTATATTGAAGTAGATTTAAGCAAGATTGAGGGGTACAACCATAAACTATATTGCAGTAGATTTAAGCAAGATTGAGGGGAAACAACCATAAACTATATACAACCATATATATTGAAGTTTAAAGCAGATTGAGGGGGTACGACCAAAAACTATATTAGTAGATTTAAGCAAGATTGAGGGGTACAACCATAAACTATATTGAAGTAGATTTAACCAAGATTGAGGGGAAACAACCATAAACTATATTGAAGTAGATTTAACCAAGATTGAGGGGAAACAACCATAAACTATATTAAAGTAGATTTAAGCAAGATTGAGGGGAAACAACTATAAACTATATTGAAGTAGATTTAAGCAAGATTGAGGGGTACGACCATAAACTATATTGAAGTAGATTTATGCAAGATTGAGGGATACGACCATAAACTATATTGAAGTAGATTTAAGCAAGATTGAGGGGTACGACCATAAACTATATTGAAGTAGATTTAAGCAAGATTGAGGGGAAACAACCATAAACTATATTGAAGTAGATTTAAGCAAGATTGAGCAGAAACAACCACAAACTATATTGAAGTAGATTTAAGCAAGATTGAGGGGTACGACCATAAACTATATTGAAGTAGATTTAAGCAACATTGAGGGGTACGACCATAAACTATATTGAAGTAGATTTAAGCAAGATTGAGGGGAAACAACCATAAACTATATTGAAGTAGATTTAAGCAAGATTGAGGGGTACGACCATAAACTATATTGAAGTAGATTTAAGCAAGATTGAGGGGTACGACCATAAACTATATTGAAGTAGATTTAAGCAAGATTGAGGGGTACGACCATAAACTATATTGAAGTAGATTTAAGCTAGATTGAGGGGTACGACCATAAACTATATTGAAGTAGATTTAAGCAAGATTGAGGCCAAACCATAAACTATATTGAAGTAGATTTAAGGAAGATTGAGGGGTGTACGACCATAAAGTATATTGAAGTAGATTTAAGCAAGATTGAGGGGAAACAACTATAAACTATATTGAAGTAGATTTAAAACAAGATTGAGGGGTACGACCACATAAACCATATTGAAGTAGATTTAAGCAAGATTGAGGGGAAACAACCATAAACTATATTGAAGTAGATTTAAGCAAGATTGAGGGGTACGACCATAAACTATATTGAAGTAGATTTAAGCAAGATTGAGGGGAACCAACCATAAACTATATTGAAGTAGATTTAAGCAAGATTGAGGGGAAACAACCAAAAACTATATTGAAGTAGATTTAAGCAAGATTGAGGGGAAACAACCACAAACTATATTGAAGTAGATTTAAGCAAAATTGAGGGGTATGACCATAAACTATATTGAAGTAGATTTAAGCAAGATTGAGGGGAAACAACCATAAACAATATTGAAGTAGTTTTAAGCAAGATTGAGGGGAAACAACCATAAACTATATTGAAGTAGATTTAAGCGAGATTGAGGGGTACGACCATAAACTATATTGAAGTAGATTTAAGCAAGATTGAGGGGTATGACCATAAACTATATTGAAGTAGATTTAAGCAAGATTGAGGGGAAACAACCATAAACTATATTGAAGTAGATTGCAGCCAAGATGGAGAATTTGCGACCATACACTATATTGATAGATTTATACAAGATTGAAATTTACGACCAAACTATATTGAAGTAGATTTAAGCAAGATTGAGGGGTACGACCATAAACTATATTGAAGTAGATTTAAGCAAGATTGAGGGTAAACAACCATAAACTATATTGAAGTAGATTTAAGCAAGATTGAGGGGTACGACCATAAACTATATTGAAGTAGATTTAAGCAAGATTGAGGGGAAACAACCATACACTATATTGAAGAAGATTTAATCAAGATTGAGGGGAAACAACCATAAACTATATTGAAGTAGATTTAAACAAGATTGAGGGGTACGACCATAAACTATATTGAAGTAGATTTAAGCAAGATTGAGGGATACGACCATAAACTATATTGAAGTAGATTTAAGCAAGATTGAGGGGTACGACCATAAACTATATTGAAGTAGATTTAAGCAAAATTGAGGGGAAACAACCATAAACTATACTGAAGTAGATTTAAGCATGATTGAGTGGTACGACCATAAACTATATTGAAGTAGATTTAAGCAAGATTGAAGGGTACGACCATAAACTATATTGAAGAAGATTTAAGCAAGATTGAGGGGAAACAACCATAAACTATATTGAAGTAGATTTAAAACAAATTAGAAATTACGACCAAAAACAATAACAAGTAATTTAAACCAGATTGAGAAACAACCATAAACTATAATATGAAGTAGATTTAAACATTGAAACAACCATAAACTATATTGAAGTATGGCTAAGAAAGATTGAGGGTACGACCATAAACTATATTGAGTAGATTTAAAGCAAGATTGAAACAACCATAAACTATATTGAGTAAGACTAAGCAAGATTGAAATTACGACCAAAGCTATATTGAAGGCGGAATTTAAAATAAGAATTGAAATTGACATAAACTATATTGAAGTAGATTTAAGCAAGATTGAGGGGTACGACCATAAACTATATTGAAATCGATTTAAGCAAGATTGAGGGGTACGACCATAAACTATATTGAAGTAGATTTAAGCAAGATTGAGGGGAAACAACCATAAACTATATTGAAGTAGATTTAAGCAAGATTGAGGGGTACGACCATAAACTATATTGAAGTAGATTTAAGCAAGATTGAGGGGAACCAACCATAAACTATATTGAAGTAGATTTAAGCAAGATTGAGGGGAAACAACCAAAAACTATATTGAAGTAGATTTAAGCAAGATTGAGGGGAAACAACCACAAACTATATTGAAGTAGATTTAAGCAAAATTGAGGGGTATGACCATAAACTCTATTGAAGTAGATTTAAGCAAGATTGAGGGGAAACAACCATAAACAATATTGAAGTAGTTTTAAGCAAGATTGAGGGGAAACAACCATAAACTATATTGAAGTAGATTTAAGCGAGATTGAGGGGTACGACCAAAAACTATATTGAAGTAGATTTAAGCAAGATTGAGGGGTACAACCATAAACTATATTAAAGTAGATTTAACCAAGATTGAGGGGAAACAACCATAAACTATATTGAAGTAGATTTAACCAAGATTGAGGGGAAACAACCATAAACTATATTGAAGTAGATTTAAGTAAGACTGAGGGGTACGACCATAAACTATATTGAAGTAGATTTAGGCAAGATTGAGGGGAAACAACCATAAACTATATTGAAGTAGACTTAAGCAAGATTGAGGGGTACGACCATAAACTATATTGAAGTAGATTTAAGCAAGATTGAGGGGAAACAACCATAAACTATATTGAAGTAGATTTAAGCAAGATTGAGGGAAAACGACCATAAACTATATTGAAGTAGATTTAAGCAAGATTGAGGGGAAGCAACCATAAACTATATTGAAGTAGATTTAAGCAAGATTGAGGGGAAACAACCATAAACTATATTGAAGTAGATTTAAGCAAGATTGAGGGGAAGCAACCATAAACTATATTGAAGTAGATTTAAGCAAGATTGAGGGGAAACAACCATAAACTATATTGAAGTAGATTTAAGCAAGATTGAGGGGTACGACCATAAACTATATTGAAGTAGATTTAAGCAAGATTGAAGGGTACGACCATAAACTATATTGAAGTAGATTTAAGCAAGATTGAGGGGAAACAACCATAAACTATATTGAAGTAGATTTAAGCAAGATTGAGGCAAACAACGATAAACTATATTGAAGTAGATTTAAGCAAGATTGAGGGGTACGACCATAAACTATATTGAAGTAAATTTAAGCAAGATTGAGGGGAAACAACCATAAACTATATTGAAGAAGATTTAAGCAAGATTGAGGGGTACGACCATAAACTATATTGAAGTAGATTTAAGCAAGATTGAGGGGTACGACCATAAACTGTATTGAAGTAGATTTAAGCAAGATTGAGGGGTACGACCATAAAGTATATTGAAGTAGATTTTAGCAAGATTGAGGGGTACGACCATAAACTATATTGAAGTAGATTTAAGCAAGATTGAAATTTTGACCATAAACTTCTATTAAAGTAGATTTAAAGCAAGATTGAAATTTGACCATAAGCTATATTGAAGTAAATTTAAGCAAGATTGAGGGTACGACCATAAAACTATATTTGAAGTAGATTACAACAAGATTGAAAGTACGACCATAAAAGTATATTGATGAATTTTAGCAAGATTGGGGGTACGACCGCAAAAACTATATTAAGTATAGATTTAAAGCAAGATTGAAACAACCATAAACTATGTTGAAGTAAATTTAAAAGCAAGATTGAGAAACAACCATAAACTATATTGGTAGATTTAAGCAAGATTGAAACATATAAACTATATTGTAGTAGTTAAGCAAGATTGAGGGTACGACCATAGACTATATTGAAGTGAATTTAAGCAAGATTGAGGGGTACGACCATAAACTATATTGAGTGGATTTACTAAACAAGATTGAGGTACGACCATAAACTATATTGAAGTAGATTTAAGCAAGATTGAGGGGAAACAACCATAAACTATATTGAAGTAGATTTAAGCAAGATTGAGGGGAAACAACAATAAACTATATTGAAGTAGATTTAAGCAAGATTGTGGGGTACGACCATAAACTATATTGAAGTAGATTTATGCAAGATTGAGGGGTACGACCATAAACTATATTGAAGTTGATTTAAGCAAGATTGTGGGGTACGACCATAAACTATATTGAAGTAGATTTAAGCAAGATTGAGGGGTACAACCATAAACTATATTGAAGTAGATTTAAGCTAGATTGAGGGGTACGACCATAAACTATATTGAAGTAGATTTAAGCTAGATTGAGGGGTACGACCATAAACTATATTGAAGTAGATTTAAGCTAGATTGAGGGGTACGACCATAAACTATATTGAAATAGATTTAAGCAAGATTGAGGGGAAACAACCAATAACTATATTGAAGTAGATTTGATCAAAATTGAGGGGAAACAACCATAAACTATATTGAAGTAGATTTAAGCAAGATTGAGGGGACGACCATAAACTATATTGAAGTAGATTTAAGCAAGATTGAGGGGTACAACCGTAAACTATATTGAAGTAGATTTAAGCAAGATTGAGGGGTACGACCATAAACTATATTGAAGTAGATTTACGCAAGATTGAAGGGTACGACCATAAACTATATTGAAGTAGATTTAATCTAGATTGAGGGGTATGACCATAAACTATATTGAAGTAGATTTTAGCAAGATTGAGGGGAAAGAGCCATAAATTATATTGAAGTAGATTTAAGCATATTTTTGGGTTATATGCTGGTGAAAGGTAGACGACATTTTATTATTAATTGAAATGACGTAACTCTAACATAAACTAACCTACCCTAACCTAACTTAACCAAACTTATGAGTTATTGATATTTTGTTTAGTTTACGTTCGTTTTTTTTTATGAATATTTTTGCTTTCTTGTTGTTGTTGTTCACCTGTTCTTGTTCTTCGTCTTGTTTGTTGTTGTTTTTATTTATTATTATTATTATTATTATTATTATTATTATTATTATTATTATTATTATTATTATTATTATTATTATTATTATTATTATTATTATTATTATTATTATTATTATTATTATTATAGTACAGTAGTAGATGAGCAGCATGTAGGAGTTTCACCATCAAGGTTCACTCACAAAGGAACATTTTACCCATGGTGTATCACGCTGGTAAATTATGTTTGTCTTGATCTTATTTTTCTCAGCGTTTAATTAAAAGACGACCTGGACTTATAGCTTTGTAGTATTGACTTTATGAGTGTTTTATTTTGTTTTGTTTTTCTGTCCCAGTTTATGTGTTTTATGGTGTTTTATTGTTTATTTGTTTATTTTGTTTATGTTTTTGCGTTCTTTGTTTATTTACTGTTATAAAGAAACATTTTCTTTCTCTCAAAAGAACACACCTCACCAGAGGGCATGAAAGGTCATTTCCTGAACTTAAGATAAACCTAATTGGCATACTGACACACACACACACACAGACAGACAGACAGACAGACAGACAGACAGACAAAGAAACAGATTAAAGAAGAGAAAATGACAAACTGGAAAGCAAAGAGAGAGAGAGAGAGAGAGAGAGAGAGAGTATCACTAATGAAACATCAAACAGAAGAAAATAAAAAAGAAAACAGTAATATAGGCAACAAAGAAAGAGAAAGAAAGAAAGAAAGAAAGAGAGATTGAAACAAGGGAAGAAAGAGGAGGAGGAAGGAGTAATAAAGAAAGAAAACATGAAACAGGCGGAGAATCGGGTAATTATTATCTCTCTCTTAAATGAAAGATATATATATATATATATATATATATATATATATATATATATATATATATATATATATATATATATATATATATATATATATATATATATATATAGCTTTCATTTAAGAGAGAGATAGAGAGAAAGAGAGAAAATGGCACCTTCATCAGGCATCTGCCGTCAACACCTGTCAACACTTGTGATCTGCCGTCAACACCTGCCAATACTTGTCAATTACTGTCACCACCTGCCAACACTTGTCAACTACTGTCAACACCTGCCAACACTTGTCAACTACTGTCACCACCTGGCAATACTTGTTAGCTCCGTCAACACCTGTCAACAGTTATAAGCTGCAGCCAACACCTGCCAACACTTATCATTACAATGTCACCACCCGTTAATACTTATCAGCTGCCCCAACACTCGCTAACACCTCCTATCAGCCGTCGTCAACACCTGCCAACACTTATCAGCCGCCGTCAACACCTGCCAACGCTTATCAGCCGCCGTCAACACCTGCCAACACTCCCTATCAGCCGCCGCCAACACCCGCTGCCAACACTTATCACGCCCCGCCAACACCTGCCAACACTTATCCGCCGCCAACACTCGCTAACACTTATCAGCTGTCGTCAATCTGCCAACACTTATCAGCCCCGTCAACACCTGCCAACACTTATCAACCGTCGCTAACACTCGCTAACATGAAAATAGCCCGTCAACACTACAACACTTATCAGCCCTGTCAAGACTCTGCCAACACTTATCAGCTGTCGTCAACACCTGCCAACACCTCCTATCACCCGTCATCGTCATACCTGCCAACACTTATCAGCTGCCGTCAACACCTGCCAACACTTATCAGCTGCCGTCAACACCTGCCAACACTTATCAGCTGCCGTCAACACCTGCCAACACTTATCAGCTCCCATCAAAACCTGCTTATCAGCTCCGTCAACACCTGCCAACACTTATCAGCTGCCGTCAACACCTGCCAACACTTATCAGCTGCCGTCAACACCTGCCAACACTTATCAGCTGCGTCAACACCTGCCAACACTTATCAACACCTGCCAACACTTATCGTCAACACCTGCCAACACTATCAGCTCAACACCTGCCAACACCTGCCAACACTTATCAGCTGTCGTCAACACCTGCCAACACTTATCAGCTCCCGTCAACACCTGCCAACACTTATCAGCTGTCGTCAACACCTGCCAACACTTATCAGCGTCAACACCTGCCAACACCAGCTGCCGTCAACACCTGCCAACACTTATCAGCTGTCGTCAACACTCCTGCCACCACTTATCAGCTGTCGTCAACACCTGCGGTTCCTAACATCACTTTTCGGTTGAATCTCCGTGAAATTCTACCCCCCTCCCATGTAAGCCGCCATCTTTGTTTCGTTCGTAGGATAAGGAGCAACTTAGCTTTTTGAAGTTATTATTATTAAACTCGCTATTATTCTTATTCTTCTTATTATTATTCATCATATACTATTATCATAAATTACCATAGATAAACATATACGTAGTGTAAGTATTCAAATAATGATAAACAGTAACTAAATTCGACCAAGGTTAGCCAAATAAAGCCATCATATACTTATTACCAAACACCCATCAGAGGCGTGAAGGCCAGGTGTTGTTTTCATCACATCTGAAGACACAAAAACCACAGCTGCACGTATATAAAGGGAACCAAACCACGAGTTATGACAATATACTGTTATTAAGAGGTACTCGTATATGTGTCTATGTGTGTACTGGGGCGTGTGTCTTTTAATACAACATGCAAAAAGGTGATACGTGGTGTATTTTGAGGGAGAGGAAACATAATGTATCATTAAACAAAAAAACTACCGCTTACAATACAGTATAATAAACGACCAAACAAAATATGGTTGAGTCGTTCACTAATTGGTCTTGCGTGTTTGTCTACTGTATATTTTGATGGTAAAATTTTCCAACAGATATAAAACAAAGTCACACGCTATGGTTGAAATGTGGTGTTTTGGTTCAAGTTTCACCATTATTGTGAAACAGGACGATTTAAAATGCTTACAAAATGAACGCTACAAACAGACAGGAAGACAAATACCTCCAAAGTCCCACAGACACGACCACACAGAAATACAGACAGACCCAAAGACGAAGCTAAATGGATTCTCGACACAGTTTCATCGATACCGAGACAGAACATATCACACCCAGGCTTTAGATGAGCTCAGGAGTTACAGACACTACTTCCACTCACCACTATTAGGGAATAATCTCGAGTTACTTTCATCAATGACTGATATTTATATAACCCGAATCTAATATTTACCACCATGAAATTATACATTATTTGAAAGGGTAAATGCACGACTAAGAAACACATTTTTTTCCATATGTTTAGGTTACAAGACATACAATATTACCTCCAGTGTTACCAGAGAATGTTTACAAGGACACCTACAGTCTAAACACAAGGGTACCTACAGTCTTAACACAAGGACACCTAGGAAAGCTTCCATATTTGCTGCCCTGTTGGTAGTATCTGTCAGCGTCCAAATATGGCTGACCTGGCGAAGCTGTCAGCAAAGGGACACAACACACACACACACACACACACACACCAAATACCTCGCACAACGGCAGATATTCCAGTCCTGGGAAGTTTGAGGTGTGTGTTGACTACGATCACCCACAATTAAAAGGAAAAAAATTATCACGTTTCAGTCTGACAGGTGAGAGAGAAGCAGAAATTTGGCTACTTAAATATAACCCAAAATAACATAAAACACACTCACTACACACTTAAACCATGATAACACACTTACTACACACTTAAACTATCCTAGCACACTCACTACACACTTAAACCATGATAACACACTTACTACACACTTAAACTATCCTAGCACACTCACTACACACTTAAACCATGATAACACAATTACTACACACTTAAACCATGATAACACACTTACTACACACTCACTATACACTTAAACCACGATAACACACTCAGTACACACTTAAACTGTTATATTTTGAGATACCGAAATTCCCCTTAGAAAATCTGGGTGATACATAAAGTTTACCTTAACACTAAAATGTACACCTATTAAAAACAACAGTATATCCTAATACGCACACACACACACACACCATGGCTTACAGACTTCCTCAGTGACCGACGCCAAGCTGTACGCTTCCGAGGGGCTGTCTCCACCTCTCAGTCACTCACCTGTGGCGTCCTCCAAGGCACCAAGATGGGACCACTCTGCTTCCTTATGCTCATCAATGATGCCCTAAGAGAAACCCCTGCTCGCTGGAAATATGTCGACGACTCCACCATTGGGATCAGCGTCAACAATTCTGCTCCCAACTATACCGCCCTTCAGGATTTATTGAACAGTCTCCAAAACTGGGCCACCAACAACCATGTCACCATCAACCATACCAAGACCATGGTTATGCACATCAACCTCTCCTCCGACATTGTCCCACCTCCTTCCATTACTCTAGGTCCGAACACACTCCAGGTTGTAGATTCCACGAAGCTCCTCGGCGTCACCATAGACAACAAACTAAATTGGAAACCACACGTCAGTGAAGTTATCAAATCCTCCAGTTTCCGTCTCCACCTCCTCCGCCGACTCAAGTCCCTCGGAGTTCCTGCACACGAGCTCCTCAGTGTTTACACAACATTCATACTTCCCAAGCTCACCTATGCCTCCCCCACCTGGTCTTCCTCCCTAAATGCCACACAACGTAAACACCTAGAAAAAGTGCAAAAGAGGGCATGCAAGATTATTCTCTCCCCTTCCTACTCCACATATCAAGAAGCGCTCAACACACTGACCCTTTCGACTCTCACTGACCATCACCACGACCTCATCTGCAAATTTGGTAAGAAGCTTCTACACCATCCCCGACACCGGCTCCTACTTCCACCTGAGATCCCTAGTCCGAGAATTGCTGTTCGACACCACAACCGCATCCAGCCCATACGTGCACGAACTGATCGCTATAAGAACAGCCCAGTCCCAGCCATTGTAAAAATTATCAATAACTTGTAATAAATCAGTGTATTCACTCCCAGTAAACACTACTCCTTGCACTGTCACTATGTTGAAATGAACTGTAGTTTGAGCTTTTCCCCATCTAGTTATTATATGTCTTATTTGTGTCACTTATGTTACTTGTATATTATTTGTAATTCGTATCCGATTCCCCAAATATGTAACTGTATATTTTCAGCCTTCTGGCTGCCAAGCTCTTTCAATAAACCGTTAATTATTATTATTATTATTATTATTACACACACACACACAAGTCATGCCTCGAGTGAAAAAAAAACATAAAACAAAGCAGAAACACGGGCTATGAAATAACATACAGGGCGGCACACACACACACACACACACACACACACACACACACACACACACACACACACACATACATACACCAGATCCCTCTGTTTAACCCGTATCTATTTATATATTAATCATACAAACAAGGACACGAAGCTCTGGGATTATTCATGTGTTAAAAAAAAAAATCTCAATAGTTTATGTGATTAGCGCCTGTTATATTTACTGTACCGAACATTAGCTCCGTTAATAGGTTGTGTTACGTCTATAAGAGACAGTACCGTGCCCTATAACCCACAGTAACATGTTTTACTTAACAGTGTCTGTGTCTATTACATTCCTCCAACCCTACCCGTTAATACCTCGAAGCGTCTCCACCTAAAACATGCCATTTTCCTTTCCCTTTCCCTTAACCCCTCTAAGCACCTCTCCTAAAACAACCCCACGCCTCCCCCTCCCCTTAAAACACCCCCAAATACCTAACCTAACCCCAGGACACCTCTAACCTCCACCTGTAGGACCTCCACCCCAGCCCACTCTACATAAAGAATTTGGGGAGGTAGATTCTTCAAGTATAAATCACACTTACGTTTCCCCGATTTTACCTGCTTGGATTGTTCATTGGTATAGTATACAGGTATATTGTTCTTCTAGTAGTGAATGATATCGTCAGTTCATCTACGGGACAGAAGGTTATAATTTTATTCAGTCTTGCCAACGTAAACATCACTACAGTTGCTACCAAAATATATATATCACAGTAAAGGAAGAGAGGTGATTATCTTTATATTATTTAAGAAGTTAGTATGACTATCCACTAAGCAGACGTCATTTATACACGTTAGAGTTACTGTACAAACTTTCTTCGACACTTTTCATGGAACTATTACGTTGTGTACAATAGTTTGTAATAGTGTATCCGAGAGTGTAGTTTTGTACACATTGTTTACAAGTGACCTTCAATATTTATAGTTGACATAACACTTTTGGTCCCACACACACACACACACACACACACACACACACACACACAGTATAGTATTTCATAAATCAAAGGTACACAATCACCTAACCTAACCTTACCTAACCTTACCTAACCTAACCTAACCACCCATAGGCTCGTCTTTATTAGTAGTATGATTTATAGAACTACCATAGAAGAGTGTTTGATGGTGGTAATATAAGGTGTGTGTGTGTGTGTGTGTGTGTGTGTGTGTGTGTGTGTGTGTGTGTGTGTGTGCGAGGCGGTTTGTGTGCATGTACTGTACAGCGTGTATGGTATACGAGTACAAGTCAGCATGTACTGTATATCCTTGTGTTTGTATGTATATATGTATGTATGTATGTATGTATGTATGTATTACTAGTGTACTTGTTTATGTGATCTCATGAACATACATAGCTCACTGTCTTACTAATTTCACCTCCAGTGTCCTTAGAAAATTTTCAATGAAAATAAATTTAAATAATAAATACAAAAAATACTGAAACTTATACAGGAAGACCTCAGGGCAACACCTCAACCTACAAACAGACTAATGTTGCCAAAGTCACGAAGGACAGTGTTCGGAGAGGCTCACAAGAGATCCACAAACATCATGCAGTAACTCTGACTTACGACAGATATTTATACCCTCCCAGACGCGGTACAGTACTTCAGGGTTGTGTCTCATAAATACTGAGTCATGGTTAATAATATTTTTCTGTACTTTAGCAGTCACTTAGCGTTAGGTAAGGTATATAAGACGCCTGGGTGTAGTAACCACGGTAACTCGGCGTAATGAAGGAGTTCGTCTAGCGTAGCGTATAGCAACGACCAAATGTTGTGTGAGACAGAGCAATATATATAGCAAGAGCCACCACACCACCTGCCATAACTACATGCTAATTGCCGAAGCTCTGCCGTAAATCCTGCCGAGAACGAACTAAAAATTTAATTTCTAATCGCTGGAGATGATTTATCCTGCGGTAGTAATGGTTCATTCCTAGTGTCAGTTAACGCTGTATTCAAGAGAACTTTTTATATAAGGTCTTCTCAAGGTCAGGCGTCTTACATAGTCTTGGTTGTGGCTTCGACTTGGGTGATTAATTATTATTTTTTTATAAGTATATTTACCATCGTTGAGTTTTTTTTCTGAAGAAGATTTTTTGTTGTTGTGATTTTAATGTTTTAGACTATTTTTGTGCGTATGACTAATCCCAAGGTGCTCAGGGGGGTAATAACATAAAGTGGGGTAATGTGTGTAATGTGAGTGATAAGAATGTATTCACCCTGGGGTCACTCCTCTACTGTACCGCAATCCCTATGAAAGTTTTTGGGGGAGAAGATGAGCCACAGTCGTACAACCCAGCACCAGCGCCTCCCCCAGCACACAGCGAAGAGGCTTACCTGGGCCCCAGCACTTCGTTATACCTAAGATGAGCCACAGTCGTACAACCCAGCACCAGCGCCTCCCCCAGCACACAGCGAAGAGGCTTACCTGGGCCCCAGCACTTCGTTATACCT
>NW_024723952.1:0-3358 GCF_018991925.1 Homarus americanus | reverse complement strand
AAGTCGATAATCTACTTTCCTGAAAAGTATATAATCTACTTTCCCGAAAAGTAGATACTTACGATCTTTTGAGAATCCGAATTTACGATCTTTTTAATTGTCGTAAGTTCGAACTTAAGAGAACAAAATAACTTACGATTTTTCCAATTCTCAAAAGATCGTAAGTATCTACTTTTCTATGACGTAGATTTTCTACTTTTCGGGAATTATAAGAATTGGCTCTTTTTCATTTTTGCCTTTGGAACCCTTTTGTTTTCAACTTTCTTATTAGGATTATTATAAACAAAGAAAAAAGTACTTTTTTTTTCATTTATACGACACATTAAGTTACTATACAAATATTTATTGTAATGATTGACACCAGGTTACTGCTAGGTTAGGTTGCCCTTATGGTACTACAACCTGTGTACACAGGGTCCCATAAAGGCGACCCAACCTGGACCATGCAAGGCTACCAGTGTACCTTGGTCGACGTGTCTCGCCTATCTCTATAGTTGGGGGCTCAGACAAGCCTCGGCACCTGGCCCTTGGCAGCATCACTGTACCTAGCAGTGACAGAGTCTATAGTGTCATCACATAGCCCTTACTATCTGTACACAACTAGCTACTTATAAGCCCCCTAGAAGCATCATGTAGATCTTAGGGGAGAATCAATCAGCCTCCTCAGAGACACAGATGGCTCTTAAGAGCCTCACACATCCCCAAGTTGCCACAACCTTCACTTATCCCCTTGAAGATACACTGCCTTGTAATTAATTATTAATATGTGTAACATATGGAAAACAAAAACAAAATACAATTACAAAAGTTTGTCCAGAGGAAAAATTCATTGGTTACAAAGTAAGTTGTGAACACGTAATAAATAAATAACTGATAATTAAGGTAAATTCTTAAGCTGGCATTTTTTATTTCAGTGCTGTGCCAGCTAGAGTAAAACATTGTGTTATACAAATGAAGATGAAACTACTGTACAAAATATAGTAACTTCAACAATGTTATGACATTGTTGACTTATTTTGGACTTCAGTTTTATTTCCACTTGTAAAACGAACTATTTTACTCTTGCTGGCACTGGATTAAAAGATGCTAGCTCAAGAATTTACTGGAATTTTCAGTTCTTATTAAATCATTACAACTTGCTTGTAACATTATATCACAAGTTCTCTGCATTTTAAGTGAGCTGAAGTCACTTTAGGCATTCCATTGGTGGACCACAGAAGTGACGTCACCACTAGTAGCCTACGTCAATGGTGGAACAGACCACAAGACCAATGACGTCATCACCAGTAGTCTGCCTCATTGGTGAGACAGAAGCCCTTCACTTTACACCTCACAATCATTCCTTCCCTCACTCCTACACCTCACAGTCAGTCCTTCCCTCACTCCTACACCTCACAGTGAGTCATTCCCTCACTCTCTACACCTCCCTGGTCAGTCCTTCCTCCTCCGGCTTACTCAGTCCCAGTCGCTTCCCTCCTCTCACCTCTGTCAGTCCCTTCCCTCACTCACCTAACAGTAGGTCCCTTCCCCTCACTCGTACCTCCCACAGTAGTCCTTCCCTCACTCCCTACACCTCACAGTCAGTCTTCCTCCTCCACACCTCTGTCAGTCCTTCCTCCTCCTACACCTCAGTGAGTCCTTTTTCTCACTCGTACACCTCTTACAGTGAGTCCTTCCCTCACTCTACGCAGTCAGTCCTTCCCTGCACTCCTACACCTCACCTCAGTCCCTTCCTCCCTCCTCACCTCTGTCAGTCCTTCCCTCACTCCTACACCTCAGTGAGTCCTTTTCTCAATCGTACACCTCACAGTGAGTCCTTCCCTCACTCCTACACCTCACAGTCAGTCCTTCCCTCACTCCTACACCTCACACTCAGTCCTTCCCTCACTCCAACACCTCATAGGGAGTCCTTCCCTCACTCCTACACATCAGTGAGTCCTTCATTCACTACTACACCTCACAGCGAGTCCTTCCCTCACTTCTACACCTCAGTGAGGCCATTCCTCACTCTTACACCTCACCGTGAGTCCTTTCCTCACTCCTACACCTCATCGTGAGTCCTTCCCTCACTCCTACACATCACAGTGAGTCCTTCCCTCACTTCTACACATCACAGCGAGTCCTTCCCACACTCCTACACATCACAGCGAGTCCTTCCCACACTCCTACACATCACAGTGAGTCCTTCCCTCACCCCTACATATCACAGTGAGCCCTTCCCTCACTCCTACACATCACAGTGAGTCCTTCCCTCACCCCTACATATCACAGTGAGTCCTTCCCACACTCCTACACATCACAATGAGTCCTTCCCTCATACTACACAACATTGCATGTCCTTCCCTCACTCCTATAAAACACTGCAAATCCTCCTCTCACTTTTTAGGAGGTCAGTTAGTCCTCCTCTCATTCATTAGGTCAGCACGTCCTTCTCTCATTTATGAACATCACTACATGTCCTTCCCTAGGTCCTACACAACACTTCAAGTCATTCCCTCATTCCTACACAATATTGAAGTCCTTCCCTCAGTCCTACAGTAATCAGTAGATAAACTTTCAATACACCGTTATAATCTATTTTAGCATTTATAAAGACTTGTCGAACCAACAGTAAATATTATACACAATACAACTTCCTGTCATGTCGGGTAGACTGACTTATTTAGGATATATTCATCTTTTTCTGTACACAGACATTAGGAGCATCAATTAATCCCCTCAGTCACAAGTACAGTAGCTCTCTAAGAGCCTCACACATCTCCAAGTTGATATTCACAATATAGACGCAAACAGCCTCTGGTTGGATCAAACTACCCCTGACAATCTTACATAGTCCTTAAATCAATTATACAACCACCTATGATCATCACACAGCCCTAATTAGCCAAACAGTCCGTGGCGGCGGCATATAAGCCCTGGGGGCCTCACATACTGCCTCAGAACATTTACAACAAATACAATCTTTTTTGTTTACAATTTCAAAAGTTTGTCCATAGGAAATGCTCATTGGTTATAAGTAAGTTGTAAAGCTGTAATAATTACTTAATTTTACAGTAAAATCTTAAACTAACATCTTCTATTTCACTGCCAGGAAGAATAAAATATTTTCTTTTGCAAATGAAGATGAAACTAAAGTCCAAAATAATTAAGTTGAACAAAATACTTCCTGACTGTCTAGTTACAAATCCACATAAAAGATTACAACAGTGTATTAGAAGTTATAAGCTTCGCACCGCCACAAGTCTATATGGTCACTCCTACACAAGTCCTTCCCTCACCCCTACACCACACTACAAGTCATTCCCTCACTCCTACACCGCACTACAAGTCCTTCCCTCACCCCTACACCACACTACAA
>NW_024723951.1:2500-20098 GCF_018991925.1 Homarus americanus | reverse complement strand
GCGCTTACACAAACATTTTCCCAGCATCTGTCGTCATTGAATTATTCTTACTACTGTACAACATACGATCTGCTATGGCATTTCTCTTATACACTAAAGCCTAAATCTGGTACACCTTGTCACTTCACACACGCCAGGTCGCCCACTAGCAGCACGTCATTCCCCAGGTATCCTTGCACGCTATGCTCTCCTCTCCCTCGTCCTCTGTTTTTACCGAGTGGCCAAACTCCTCACTTGTAATGAATGATTCTGTTTCGTTCACATTCTCGCTAATGACTGTGGTAACGAGTGCGGGTAACAGGTCCCACAGGACTACCTAATGTGCAGTCAACACACAAAAAAAAAATGTTCAGCACCCCTGGATCTGACGGCCTTCCCAACAATCACTGACTGAGGGCTGAGGCGAATGTTCATGTGGTAAGTTTGGTACTTTTGTGTAACCAATACCATGTATTCTGTATACCACGTATAATTAATTCAGAGAAATTAACAGGAATACATATAAAACCCGTGTTGTTCAGAATTCTTGGTCTGGTGTCACATTATATAACAACGTAAAGATGCAGACAATTTTGTTGTTGACTGTACATGAGGGATACCCAACGGTCAACGGGTCCAAGTCCTAGTCGGTCTCAACTTAACGTAACCACTGAGACTGCGGTCCAGTTCCAATGGATCGTATGTTTTATTGATTATGGCGAAATCATTTACCAAACTGGGAGGAGAGAAAGGGGAAAAAAAAGGTAGAGAAAGGAATTTGGGGTATATTAGGAAATAATAAGAAATGAACAGAAGAATAATAAGAAGGCGAAGAGGAGAAAAAAAAAGAGGAAAGTGTGCCAGGAGTTCATTTAGGTTATCGTTCTTAAACTGAACTTCACTTTCATGTTCCTCTCTTAAAAAGAAAATAATTGTGTGTAAAGATCGTTGTGGTCATTTCTGGTGCTGGATTTAGTATCATCAAAACATATTATCAATTCAAGTAAACATTTAAATGGAATGTTTTTTTCTTTTTATCATTAACCTCCGTGAAATCCTGATACTGGAGATGATTACGTCCTTTGGTTATATGATGATTACCTGCAAATCATTATTTTTGTACCGTGATTTATTTTTTACCCTTGATAGTGATCTCTCCAGTACTCTCTCTCTCTCTTTCTCATTTCATCTGACGTCGCAACAGTTCGGGTCATGTAACACATGTAACACCTGGAATGTGAGAATGCAGGTCTACACAGCATTGTTCAGACACCTATATTCTCCCGAACTTCCTATATCCTCAATTGTCCTTTCTCCCCACCCGATACACATACTTCCCAAGATAAGTCTTCCTACGGCCGGCCACCTCCCAAACTGCTCTGTAGCACCTCTTATTCCCCATTTCTTACTTTCTCTCTCTCAACCGTACTTCTCCCAGTGCCATATCTCACTCTGGCGTTCCACATTTCTCAAGTCTCTTCAATCGCTTTATTCCACGTGCAGATCTTGGAAAATAAAAGAGGGAATTTTTCTCCCCTGCCTCTGCATTCTCCCAGTCGTCCTGTTGTTTTATATCAATGCCTCCGTGGGTGTGTCAAAAGGGGCTGAGTGAACCACAGCTCCTCCTCTTACTATTACTACTACGGTATTACAACTACTCTCATTCCTACTACTATTGCTACTACAGTATTACACCTACTCTTACTACTATTAATGATACAGCTTTTAATACGACTACTGCACCTCTACCAACTCGTATAAAACTTTCACATTCTTCTCCTCATAATTTTTTTCTTTCCTTTTGGCAACAATAATTTGTCTATTTCTCAAAACATATCCGACATCTCATTTTCCATTCCTCGGTTTGCCAGTAAAAATACTTCACAAATATTTTAAATTCTGACCCCCTACCCCCCCCCCCCAAATACCAATAATACTAATACTAATACTAATACTAATACTAATACTAATACTAATACTAATAATAATAATAATAATAATAATAATAATAATAATAAATGTAAAAGCACTCGGGTCACTATTGTGTCCAAAATTCAGCCTCTTCAGTCGGGGAGCGGTGTTTTAGGAACAAACATATTCTATCGGTTTCTTAGAGATCCCGGTGTCTCCACCCCAAGGCCCTTGGTTGATTATCCTCAGAGCGAACTGTTGCCTTCTCTTCCAAACACAACCATCTCTTACCACACACTCGCATGACCATAGCGTTCTTTATTCTCTTCTCCTTATGTTAATTAATCTTTGGCAAATAAGTTATAATTTATCTTTTCCTCTATCTCTTCCAATAAGCTTCATTCACATCCACGTATTTTACCTACAATTCTTCCGAGAATTAAATTCTCACTTATCTCATTTGTTCCTCTTATTCACTTTGCTTCCAACAGACAGAAAATATGTTAATACATATCAATACAGATTTACTTATACCAGCCACAGGTGTTGTGAGAAAAAAAAAACAGCATCACCAAAAAGATCTTGGCCTGAGTGATGTGTTTATCAATACTGTTAAGGAGCTCCTCGTGCAAGCATCTCGCTCGCTACACATATGACTATTCTCATTTTCTTTATTACTGACACTCTCCCATCCACGAGGGGAAAATGAGAATGAAGCAACCAAATAGGGCCATAATGACACTGGTAATGTGAAGTGACCTATAAATAATATATAATCAGCTGCTGTATTATATGATGTGTACGAATTATGATGTACTAAAGCACACTCAATGAATATTGTATTTCCTCAGAACTATACTGTATTTATATCTTGTGTTCAGACCTCTACAGCTGCTCTCTATAAACACGAAAACTCCTGCCATTAAGCCCTCATTCACTACTCACGTCAACCCCGCAATAATTTTCAAGGATTAGCGGCTGAAAGTACGTCCCAGGGCAAAAGGTGTCAAGTAGGTTCGTCTGTCCTCGAAAATGGCCGGGAAACAACTTCAGTGGACGAAGACTTCGCACACTCCCTCGCAATAAAACTGGCCTCCCACTGTTAACTACACTGTGGTGTTGTCACTGTAGATTGGATGAGTTGAAATAGGAAGGTAAACCCATGATGGTGGCCATAAGACATGTTATACGAGGAAGAGCGCGTCCTCTAGATGGTGGGGCAGGATGAGGGGGTCGCTGAAACAAAACACACACACACACACACACACACACACACACCTGGCAAAGGTCCAGGACAGGTTCCAACGATGCTGGCTCTCAATATGGAGACAAGTGAGGCAGGAGACCTTATGAGATACCCCCGTCACAGCCTCTAATAACCCATGCCGACCGTCACAACACCCTCCTACCTTACCTGCACCATTTACCATATACAAAACAAAAACTAATATATATTTCATATCCTTTATACAAATATAACTTTGGGAAGGTGTTAAAAACATTATAATAGTATACTAAATTAAAATATGTCAAAGGTTCAGAATAATATGGAGTCATGTGATCACTAAAATATATGGTATTGTTTGACGATCTTTATGTTGTTTTAACAGTATCGTACACCTAGTCAGCATCTACTTTTCATCCTGCCCTAACTCACCGACGACTGATACTTTTACAGACAGTACTTAGTTTATTGATAATGTCGAATATTCATTGGTAATCTTGCTCGACTAATGCACAACCATTACCATTAACATTTTAGCGTTCCTTAATGATACTAGGAATAGCTTTATTTTCCGACATTATTTTCATTCGTGTGATTTAAACTCTGAAGATCAACTAGTGTACAAAGGCAAAATATGAAATTGATCAATACAGAAGGCGAGACAAAATACATCAGCTTAATATTATTCTCTAATTTCGATTGTTAAGACATAGCGTTAATTTTCTTTTGCGTGGTATCATAATCAACACGTAGCCGACACTGTGGCCGAGATAACACAAGCCACAGACAGTATAAAAGTGACCACACAAGAGAGACAGTTCGCAACACTCTCTGGCAGGAACCTCTGTCTGAACAGCGTCTTGGGCAATATTACCACGCGGGAACTTATGTACCAGCTGTCTCCTAACTGTCAGGTCTCCTGCGATAACCAGTAGCATTATCGTGTACTCAAGGGGGAAGTGTAAGCCGTAACAAGCTCGGGGCGTCACCTCCAGTGGTTGTCCTTCCTGGCTAATTTGAATAACAAGAAGGGAGGTTCTGCATTTATTTACAGAGGTCACATGGAGGGCCACCATGAAGGTTCAGTATGAAAGTGTAACAACTAGGCTTCCTTACACATGATAGTAACGCATGGGTTGTTTGGACATATCGTAACTACTCGAGTCTGATCAGTTCCAGATGACAGCCTTACAAACACATGCACCTTGCGTATTTCACACTGAACACTGCCCACTCATTAATGTTATCAATCAATTTACAAACCAATACATTTCAAACTTAAAATCTTAACCATTATAACACACTCTTCCATAACAGAGGTGTACATTCCTTCATATTTAACACTCACTCAGTCATGAGCTCCATGTGTGTACGGAGTCCCTCGGGTACCACAGCAGTTCTTCTCTATTTACATGGATTCATCGTATACTCCTCCGGCTCAACTGTTACCTCAAATCTTTCATTAAGACACCGCTCCGTCTCGTCTTTGGCCGGGGCCCCCCTCAGTCGTCTCCTGATCCACCTTGCATTGATAGTTCCTCCTTCCAGGTTCTCAACATGTACCCACTCCAGTAAAGGCTTTTGTAATCAGTAATTATATATATATATATATATATATATATATATATATATATATATATATATATATATATATATATATATATATATATATATATATATATATATATATATATATATATATATATATATATATTTATTTATTTATCTCATGGCCACCACTAGAGGTGGACAATCCGAGAGATAGAGGCCAGTCGTCTATGTAGGATCCCTCCATTGTTCTTGATAATATTGTCAGGGCTGTTTCGACACCCAGTACTGTTGTTGATTCCACAGCTTGGGCTGGTAGACTGCTCCAAAGGTCTACCACCACCCGTGTGAAACAAATTTTCCTTATATTCGTTCAGAATGATAACTTAACGAGCGTGTAATGTCCTCTTGTGTTGATGGTGCGTGACATCACAAAGAAATGTCTTAGGTTCACGTTTTCCATCACTTTCGGGATTTTGAATGTTTCAATGAGATCTGCTCTATTGTGCTATGTCTGAAGGGGTGTTAGTCCTAAGCACCTCAGTCTACTTGGATAATCGAGATGGCATAGTTCCGGAAACCTCCTTAGTCGCTCTGTTGCACCTTTTCTAGGGATGTTAAATCTTTATAGTACCGCGTTAAGAGCAATTTATTATATACTAGCACAGAGGCAGATGTCTTGACAAATATAAGTAAAATAAAACTTAAAGGTAATGGAAATACAAAATTTTCTTCCAGCTCAGGGTGTCCTCTGCTCCAACCCTGCCTCAGCCACGGGTTTACATCAGAGCCAAGACACGTGCGCCACACTTATAGTTCGTCAGTATCATCATTCAACACTAAGTATTTCCCAACGTTAGACTGTGCCGAATGCGAGAGGAAAAAAAATGTCAATTCCATATACGATAAACGTAATAATTGGCCACTCTGATCACGAGTACCAATTATTGGCTCCAAATAACAACCCTGTTAACAATGGCTGAGGCAATTCCGCGGAGGATAGTGGAGTATCAACGTGTCATGGGAATCGAGAAATGAAATGAGCCCAGGTATCACAGGAGGGCCAGATTACCGAGTGGCTCAAAGACCATTTAATAGTAAAGAAACAAGGTGGCTCACAGTGTCTTGGCTCAACGAGAAAAACGGACGAAGAAACAGAAAAACAATTGACGCAAAAACAAAGAAAATATGCAATAAAATATCAGTCAACAATAAACCACAGATAATATAAAATATATAAAGAGAAGGAGGCATCATATTATGTACCAGAGTTACCTTATCTACTACCATCACAACTAATATTACCACAAGTACCACCACTACTAATACTACCACCATTATTACTAATTTTAGTCCGACACCACTACTTCTACCGATTCCATTACTGCTACTCTACTGCCTTTACAATTACCACTTCTTCAACTATTATCACGGTTACCCCAAATACCAATATGATCACTACTACTCCATTCACCAATACTACCATTGCTCCTATTATTAGCTCATAACTACCATTACTACTAATACTATTACTGTTTCTACTACCATGGCTACTTCTATCACCACCACTATTACTACTACTACTACAACTACTACTACCACCACCGTAACAGGACACCTGAATTACATTTTTATTATGCTTCTCCGTCTTATAGCTATTATGTCCCCAACACCATTGTCACAACAGGATCGTCTGAAGTGTTTTTGTCATCATGTAACAGTAACCCATGGCTCTATGTTACCCTATAACCCACGATACCATGACAATATGTCCTATAATATAATGATACAATATCACCCCATGGTGCCACGTTAGGTAATCAATATTATTATAACATCTCCAAGGCATCATGTTTGCAAAAACTTCCAGGGTATTACGTTACATTGAAGTCCATGTAAACCACGTAATAATGTCACATATTACGTTACATGGTCATACACGTAACTAGGTATCACTTACCCCAGGGAACTATGTTACAAAGTCATACACGTAACTAAGTCTCGCTAACCCCAGGATGTTACGTTGCATGGTCATACACGTAACTATGTATGGCTAACCCCAGGGTGCTACGTTACAGGATCGTATATAATATCAGGGTCCAGCTGCGCCAAGACACGAGCGGCTGAGCCCAATAATCAGGCCGTCGCACCATCCAGCCCCGGACAAAACAATATTTCCCGCGTCGACACCAAAATATCATCAGCAATGGTGTGTTTATTAAATGTTGGGATGGCAGCCCAGTCTCAGGCATGGAACAAATAACAAAAGTTGTAGAGAAGTTAATTTTTTCAATCAAATTATTTTTTTATATTAAAATTTAACGACGGATGAGAGAGAGAGAGAGAGAGAGAGAGAGAGAGAGAGAGAGAGAGAGCTGTGGTTGGTGATGAGGACGGGCAGTGTTGCTAAAGTAAAAAATAAATAAAAGGAGAAAAGTGAAGGCAAAAAAAATCCTCTCACAGGCGAAGGAATGAAAGCTTAAAGCTGAACTTCTAAAGGCCGTCAGATGAGAAGGGTAGCAATATAACGGGAGCACCGACTGAGAAGCTAATGGAGGCCAACCACACTAATACTTGCCAGTGTTAAAGGTACGGGAGTGAAGAGAGAGATGAAGAACGGCGCCCGGAACAATGCAATAATAAATAATACAAAAAAAAACAAAGGTTTGCCGAGGAAACAATGAGAGTTTAAATAAGAGCAAAAGAGATGGAAACACAAGATGATATGAGAGAGAGAGAGAGAGAGAGAGAGAGAGAGAGAGAGAGAGAGCATAACACCACAAGACACGCTGGCCCTCATCATCGTCAGGAAGGTGTACTCAGTCATCAAGAGACACTAATTACCACGAGGAGAAGGACGTTAAGGTGCGAGAGAGGAGAAAATTAGTGTACTTGAGGAATAACATAGAAGCGTGATGTGTAATGAGGTAGTGAAAATAACAGCAGCTGCAGGAATATAGAGGCGGAGAATGTTACTATGGAATGGACTGTGGAGTGTAAAGTGATCAACGACGCTCATCATTCATCTACAGAAAACAATAAATAAACAATTATTTGACGTAAAAGAATGAGATGAATAACTAGGTGTGGATTCGGATCGTCTGAAAAGGATTAATGATCCTTTTACAGCTAAAGAATATTACGTAAATTTAGGTGTTGGATAAGGTTAAGAGAAAAAAGTACCTGCTACACTTTTAGGCTCACAAAAACCTTAACCTACAAAGAATTAGTTATAGATTTTTTATAATAATACTGCTCAATGTTATTATGTTCTTATGTGATATAGTTAGTTTTCACTGGCTGGTAGAGGGAGTGAGTGTTGCGTGTGTCACCGAGGGTGTTTTATGTTTTACTAGTGAGAGTGTGGCAGCTAGGGGTGATGCTGTCTTGTTGCACGAGAGAGGAAAAGAATTGTGCAAACTCGTTAGTCGCTTTGGTGAAGTGTGGAGCGCGAGGATGGATGCCGGGAGTAGAAGCAAATAAAACACCCTTCAAATGTTTGTCGAGAGAAATAAAGAAAATCTTGATGTTTTACGACTAAAAAGAAAAAAGATGGAAGCATGCAGCGAATTCAAGGGTAAACAACTATATTCCAACAAGTATGGTATTGTTACGAACCCCGCCACCAATTGTCATGATCTACCTACCCAGCACTACGAACCACGCCATCTATTGTCCGGATCTACCTACCCAGCACCACGAGCAACGCCATCTAGGGACGAGACACGAGTATGACTCGTCTTAGTTACCACTCCGGGGTTTCCCTTCTCCATATCCTGGTTGTTGCGTCACTTCCTCCAAGTCTTCTTTGTCAGCTCGAGTTCGAGGGCAGTTCACTTGGCTCTGGGAAGTGACCACAGGATCATCTATCCTCTAAACCTACGGCACAGTGACTACCTACCGTCTTCTACAATACTCAGCCTTACTCGTCGGCCATCTCAGCTCCGCACTTAAGTATTTGTAATCTTATATTGCCTCCCCCACGTCCACTTGCTTCAAATTATTGTATGCTGTATAAATATGTATATACTGTTAATGTTTAGGTTAAGTATGGTTAAGGGTAAATTATAGATAGCTGAATATTTTGTTAAGGAATTTATGGTACTTTATTATACACAACAAAAACTCGCATCCTTTGTCTACCCTTTTATAGTCCGATTGTCTTTGTTTTTTTATTGTTGTTACCTGTTGGGATCTGGGAAGACTTTTAACTATATTCTAAATCCCCAACTCGTAACAGGTATTATCAACGAATATGTCAGTAATGTATAAGTTTTTGAGGAGTTTCGTGAATATTGATTCTTAATACGCTAACATCTACAGCGCTTTCTTAACCCAATGATCAAGGAATTCTTGTGTTGCGTCGTGTTCACTGCACAGCCACGGTGACGAACTGTATGCGTGTATGTGTTCACGAGGAGAGTAAACAGTGGTCCATGAAAGCATAATTCACAAATATTCAGAATATTAAGAAATAAGATGTACTAGTTAGTTATCACGTGGGAAAAAGTACAGATAACTGCATGGATCACATGAGATAATTTGTGATGTAACACGCTGCCCCAGGAGTCACTGGTAAGCAATTGTAGATGTATACCTAACCTTACAGATGGGGAAATGACAGTGAGTACCGAAGACTTATTACTTTGTGTGTGGTGAATTCGGACTGCCCAAAACAGACAGCCAGGTCAATGAGATCCTTTCTTCAGTCACTGCCTGGTTCTCCGTAGTCAAGTTAAGAAGATCAGCGTGTGATAAGTAACACACAGGAGGAAGGTCGACACTAGCTCCTAACGTTGGAAGGTACGTGGAGGGGAGATGTGAGTTTACAGCTTGAATAATCCATTTTGTTACCGGGAAAAAAGGGAAAAAATCAAGATGTAGGTTGCGTTTGCTTGCGATATCCAAATTATTATTTCCTATTGCACACGGCCTTCATTCATCACACAGTCACCTTACCATGAATAATGCAAACCTGCCAAAACAACTCAGCAAAAACACTGATCTTTAATATTTGCGTGCAAGTCATATCCTGTCATAATTATCAACGCAATATAATGACATATGAATACTGTAATAATAATTTGAGGTTCAGTTTAAGTAATTATAATTGTTGAAGGTAATGCTGTGTACATTAGGTGTTTATGATACGTTAAAGCACCTCCCATTACTCTGTATCTGTTGGTCTTCCGCATTATGTGTAAGTTGCCGAGAGGTGTTTATTATGGAGAATCTGAATTTTCCAAAATTACATTATATACTTCACAAAAAAATAAACCTCATCCTGGGGATAAACATTATATAACATCATAGTAAGGCGCATATAAATAAATATATATATATATATATATATATATATATATATATATATATATATATATATATATATATATATATATATATATATATATATATATATATATATATATATATATATTTCAGTCCACCATGACCACCAAATTACACAAGGAGACAGTTAATGGACCTTAATTGCCAGCCATGTTTCACTCCCGCACTTTTTTGTATCAAACTTGGCCGCCAATGTAGTGTTTGGCCAAAAGCCGACGTTTATTGTCTCCCTAACGAGAACAACGCGAGCTTATTGGAAAAGCTCACTTGCAGCACACTAGACGCATAAAGTGTACACTACCTTCCTTTAATTAACAAGTGTCAGACAACGTAGCGTAGCTCACCGACTGTACTGTACATAATACTGAACTGTGAGGTACACTCACAACTAGACCCACACTGCACCTGGTACACACATCCACACACGCACACACATACATACACACACCTGGACCCATACTGCACCCCTTACACACCCACACATACACCAAGACCCACACTGGACCTGGCACCCACACAGTAAGACCCACACTGCACCTGGTACTCACACACACACACACACACACACACACACACACACACACACACTGGTTTAAGGATGTTAGGAGGTACCTACATGATCAGTCCTTAAGGAGCTGCAGGTTATATTTAGAAAGAATAACATGTACACAGAGGGAGTTCCTCTTCGTAGTGAGGTGTGAGGAATAAAAGATAAGAGGAAGGGTGTGTGGGTCTGTGGGTCTGTGTGTGTGTGTGTGTGGGTCTGTGGGTCTGTGTGTGTGTGTGTGTGTGTGTGTGTGTGTGTGTGGGTGCGTTCGTGCCTCTGAAGCAACAATCTCAATAATAGAACATATATTTATCAGAACTAATCTTTACGGGACTTGGAAGGAGTGCTTGAAGTTGATTTTTTTTGTGTGGGGAGAAGAGGGATTCATCTGAAAGAAAGTCATGTCTTCATTACAACTGAGGTCAAAAGCACAAGTTAAATTTCATGTTTTGTCTAGTTTATCTTTACGTGGTGAAAGTTCGGTGCAATATAGGTGAAAGGCATGAGACTGTTTCATGTTTATGGCAAGAACAAGTTCAAAGGTTTACGTAGTGCACGATAAAAAATGCTGGAACAACTGGGAGCGGTGGGAGGAGTGTGTCGGTTGAGGGGAGGGGAGGGTAGAGGGGAAGACCAGCACCTGCTTGGTTATTAATGCGTCCCTTCTACAGTACTCGTCTCCTCATGTAGTCTTCAGTTCACTGTGCTGCACTTAAGCTTGGAACAGATTGCATCAAAATAACTGAGTTCACTGCAAGCTTATAAAATGGTTCGCCGCATAACGACTATATGGTGCTACATAACATGATGATGTAGCGTAAGTGATACAAGCGCTGAGGTTGCTTGAGATGAAACCACAGCTAGCTAGTCTGATTCTGTAGAGCAGGAGAAGGTAACAGACCAAAGGAGGTTAAGTCTCAACCCCATCTGAAGTGTCAATTACGCTCTCCGTAAGAGGAACAAATCTAATCAAAACAGTGAAATCCTCCCACCCCCTTTTATCTCATCCCTTCCCTCCCACTTGCCCTACTTTCCCTTCCATTTGCCCTCCCTTTCACCCTCTCCCCCACTCCTTCCCTCTCAGTTTCCCTACCTTCCCCCTTATCCCTTATTTCTTCCCTCATTTTCCTCTCGAACAAAAGTATCCATAATAAAACACAAGCAGTAATCTAGTAACACCCAAAACAAGAACACAAATAAGGAAAAAAATGTTACAGTCAAGTTAAAAATAATCCATTAAGACCGTAAAAACTTCTCATCAAGCTTTTTCCAAATTTGTCACGGAAATATTAGACTGGTAGATGGAGTTTTATACCCCCTTTTACTTATGATTAAGGGATGAAAAAGCCTATAAATGACGTATCGGTGTGAGGGATAACCTTCATCACACAGTACTTCCACCATATTTACATAACACATTACTAGGGTATATACACGTCAAGTAACTATAAAATCAGAGACAAATTTCAAGCAACTCAAAATCCTTATTCCTTACCTAGGTATATATGAATTGTATTTAGAGTTGCAAACTTTAACCTGAAACAGCTACAAATTACACACCTTAGTTATATTAATTACCGCGATAGTTGGAAAAGCGTCATTGATTAATTGTATTTATGTAATTACTAACAGACTTCGACCGTTAACAGGAATTCTCTACCAAATTATTTCTTAGCAGTTTAATTACGTAAGCAAAGGTTTATTGACTAATGTTAAATACCGAGTATCATTATATTAATCTGAAAATTTCTTTAACGATGCTACAAATGTAACGTGTTCACATTAGCTTAAGAACCTTATAACTGCCTTAACAGGTGTTTACTCCGTGTGTGTGTGTGTGTGTGTGTGTGTGTGTGTGTGTGTGTGTGTATGTGTGTGTGGCAGGCAACTAAAAAGGTATAAGGATAGTCTTGATGCAAACTTGAAAAAGTGCCAAATCGACCCCCTTACCTGGGAGACGATTACTCCACATCGTAACGCTTGGAGGAGCACCACACGAGAAGGTGTCAATACTTTCGAGCTAGCACGACTGCATACTGAGGCAGACAAGCACCAACGCCGAAAAGACGTTGCCGCCGCCCCTCCCGCACTAGATGTAGCCCTCCACACGTGCAACATCTGTGGACGACCCTGCCGGTCCCGTATCGGTCTCTCGAGTCACCTCAGAGCTCACCAACGGTGACATCCTTAATAACTCATATCATTGTATCATAGCTGAATGATCGTCATACTCGATTCTGAGTGACAGCAAAGTAGTAGTAGTAGAGTTCGTGTGTGTAATAATAATAATAATAATAATTAACGGTTTATTGAAAGAGCTTGGCAGCCAGAAGGCTGAAAATATACAGTTACATATTTGGGGAATGGGTTACGAATTACAAATAATATACAAGTAACATAAGTGACACAAATAAGACATATAATAACTAGATGGGGAAAGGCTCAAACTACAGTTCATTTCAACATAGTGACAGTGTAAGGAGCAGTGTTTACTGGGAGTGAGTACACTGATTTATTACAAGTTATTGATAATTTTTACAATGGTTGGGACTGGGCTGTTCTTATAGCGATCAGTTCGTGCACGTATGGGCTGGATGCGGTTGTGGTGTCGAACAGCAATTCTCGGACAAGGGATCTCAGGTGGTAGTAGGAGCCGGTGTCGGGGATGGTGTAGAAGCTTCTTACCAAATTTGCAGATGAGGTTGTGGTGATGGTCAGTGAGAGTCGAAAGGGTTAGTGTGTTGAGCGCTTCTTGATATGTGGAGTAGGAAGGGGAGAGAATAATCTTGCATGCCCTCTTTTGCACTTTTTCTAGGTGTTTACGTTGTGTGGCATTTAGGGAGGAAGACCAGGTGGGGAGGCATAGGTGAGCTTGGGAAGTATGAATGTTGTGTAAACACTGAGGAGCTCGTGTGCAGGAACTCCGAGGGACTTGAGTCGGCGGAGGAGGTGGAGACGGAAACTGGAGGATTTAACTTCACTGACGTGTGGTTTCCAATTTAGTTTGTTGTCTATGGTGACGCCGAGGAGCTTCGTGGAATCTACAACCTGGAGTGTGTTCGGACCTAGAGTAATGGAAGGAGGTGGGACAATGTCGGAGGAGAGGTTGATGTGCATAACCATGTCTTGGTATGGTTGATGGTGACATGGTTGTTGGTGGCCCAGTTTTGGAGACTGTTCAATAAATCCTGAAGGGCGGTATAGTTGGGAGCAGAATTGTTGACGCTGATCCCAATGGTGGAGTCGTCGACATATTTCCAGCGAGCAGGGGTTTCTCTTAGGGCATCATTGATGAGCATAAGGAAGCAGAGTGGTCCCATCTTGGTGCCTTGGGGGACGCCACAGGTGAGTGACTGAAAGGTGGAGACAGCCCCTCGGAAGCGTACAGCTTGGCGTCGGTCACTGAGGAAGTCTGTAAGCCATGGTATAAGACTTCTCCGAAGCCCGAGGTCAATAGCTTTGTTGATGATTATATTGTGGTCGACTAGGTCGAACGCTTTAGTGTGTGTGTGTGTGTGTGTGTGTGTGTGTGTGTATGGAGTGATACTTGGGATTGTTGGTGAAATTCTGAAACAAAACATACATGTTTGTTTTCAGAGTCGCATTAGACGAATATTATTGTGTACCTTCAAAAGAACGTTTTCCATAATGATTATAATAAACAAACGTGTAGTGTGTTGCATCAAAGGTTTGGTATGTTACTTCAAACAAACGCGTATTGTGTTGCCTGAAACATACGTGTAATGTGTTGCCTCAAAGGTTTGGTGTGTTGCCTGAAACAAACACGCACACACATACGTACGCACACATACGTACACACGCACACAGGCAAATGGTTCGTCCCTTGTCGGTGATGGGGCTAGTGAATACCTCCAGGATCAACCAAGCTAATGTAATGGGGAGATCTCCTTCCCCTTGTAATAAAGGGGACGCTCATTCCTATAAGCCCACAGCCGCACGCCCACGATGAACGCTCAACACTAGAGGGTAAAGAAAAGAAACTTGATCCTGTCCTGTGTAAACCTGTCAGCTGGGTAACAGCTCACCCTTAACAACCATCCTCAGAACAGTTGTCCTATAAGCACCATGAGGGCCAAGGAGGGAGTTTAGCTCCAACCTATAGAGTGACTCCACCCCCCATAGAGTGACTCCACCCCCATAGTGTGACTCCACCCCCATAGACTCCACCCCCATAGTGACTCCACCCCCATAGGTGACTCCACCCCCATGTGACTCCACTCCCCCTCCACCCATAGAGTGACTCCACCCCCTCCCTGGTGACTCCACCCCCATATAGAGTGACTCCACCCCCATAGAGTGACTCCACCCCATCCACCCCTTGACTCCACCCCACTCACCCCACCCCCCATACTCTCACCCCCATAGGTGACTCCACCCCATACTCCACCCACCCCATAGAGTGACTCCACCCCCTCCCCCTGTGACTCCACCCCCCTCCACCCCATGTGACTCCACCCCCCATGAGTGACTCCACCCCATTGTGACTCCACCCCCTCCATATACCCCCATAGGTGACTCCACCCCATAGAGTGACTCCACCTCCACCCCCCTCCACCCATGACTCCACCCCCATAGGTGACTCCACCCCATTGACTCCACCCCCATAGAGTGACTCCACCCCCAGACTCCATGACTCCACCCCCATAGTGACTCACCCCCATCTCCACCCCCCATAGAGTGACTCCACCCCCTCTAAGGTGACTGGCCATTCAGGGAAAAATACTTCTTAAAGAGTTTTTGAAGAAACGATCCTCATTGAATATTCCACAACATCCTCCTCACGACGACAAGAAAAATGCTAGCCAAGCACGATCAGTTTAGTTAAGTCGTGTGAAGGTCAAAGGACTGAAGTGTGTCCATGAAGCAAGTAAGGGAGCGGTGAGCTTACTGGGTGCGAGTCTCTTTAACTATACAGGTATAAGTGAGGTTTCCACACGGTGTTTAGTTAGCAAAGGGATAAAACATATGTAACCTCATATCACGAACCTCTGTTTGAATACATTAAAAAAACTTACATACCTCTTAGAATTCTCCCTAATATAATAACAACAGTGAGTTCCCCCCACAACAGATGGACGAGTCAAGTATAGACCATAGGTAAGCACATTATTAAATAACTAAATAAGAAATCCGTATAAGGTAGTATAAGTAAGACATGAAGGTTTAAGAAAATAAGCAAACTCCCCATAACAATCATTAATGAAATCATACACTCTATATGGGAGTTGTATTGCCTCACCATGTAGGTGTAGTTGAGTCTTCTTCTGATTTCTGGCCGCCACTACTGTGAATATGGACTCACAGAACCCGGGAGTAAGCTGGACCTGGAAATATTTTCTTCTGAACAATTTTCAATCTATCAGAGAAAAACACACAATTACAAACCAAACGTCAACTTAAATACACATGCAAAATACATACAGAAACACACACAAACAAACCACCAAACACAAATATACACAACACTAGCCATGACCCTCCGGCGGTGTTGCTACATATTCATCTGTATTTGCATTTAAATTACACGTGGAACTCCAGTACCTATGAACTTAAACTCGTCGCATCACAGTAGTCTCAGTTCCAGTGGATTTCTTCGTAGCCGCAGATTGAATTTAATAAAAACAAAACCCCTCAATATTTATGTGAGAACAGATCGGGTAGTTTCATGTGAGATTCTTAACTCTATAGAGGGAAGTGTAGCGTTAACGTACTTTACTCTAGCTAATGACAGACGATTTTATTCAGCTTAGGAAGGGCCTCTACCTGCTGTGGGTTAAACTGTGTATGTATGAGGTTCGTGACAATATATAATGCGTAAATAATGTATTAATAATGATTACAACAGAGAAGACGTCATAAATATTCATGGGATACTTAAGAGTACGTATATAAATAAAAACAATGAAAGTAAACAGAACTGCTAACTGAACATCTACTTGTGGACTTTCCCTGGTTGCATATGATTTCGTGTTCCTACTCTACATAATCCATAATGAGGAGCAGCGTTCATCAACTAAGAACTAATCACATAAATGACCCACATAAAGATGCTAAATGTGGCCAGCAGTGTTTTAGAGAATTCTGGGCCGCTAATACACAATACAAGTACGTGGTGATACGGTATCCTCCCAGCGGCACTATATGAAGGTGAAGTAAAAGCCAACATTATTCTCTCATAGGATTTAGCCCTGTTATTACACATTATATTTTGCCTCATCCTTTGAAAGAACCTCTGAAGGACTACTTATTTATGCCTAAAGTGCAACAGTCCTCCTAAGGTAACAGTTTTAGCTATAAGTTCTGTTATTAATTTAGAGTTCTCTTAAGATATACCAACTTAATTTGGATGTAAGATTAATGTTTCACCTGGAATATGTTTCTCCTTAACTACGTTAGGTAGTAGGTAGTAGGCAGCTACCAAACAGGGAGGTACTACCGCCTGGGAAGATATTGGAAGCATAATGTGTTGTCTAATGGTAGACCCTGCTGCCATATGGCATCACTAAAATTGTGACGAAAACCCAAGTTGCTGATCTGACTTTCTCCCTCATTTACACACAATTGCAGGGTCTCAATTGTTTCTCTGACTTTGACAACACAACATACATATATCGTTTCTCACTATTGATTTTTTTTCGTTTTTGTATTTTTTTATTATTATTATCATGCTATTATTTTATTTTCATATTTTTTTTATTTACTATGAATTATTAATATTAATATATATATATATATATATATATATATATATATATATATATATATATATATATATATATATATATATATATATATATATATATATATATACAGTATATAAATAGGTGCTGTGATGGTATATGCTGATGTACAAGGAAAAAGAAACACGAAGTTCCCAAGCGTGTTAATTCACATCTTCAGGGAGGTACAGACTAAGGAGAGTACATAACAAGGTGTTATATATATATATATATATATATATATATATATATATATATAAATATATATATATATATATATAAATATATATATATATATA
>NW_024723950.1:0-24278 GCF_018991925.1 Homarus americanus | reverse complement strand
AAGATTTTTGTTTTGAATCCTGGTGGGGTGAGGTGTTGATTATATGTAGAAGTCCGCTTGCTTTATTGGGGTAATTAAATATATATGGATCCTCGTGTTTCGAAGCCGGATTTGGTAAAACGTTGCTCTGATCACCTAAGCATCAGGGGTAGTCCCCATTAGAGGTTCACGGCGCCATAACGTTGTTCAACAGGCTTTGTGTGAAATATCACAGCGTCTACGACTGCTTTTAGTGTCCTGGTGGCCCAGAGGCAGCGTTCCTCGGCCACAATTATAAGATCGTGGGTTCGAATCCTGGTGGGGTGAGGTGTTAATTATATGTAGAAATCTGAGTGCTTTATTAGGCTAATGAAAAATATATCGATCCTCGTGTTTCGAAGCCGAATTTGGTAAAACGTTGCTCTGATCACCTAAGCGGCACGGGTGGTCCCCATTAGAGGTTCACGGCGCCATAAGCTCATTCAACAGGCTTTGTGTGAAATATAACAGAGTCTAGCGCTGGTTTTAGTGTCCTGGTGGCCCAGAGGTAGTGTTCCCCGGTCACAATTATAAGATCGTGGGTTTGAATCCTGGTGGGGTGAGGTGTTGATTATATGTAGAAGTGTGCGTGCTTTATTGGGCTAATAAAATAGATATGGATCCTCGTTTTTCGAAGCCGGATTTGGTAAAACATTACTCTGAACACCTAAGCGGCACGGGTGGTCCCCATTAGAGGTTCACGGTGCCATAAGCTCATTCAACAGGCTTTGTGTGAAATATAACAGAGTCTAGGACTGCTTTTAGTGTCCTGGTGGTCCAGAGGTAGCGTTTACCCGGTCACAATTTTAAGATCGTGGGTTCAAATCCTCGTGGGGTGAGGTGTTGATTATATTTAGAATTCTGCATGCTTTATTGGGCTAATGAAATATATATGGTTCCTCGTGTTTCGAAGCCAGATTTGGTAAAACATTGCTCTGATCACCTAAGCGGCACCGGTGGTCCCAATTAGAGGTTCACTGCGCCATAAACTCATTCAACAGGCTTTGTGTGAAATATAACAGAGTCTAGGGCTGCTTTTAGTGTCCTGGTGGCCTAGAGGTAGCGTTCCCCGGTCACAATTATAAGATCGTGGGTTCAAATCCTGGTGGGGTGAGGTGTTGATTATATGTAGAAGTCCGCGTGCTTTATTGGGCTAATGAAATATATATGGTTCCTCGTGTTTCGATGCCGGATTTGGTAAAACATTGCTCTGATCTCCTAAGCGGCACCGGTGGTCCCAATTAGAGGTTCACTGCGCCATAAACTCATTCAACAGGCTTTGTGTGAAATTTAACAGAGTCTAGGACTGCTTTTAGTGTCCTGGTGGCCTAGAGGTAGCGTTCCCCGGTCACAATTATAAGATTTTGGGTTCGAATCCTGGTGGGGTGAGGTGTTGATTGTATGTAGAAGTCTGTGTGCTTTATTGGGCTAATGTAATATATATGGATCCTCGTGTTTTGAAGCCGGATTTGGTAAAACGTTGCTCTGAACACCTAAGCGGCACTGGTGGTCCCCAGTCGAGGTTCACAGTGCCATAAGCTCGTTGAACAGGCTTTGTGTGAAATATAACAGAGTCTAGGACTGCTTTTAGTGTCCTGGTGGTCCACAAGTAGCGTTTCCTGGTCACAATTATATGATTTTTGGTTTGAATCCTGGTGGGGTGAGGTATTGATTATATGTCGAAGTCCGCGTGCATTATTGGGCTAATGAAATATATATGGATGCTCGTGTTTCGAAGCCGGATTTGGTAAAACGATGCTCTGATCACCTAAGCGGCATGGGTGGTCCCCATTAGAGGTTCACACAGTCATAAGCTCGTTGAACAGGCTTTGTGTGAATGGATCCTCGTTTTTGAGCGGATTTGGTAAACGTACTCTGAACACCTAATGGTGGCTGATATAGAGTTCTGCCATAAGCTCATTCAACAGGCTTTATGGCAAGAATATAGCAAGTCTAGGGCTGTTTAGTGTCTAAATTGAATTGGAAATAGCGTTCCAGTCACAATTTTAAGATCATCATTGATCGGTGGGTGAAGTGTTGATTATGTATAGATTCGCGTGCTTTATTGGGCTAATGGAAGTATATAGTTCCTCGTGTTTGAGAGCTGGATTTGGTGTATTGCTCTAGTCACCTAAAAAGTGAATCCAATTAGAGTTCTTATAAACTCATTTAACGTCTGGAATGGCATAGTGTCCTGACAAGTGGCGTTCTAGTCTGAATTATAGATCGTGGGTTCAAAAGATCCTGGTGGGGTGAGGTGTTGATTATATATGAGAAGTCATTAGCTTTATTGGAACAATTGTCAGGGTTTGCCCAGAGGTAAGCGTTCCCCGGTCTAATTATAAGATAGTGGGTTCACGTCACGGGTAGGGTGAGGTGTTGATTATATGTAGACGTCGTGCTTTATTGTGCTAATGAAATATCTATGGATCACCATGAACGGGATTTTTGCGGCATTTACTCTCTTATCACTGTGGGTGGGTCCCATTAGAGGTTCATGCAGCGCCATAAAGTTAAGTTAGAGACAGGCTTTGCGTGAAATGTAGGTAGATGCAAGGACTGCTTTTTATTGTCCTGGTTGCCCAGAGTGGCGATTTGATTACAATTATAAAGATCGTTGGTTCAAATCCTGGTGGGGTGAGGTGTTGATTATGCAAGAAGTCCGTGCTTTATTGGGCTGTGAAGCCATATATGGATCCTCGTGTTTCCAAAGCGGGATTTGTTAAAAACGTTTAGCTCTTATCACACCCTAAAGCGGCCTGAATTGGTCCCTATAGTGGTTCACGGTGCCATAGGCTCGTGAACAGGCTTTGGCCTTTGAAATATAACAGAGTCTAGGACTGCTTATAGTGTCCTGCGTGGCCTATAGGTAGCATTCCTCAGGTCCTGAGATATAAGATCGTGGGGTTCAGATCCTGGTTGGGTGAGGTGTTGATTATATGTAGAAGTCCGCGTGCTTTATTGGGCTAATGAAATATATATGGATCCTTGTGTTTTGAGAAGCGGTTGGTAAAACGTTGCTCTGATCACCTAAAGCGGCCGCGGATGGTCCCATTAGAGGTTTACAGCGTCATAAAACGTTGTTGAGCTTTGTGTGTGAAATATAGCAGAGTTTAGGACTGCTTTTATTATCCACCATTGGCCCAGGGTATACCCCGGTCACAATTATAGATATTGGGTTTTGAATCCTGGTGGAGTGAGGTGTGTTTGGTGTATATGGCAGAATGGGGTGCTTTATTGGGCTAATGAAATATATGGATCCTGGAATGAACTTGAGAAGCTGAATTTGTTAAACGACGCTCTGATCACCTAAGGGCATGATTCCTATAATTGGTTCACAGCCCATATGCTCGTTGAACAGGCTTTGTGTTAAGTTTAACCAGAGTCTAGGACTGCTTATTGTGATACCATTTGGCCCACTTGTTTAGCGTTCGGTCACAATTATAGATGGTTTGAATCCTGGTGGAGTGAGGTGTTGATTATATGTAAGGAGTCCGCGTGCTTTAGTGGGTTAATGAAATATATATATGGATCTCGTATTTCGAAGCGGTTTGCGTAAAGTTTATCCCTGATGCTAAGCGTACGGATGAGATTACATTAGAGGTTCACAGCGTCATAAGCTCGTTGAACAGGCTTTATTGTGAAATAGCAAGTCTAGGACTGCTTTTTGTCCTGGTGGCCCAGAGGTAGCGTTCGGTCTGAATTAAAGATCGTGGGTTCCGAATCCTGGTAGGGTGAGGTGTTGTTTATATCGCAGAAGCCCGCGTGCTTAATTATTGCAATTAAATATATATGGATCCCTGCGTGTTTTGAAGCGCATTTTGGTAGAAACGTTTTCTGATGCACTTCAGAATACGGGTGAATTCTCCATTGAAGTTTACAGCGCCATGGCTGATTTGAACGAGCTTTGTGAAATATAGCAGAGCCCTCACAGATGCTTTTTATTGTCCTGTTGGCCCAGAGGTAGCGTTCCCCGGTCAGAATTATAAGATTGTGGGTTTTGAATCCTGGTGGGGTGGGGTGATTATATGCTTAAATTAAGGTGCTTTGTGGGCTGTGTATACCATGGATCTCGTGTTTCCCAAGCGGATTTGGTAGCGTTGCTCTGATCACACCTAAAAGCGGCTTGGATGGTCCCCATTGAGGTTCTGGCGCCATAAGCTCGTTGAACAGGCTTTGTAGAAATATAGCGATTAAGGACTGCTTTTGTTATTTTTCCTGGTGGCATTCCCGGTCACAATTAGAAGATGGTGGAGTTGAATCCTGGTAGGGGTGAAATTGTTTGATTATATGTAATCGTGTTTTATTGGGCAGTAGGTATATGGTCCTAGTGTTTTGAAGCGCATTTGGTAAAAGCGTTGCTCTGATCACCTAAGCACGGGTGGTTACATTAAGTTCCATGACTTGGCTTCGTTAGACAGGCTTTGTGTGAAAATATAGCACAGTCTAGGACTGCTTTAATTATCCCTGGTGGCCAGAGGTAGCGTTCCTAGGTGCAGGTGCCGGGTGTGTCGTTGGTTTAAATCCTGGTGGGGTGAGGTGTTGATTATATGTAGAAATCCGTGCTTTATTGGGCTGTAAAATATATGGATCCTCGTGTTTCGAAGCATTTGGTAGTTGTCTGATCACCTAGCGACACAGGTAGGGGTCCCCATTAGAGGTTCATGGCACCATAAAAGGTTGTTGAGCAGGGCTTTGGCAGAAGTCACAGGGCTGCTTATAGTGTCCTGAAGCCCATAGGTAGCGTTCCTCGGTCACAATTATAAGATCGTGGGTTGAATCCTGGTGGAGTGAGTGTTGATTATATGTAGAAGTCCATGTTGAGCTGTGAGATATATGGGTCGCAATGCGACGACTTGGATTTGAGTAAAAACGTTGCTCCTGATCACTAAGTAGGATGCAGGTCCTTCGAGGTTCAGAAGCTTACATAAAACATTGAACAGGCTTTTGTGTGAAATATAGCAGAGTCTAGGACTGCTTTTACTATCCTGGTATTTGAGGTAGCGTTCCCCGGAGTGCGATTACTCTAAGATCGTGGGTTTTAAGTCCTGGTGGGGTGAGGTGTTGATTATATGTAAGTCCGCATGCTTTATTGGACTAATGAAATATATAGCGGTCCTCGTGTTTTGAAGCCGCATTTGGTAAACACGTTATACCAGTCACCTAAGCACGACACAGAATTGGTCCCAATAGAGAGGTTCCACGGCGCCATAAGCTCGTTGAACAGGCTTTGTGTGTGAAATATAGCAGAGTCTAGGACTGCTTTTATTGTCCTGGTGGCCCAAGAGGTAGCATTACAAGGTAGCGAATTACCAGGTCATTGTGGCTAAATCCTGGTCGGGTGAAGATTGATTATATGTAAAGTGCCAGGTACTGTGGGGCACAATGAATATAAGCGGATCCTCGTGTTTCCAAGCGGTTTTGGTAGCGATTGCTCATGCTAAAGCGTGCGGTGATTCCCCATTTGAGGTTCCTGGCACTAAGGTCGTTGAACAGGCTTTGTGTGAACTATATAGGTAAGTCGGACTGCTTATAAGTACCAGCATTGTACAGGCAGCGTTCTTGATCCCACGCAGGTACCAGGTCGGTAGGGTTTCGAATCCTGGTGGAGTGGTGTTGATTATATATATATGTAGAAGTCCAGTATGTGGGCTGTGAGATGTATGGGTGGATCCTTGTGTGTTTCGAAGCAGTTTGGTAAGCGTTGCTCCTGATCACACCCTAAATTGTACGGATGGTCCCATTGAGGGTTCAAAACCATAAGCTCGTTAGGGCTGCGTGTGGCTCTGGGAATGCCAGGTTGCTTTTGTGTCCCTGCGTGGCCCAGAATTAGCGTTCCCGGTCACAATTATAAGATCGTTGGATTTGAAATCCTGGTGGGGTGAGTGTTGATTTATATGTAGAAGTTGGCGTGCTTTATTGGGCTCGTACGAAATATATATAGATCCTCCTGTTTTTGAAGTCATTTGGTAAAACGTTGTTATGATCACCTAAGCGTACTTGGTGGTCCCCATTAGGAGTTCCGCGGTGCCATAAGCCCGTTAGACAGGCTTTGTGGCTGAAATATAGCAGAGTCTAGGAATGCTTTTGTATGCCAGTGGCCCCAGAGGTAGCGTCCCCGGTCACAATTATAAGATCGCGCCTTCAAATCCTGGTGGGGTAGAGCTTTGATTATATGTAGAAGTCTGCGTGCTTTATTGGGCTAATAGAAATATATATGGATCTCGGGTTTTGAAGCATTTGGTTAAACGTTGCTCTGTTCACCTAAAGCGTACCGGTGCAATTTCTGTTGGACAGCGCCATAAGCTCGTTGAACAGGCTTTGTGTGAAATACTTAGCGTTCTAGGACTGCTTTTATAGTCCTGGTGGCCCAAAGGTAGCATTCGGTCATAGTACAAGATCGTGGCTTCAAATCCTGGTCGAGGGTGGTGATTCTATAGAAGTCAGCGTGCTTTATTGGGCTAATGAAATATATATGGATCCTCATGTTTAGCCGGATTTGGTAAAGAGCGTTTGCTCCTGAT
The DNA here is from genome assembly GCF_018991925.1 of Homarus americanus. NCBI lineage: Eukaryota > Metazoa > Arthropoda > Malacostraca > Decapoda > Nephropidae > Homarus > Homarus americanus. The sequence goes on along the minus strand of NW_024723950.1, from coordinate 17,736 downwards.
CACTGGTGCGGTGGTCCCCGGTAGGGGACTGCTGGCGGCGCCATAGGTCCATTGGAGCAAACTTTGTGTGAAATATAAGTGAGTCACGGACTGCTTTTATTGTCCTGGTTTGCCCCAGAGGTAGGTACTGCAGGTCACAAATTACTTAAGATCGTTGTTGGTTCACATCCTGATGGGGTGAGGTGTTGATTATATGTAAAGAATCGTGCTTTGTTGGGGCTAATGAAACCATATATGGATTATAGTGAACTTAGAAGCGGTTTAGTAGCGTTACTCTTATATACACCCTAAAAGCGCGACACGGGTGGTCCCTATAGTGGTTCACGGTGCGCAGCTCATTGAACAGGGCTGTGTACGAAATACAAGCAGAGTCTAGGACTGCTATAGGTGTCCTCGTGGCCCATAGGTAGCATTCCTCGGTCATTTATAAGATCGATGGGTTTTAAAATCCTGGTGGGGTAGAGGTGTTGATTATATGTAGAAGTCTAGTGCTTTATTGGGCTAATAGAAGTATATAGATCCTGTGTTTCAGCCGCATTTTTGTAAACGTTACTCACAGATACTTCAAGGCACAGGTGGTCCCAGCCCAAGAGGAGTTCCGCGGCGCCATAAGCTCTGTTTGAACAGGCTTTTGTGTGTGGCTCTTAAGTCCTGGGGGCTGCTTTCGGCCTTCCTGGTGGCCCAGAGGTAGCGTTCCCCGGTCTACAATTGCCAGGTATTTCAAATCCTGGTCGGGTGAGCGTGTTTGGGTCCATATGTAGAGAATCCAGCGTGCTTTATTGGGCTAATAGAAATATATATGGATCCTCGTGTTTCCAGCGGTTGGTAAAACACGTTTAACCAGTCACTGGTAGCACGGATGGTCCCCATTAGAGTTTGCACCCATAAACTCGTTGAACAGGCTTTGTGTGTGTGAAATATAGCAGTCTAGGACCCTTTTGTGTCTTAGTAATATTTAAGGGTGGCGTTTACAGTCACGGTACTTAAGATCGTTGGTTGAAATCACGTTGGGGTGAGGTGTTGATTAACCATGGGGTGGCGTGCTGTTGGGCTAAATGAAATATATGGATCCTCCTGTTTCGAAGCAGCATTTGGTTAAACGTTGCTCTGATGCTAAACACTTGGAGTGAGGGTCCCTCTATAATTAGTTCACGGCTAGCCTTTCGTTAATGACAGGCTTTGTGTGAAGCTGTGGTAGATGCAAGGACTGCTTTTTGTCCCTAGTGGCCCAGAAAAAGCGTTCCCCAGTCACCGTTGCTGGAATCGTGGAGTTCAAATCCTGGTGGGGTAGGTGTTTGATTATATGTAGAAGTCAAAGTACTTTATTGTGCTAATGAAATATCCATGGATACTCGTGTTTTCCAAGCCGGATTTGGTAAAACGTTGCTCTTATGCACCCTAAAGCGGCCACGGGTGGTCCCCCTTAGAAGTTCATACGCGCAAAGGTGGATTTAGACAGGCTTTGTGTGAAATATAGAGTGAGTCTAGGACTGCTTTTATTGTCCTGGTTGCCCAGAGGTAGCGTTCCCGGTCACAATTATACGTCGTTGGTTCAAATCCTGTTGGGGGTGAGGTGTTGATTATATATGGCGAAGTCGTGCTTTATTGGGCTAATGAAATATATATGGTCCTGGTGCCGAGGCGGTTGGTAAAACGTTTGCTCTTATCCACTGGCGGCATTTGGTAAGTTTCACGGTGCCGCCAAAACTTTTTCGACGAACGACTTTGTGAAAAAAGTATAACAACAGGGGAGTCTAGGACTGCTTATAGTGTTCTCATGGTAGCATCAGTCACAATTATAAGATCGTGGGTTTAAATGTCACAGGTGGGGTGAGGTGTTGGTCCTTATATGTAGAAGTCAGCGTCTTTGTTGGGCTAATAAAATATATATGGTCCTCTCATTTGAAGCCGCATTTGGTAAAACGTTGCTCTGATCACCTAAGCGACACGGGTACAGTCCCAATGAGAGGTTCACAGCGCCATAAGCTCGTTAGACAGGCTTTTGTTTTGAAATATAGCAGAGTCTAGAGGACTGCTTTTATTGTCCTGGTATTTGAAGGTAGCGTTCGGTCACAATTATAAGCTGAAGTGGCTTCAAATCTGGTGGGGTGGCGTTGATTATATGTAGAAGTCACAGCTTGCTTGATTGGGCTAATGAAATATATATGGATCCTCGTCTTACCACTTGGATTTGGTAAACCTTGCTCTGATCCACCCTACATGATGCAGTGGTCCCCATTAGAGGTTCGCGCAGGTGTGGGCAGGCTTTGTGAAATATAAAGTAGAGTCTAGGAGTGCTTTTAGTGTCCTGGTGGCGTAGGTAGGATGTCGGTCCGCGATTATAGTCGTGGGTTTGAATCCTGGGTAGGTGAGGTGTTGATTATATGTTAAGTCGAGTGATTTATTGGGCTAATGAAATATATTTGGGTCCTTGTTTCTGGCGGTTGGTAAGGGTTGCTCTGATCAACCTAAGTGGCTGGATGGTCCCCATTAGAGGTTCACAGCACCATAAGCTCGTTGAACAGGCTTTGTGTGAAATATAGCAGAGTCTAAGTTTACTTTTATTGTACTGGTGGTAGGAGGGTAGCGTTCCCAGTCACAATTAGAAGATCATGAGTTCGAATCCTGGGGTGAGGTGTTGATTATATGCTTAGAAGCAGCAGCGTGCTTTAGTAGGGGAATAGAAATATATATGGATCCTGGGTGTTTTGGAAGCATTTGGTAAAGAAACGTTGCTCTGATCACCTAAGCAGCACAGGTGGTCCCATAGGGAAGTTCCGCGAGAAGCGCCATAAGGTCGTTAGACGAGGCTTTGTGTGAGAGAGAGGGAAATATAGTAGAATCTCTGAATGCTTTTGGCCATACTGTTGGCACTTTGCTGGGAGGTAGCGTTCCCGGTCACAATTATAAGATCGGCTGGCTTCAAATCCTGGTGGGGTGAAGGCATTTGATTATATGTAGGGGAATCGCGTGCTTTTGGGCTAATGAAGCTATATGGATCCTCGTGTTTCGAAACGCATTTGAGTAAGCGTTGCTCCTGATCACCTAGCGGCAGGTGGTCCCTACAGTAGTTCACAGCGCCATAAGCTCGTTGCTGAGCTTTGTGTGAAGCCATAGTAGAGTCTAGGACTGCTTTTATTGTCCTGGTGGCCCAGGGCGCACTTTTGGGTGCAATTATAAGATTGTGGGTTTGAATCCTGGTGGGGTGAGGTGTTTGATTATATGTAGAAGTCCGAGTGCTATTGGGCTAATGAAATATATATGGATCCTCGTGTTTTAAGCGGATTTGGTAAAACGTTACTTTCCTGATCACTTCATGTACGAGGTGGTCCCATAAGAGTTCCTGCGCCATAAGCTGGGTTAGACAAGGATTTGTAGTGGCTGAAATATAGCAGAGTCTAGGACTGCTTTTTGTGTACCATTTGGCCCAGGGTAACATACGGTCACAGTATAGATAGAGTAGGTTTGAATCCTGGTAGGGTGAGGAGTGGTAGGTGCCATGCCAAAGTCAGTGATTTATTGGGCTAATAGAAATATATATGGATCTGCGTGTTTCCAAGCGGTTGGTAAAGCGTTGCTCTTCCTGATCACCCTAAATTAGCACAGGTGGTCCCCATTAGAGTTCATGGCGCCATAAGGTTGTTGGTAGATGCATTGTATGAAAGGTTGAGGACAGGATTGGTTTAAGATCGTAAGGTTTGAATCTAGTGGGGTGAGGTGTTGATTATATGTAAAAGTCAGCGTGCTGTGGGCTAATAAATATATATGGATCCTCGTGTTTTATTGCTTGGTTGGTAGCGTTGCTTTCCACGATGCACAAAACGCGGGTGGTCCCCATTAGAGTTCGCGATTACCATAAGCCCGTTGAACAGGCTTTATTAAATATAGCAGAGTCTAGGAATACTTGTAATACCAGTGGCCCAGAGGTAGCGTCCCCGGTGCAGTATAAGATCGTGGGTTCAAATCCTGGTGGGGTGAGATTATTTGGTATATATGTATGTAGAAGTCCAGCGTGCTTTATTGGGCTAATAAATATATGCCGGATCCTTGTGTTTCAGAAGCGTTTGATAGAAACGTTGCTCTGATCACCTAAATTAGCGGATGGTCCCCATTAGAGGAGTTCCACGGCACTTATAGCTCTGTTGGTGGAAGCACTGTGTGAAGCTGTCTCAGAGAGTCTGGGGTTTCTGCTTTTGTTGTCCTAGTGGCCCAGAGGTAGCGTTCCCGGTCCACGATTATAAGATCGTTGAAAAGTTTGAAATCTGGTGGGGTGAGGTGGGTTATATGTAGAAGTTCAGCGTGCTTTGTGGGCTAATAGAAATATATGTGGATCCTCAAACAGAAATTAAGCATTTGGTAAAACGTTGTTACTTATGATCACCTAGCGGCTGGGTGGTAAAGGTTCACGGTGCCATAAGCCCGTTGGGGTGACTTTAATGTGAAATATAGCAGGCTCTAGGAATGCTTTTATTGTCCTGGTGGCCCAGGGTAGCGTCCCAGTCACAATTATAAGATCGTGGCTTCGTCCTGGTGGGGTGAGGCTTTGATTATATGTAGAAGTCTGCGGTAACTATTGGGCTAATATAAATATATATATGGATCCTCGGGTTTCGAAGCCGCATTTTGGTTAAACGTTGCTCTGTTCACCTAAGCGCTTGGGTAGAAGTCCCCTATAGTGGTTCCTGGCGCCATAAGCTCGTTGAACAGGCTTGTGTGGCTCATAGCAGAGTCTAGGACTGCTTTTTGTGTCCTGGTGGCCCCAAAGGTAGCATTCTCCGGTCATAAATATAAGATCATTGGCTTCAAATCCTGGTGGTGAGGCGTTGATTATATATGGGAATCCAGCGTGCTTTGTGGGCTAATGAAATATATATGGATCCTCGTGTTTCCAGCGGATTTGGTAAAGCGTTGCTCTGATCACCTAAGCGGTCACGGTGGTCCCATTAGAGGTTCATGGCGCCATAAGGTCGTTGAACAGGCTTTGGTAAATATAGTAGAGTCTAGGACTGCCATAGTGTCCTGGTGGCCCATAGGTAGCGTTCGATTTCTATAGGTGGTAGGTTCCAAATCCTGGTGGGGTGAGGTGTTGATTATATATGTAGAAGTCCATGCTTTATTGGGCTAATAGAGAAATATCTATGGATCCTGCGTGTTTCCAAGCGGATTTGGTAAGCGTTGCCTCTTATCACCCCTAAGCGACACGAATTGGGTCCCCATTAGAGTTCATCAGCGCGCCAAGATTAGTTGAACGGAGGCTTTGTGTGAAGCCTGGTAGAGTCTAGAGGACTGCTTTTTATTTGTCCCTGTGGTTGCCCAGAGGTAGCGTTCCCAGTCCCGCGATTATAAGATGGTTGGTTCACGCCTGGTGGGGTGAGGTGTTGATTATATATGTAGAAGTCGCGTGCTTTATTGGAGCTAATGAAATATATATGGATACTCATGTTTCCAAGCCGGATTTGGTAAAACGTTGCTCTTATCACCTAAGCGGCACGGGTGTGAGGGTCCCCTATAGTGGTTCCGCGGTGCCATAAGCTCGTGAACAGGCTTTGTGTGAAGCATAACAGAGTCTAGGGCTGCTTATAGTGTCCTGCATTGTGGCCCATAGGTAGCATTTTATAGTGTTACATTTATAAAGATCGTGGGTTTACCCCAAATCTGGTGGGGTGAGGTGTTGATTATATGTAGAGATCCAGTGCTTTATTGGAGCTAATGAAATATATATGGATCCTCGTGTTTCGAAGCCGCATTTTGTAAAACGTTGCTCCTGATCACCCTAAGCGGCATGGGAGGTGGTCAATGGGGAGTTCACGGCGCCATGGCTTTCGTTGAACAGGCTTTGTGTGAGAAATACTAGCAGAGTCTAGGACTGCTTTTATTGTCCTATGGTGGCCCAGAGTGGCATTTGAGTGCAGGTGCAGATCGTGGCTTTAAAATCCTGGTCGGGTGGCTGGGTGAGTTATATATGTAAGAAGTCCAGCGTGCTTTGGGCTAATGAAATATATATGGATCCTCGTGTTTCCAGCGGTTGTGCATTTTGCTCGATACCTACGTACGGTGGTCCCCATTGAGTTCATGGCGCCATAAAGGTGGATTGGGAGAACGAGCTTTTGGTGGCATGGGGAGTCTGGGGCTGCCCGCGTCCTGGTGGCGCCATTGGCGTTCCTCGGTCGTTGCCAGGAGTCGTGGGTTCGAATCCTGGTGGAGTGAGGTGTTGATTATATGTAGAAGTCCGCGTGCTCTATTGGGCAAATGAAATATATATGGATCCTTGTGTTTCGAAGCCGGATTTGGTAAAACGTTGCTCTGATCACCTAAGTGGCACGGATGGTCCCCATTAGAGGTTCACGGCGCCATAAGCTCGTTGAACAGGCTTTGTGTGAAATATAGCAGAGTTTAGGACTGCTTTTATTGTCTTAGTGACCCAGAAGTAGCGTTCCCCGGTCACAATTATAAGATCGTTGGTTGAAATCCTGGTGTGGTGAGGTGTTGATTATATGTAGAAGTTCGCGTGCTTTATTGGGCTAATGAAATATATATGGATCCTCCTGTTTCGAAGCCGCATTTGGTTAAACGTTGCTCTGATCACCTAAGCGGCACGGGTGGTCCTCTATAGTGGTTCACAGCGCCAATAGCTCGTTGAACAGGCTTTGTGTGAAATATAGTAGAGTCTAGGACTGCTTTTATTGTCCTAGTGGCCCAGAAAAAGCGTTCCCCGGTCACAATTATAAGATCGTGGGTTCAAATCCTGGTGGGGTGAGGTGTTGATTATATGTAGAAGTCCGCGTGCTTTATTGTGCTAATGAAATATCTATGGATCCTCGTGTTTCCAAGCCGGATTTGGTAAAACGTTGCTCTTATCACCTAAGCGGCACGGGTGGTCCTCCTTAGAAGTTCATCGCGCCATAAGGTCGTTGAACAGGCTTTGTGTGAAATATAGTAGAGTCTAGGACTGCTTATAGTGTCCTGGTAGCCCATAGGTAGCGTTCCTCGGTCACAATTATAAGATCGTGGGTTCGAATCCTAGTGGAGTGAGGTGTTGATTATATGTAGAAGTCCGCGTGCTCTATTGGGCTAATGAAATATATATGGATCCTTGTGTTACGAAGCCGGATTTGGTAAAACGTTGCTCTGATCACCTAAGTGGCACGGATGGTCCCCATTAGAGGTTCACAGCACCATAAGCTCGTTGAACAGGCTTTGTGTGAAATATAGCAGAGTCTAGGACTGCTTTTATTGTACTGGTGGCCCAGAGGTAGCGTTCCCCGGTCACAATTAGAAGATCATGGGTTCGAATCCTGGTGGGGTGAGGTGTTGATTATATGAAGTTGGCGTGCTTTATTGGGCTAATGAAATATATGGATCCTCCTGTTTGGAAGCAGCATTTGGTTAAACGTTGCTCTTGATCACCTAAGCGGTGCGGGTGGGTGCCTCTATAGTGGTTCAGCAGTGCCAATAGCTCATTGGAGCAGGCTTTGTGTGAAATATAGTAGAGTCTAGGACTGCTTTTTATTGTCCTTATGTGGCTTTGGAGTGGCGTTCGGTCACAATTAGATCGTGGTTCAAATCCTGGTGGGGTGAGTGTTGATTATATTGTTAGAAGTCGGCGTGCTTTGTGTGAAATATCTATGGATCCTCGTGTTTCTAAAAGCCGGATTTGAGGTAAAACGTGCTCTGATCACCTAAGCGGCTTTGGTGGTCCCTATAGTGGTTCCGTTGCCCATGCTCATTGGACAGGCTTTGTGTGGTAATATAAGCAGGAGTCTGGGACTATAGTGTTCTGCGTGGCCCATAGGTAGCATTCTTAGGTCACAATTATAAGATGGTGGGTTTAAATCCTGGTGGGGTGGTGTTGATTTATATGTAGAAGTCGGCGTGCTTTATTTGGGGGCTAATGAAATATATATTGGTCTGTGTTTCAGCGCTTGTTTGGTAAAACGTTGCCTGGTCACCTAAGCACGGGTGGTAATAATAGAGAGGTTCACTGCGCCATAAGCTGGTTGGAACGGGCTTTGGTGTTTGGAAATATAGCAGAGTCTAGGACTGCTTTTTCCTAGTGGCCCAGAGGTAGCATTCCCGGTCACAATTATACGATCGTGGGTTCAAATCCTGGTGGGGTGAGGTGTTGATTATGTAGAAGTAAAGCGTGCTTTATTGGGCTAATGAAATATATATGGATGCTTCTTGTTTTCGCATTTGAGTAAAAAAACGTTGCTCTGATCACCTAGCGGCATGGGTGGTCCCATTAAGGAGTTCTGAGCGCCATAAGCTCGTTGAACAGGCTTTGTGTGAAATATAAGTCTGGACTGCTTCTATTGTCTAGTGGCCCAGAGTAGCGTCCCCGGTCACAATTATAAGATTGTGGGTTCAAATCCTGGTGGGGTAGGTGTTGATTATATGTAGAAGTCGCGTGCTATTGGGCTAATAAGAATATATGGATCCTCGTGTTTCGAATCGCATTGGGTTAAGCGTTGCTCTGATCACCTAAGCGGCAGGGTGGTCCCCATTAGAGGTTCATGGCGCCATGGGTCGTTGAACAGGCTTTGTGGGAAAAATAGTAAGTCTAGGACTGCTTTTATTGTCCTGGTGGCCCAGAGGTAGCGTCCCCGGTCCGCAATTATAAGATCGTGGAGTTCAAATCCTGGTGGGGTGAGGTGTTGATTAAATGTAGAAGTCCGCGTGCTTTATTGGGCTAATGAAATATATGGATCCAGCGTGTTTCAGGCTGCATTTGGTAAAACGTTGCTCCTGAGTCACCTAAAAAGCGGCACAGGTGGTCCCCATTAGAGGTTCCACTGACGCCCAAAGCTCGTTGAACAGTCTTTGTGTGAAATATAGAGTCTAGGACTGCTTTTAGTGTCCTATTGGCCCAGAGTAGCATTCCCCGGTGTCATAAGATCGTCAGGTTCAAATCTGGTGGGGTAGAGGTATTTGGTTAAATGTAGAAGTCCGCGTGCTTTATTGGGCTAATGAAATATATATGGATCCTCGTGTTTGGCCTTGCATTGGGTTAAGCGTTGCTCTGATCACCTAAGGCACGGTGAGATCCCCATTATAGAGTTCACGGCGCCATAAGCTCGTTGAACAGGCTTTGTGTGAAATATAGCAGTCTGGGACTGCTTTCTATTGTCCTGGTGGCCCAGGTAGCATTCCCAGTCCGCGATTATAAGATAAATGGGTTCAAATCCTGGTGGGGTGAGGTGTTGATTATATGTAGAGATGCGTGCTTTATTGGGCTAATAGAAAAATATATGGATCCTCTCTCGGGTTTCGAAGCCGCATTTGGTAAAACGTTGGTCTGATCACCTAAGCGGCACGTGTGGTCCCCATTAGAGGTTCACGGCGCCATAAACTCGTAGAACAGGCTTTGTGTGAAATATAGCAGAGTCTAGGACTGCATTTATTGTCCTGGTGGCCCAGAAGTAGCATTCCACGGTCACAATTATAAGATCGTGGGTTCAAATCCTGGTGGGGTGAGGTGTTGATTATATGAAGAAGTCTGCGTGCTTTATTGGGCTAATGAAATATATATGGATCCTCGTGTTTCGAAGCCGCATTTTTTTAAAATGTTGCTCTGATCACCTTAGCGGCACGGGTGGTCCCCATTAAAGGTTCACGGCGCCATAAGCTCGTTGAACAGGCTTTGTGTGAAATATAGCAGAGTCTAGGACTGCTTTTATTGTCCTGGTGGCCCAGACGTAGCGTCCCCCGGTCACAATTAGAAGATCGTGGGTTCGAATCCTGGTGGGGTGAGGTGTTGATTATATGAAGAAGTCCGCGTGATTTATTGGGCTAATAAAATATATATGGATCCTCGTGTTTCGAAGCCGCATTTGGTAAAACGTTGCTCTGATCACCTAAGCGGCATGGGTGGTCCCCATTAGAGGTTCACGGCGCCATAAGCTCGTTGAACAGGCTTTGTGTGAAATATAGTAGAGTCTAGCACTGCTTTTATTGTCCTAGTGGCCCAGAGGTAGCGCTCCCCGGTCACAATTAGAAGATCGTGGGTTCGAATCCTCGTGGGGTGAGGTGTTGATTATATGTAGAAGTCCGCGTGCTTTATTGGGCTAATGAAATATATATGGATCCTTCTTGTTTCGAAGCCGCATTTGGTAAAACGTTGGTCTGATCACCTAAGCGGCACGGGTGGTCCCCATTAGAAGCTCACGGCGCCATAATCTCTTTGTACAGGCTTTGTGTGAAATATAGCAGAGTCTAGGACTGCTTTTATTGTCCTGGTGGCCCAGAGGTAGCGTCCCCCGGTCACAATTATAAGATTTGGGGTTCAAATCCTGGTGGGGTGAGGTGTTGATTATATGTAGAAGTCCGCGTGCTTTACTGGGCTAATGAAATATATATGGATCCTCGTGTTTCGAAGCCGCATTTGGTAAAACGTTGCTCTGATTACCTAAGCGGCACAGGTGGTCCCCATTAGAGGTTCACGGCGCCATAATCTCGTTGAACTTGGTTTGTGTGAAATATAGCAGAGTCTAGGAATGCTTTTATTGTCCTGGTATTTAGCCCAGAGTAGCGTCCCCGATTAATTACGGTCACAATTATAAGATCGTGGGTTCAAATCCTGGTGGGGTGAGGTGTTGATTATATGTAGAAGTCCACGTGCTTTATTGGGCTAATGAAATATATATGGATCCTCGTGTTTCGAAGCCGGATTTGGTAAAACGTTGCTCTGATCACCTAAGCGGCACGGGTGGTCCCCATTAGAGGTTCACGGCGCCAAAAGCTCGTTGATCAGGCTTGTGTGAAATATAGCAGAGTCTAGGACTGCTTTTGTTGTCTTAGTGGCCCAGAGGTAGCATTCCCCGGTAACAATTATAAGATCGTGGGTTCAAATCCTGGTGGGGTGAGGTGTTGATTATATGTAGAAGTCCGAGTGCTTTAATGGGCTAATGAAATATATATATGGATGCTCGTGTTTCCAAGCCGGATATGGTAAAACGTTGCTCTGATCACCTAAGGGGCATGGGTGGTCCCCATTAGAGGTTCATGGCGCCATAAGGTCGTTGAACAGGCTTTGTGTGAAATATCGTAGAGTCTAGGACTGCTTTTATTGTCCTGGTGGCCCAGAGGTAGCATATCCCGGTCACAATTAGAAGATCGTGGGTTCGAATCCTCGTGGGGTGAGGTGTTGATTATATGAAGAGGTCCGCGTGCTTTATTGGGCTAATGAAATATATATGGATCCTCGTGTTTTGAAGCCGCATTTGGTAAAACGTTGCTCTGATCACCTAAGAGGCACGGGTGGTCCTCATTAGAGGTTCACGGCGCCATAAGCTCGTTGAACAGGCTTTGTGTGAAATATAGCAGAGTCTAGGACTGCTTATATTGAACTGGTGGCCCAGAGGTAGCGTTCCCCGGTCACATTTATAAGATCGTTGGGTTCAAATCCTGGTGGGGTGAGGTGTTGATTATATGTAGAAGTCCGCGTGCTTCATTGGGCTTATGAAATATATATGGATCCTCGTATTTCCAAGCCGGATTTGGTAAAACGTTGTTCTGATCACCTACGCGGCACAGGTGGTCCCTATTAGAGGTTCACTGCGCCATAATCTCGTTGAACAGGCTTTGTGTGAAATATAGCAGAGTGTAGGACTGCTTTTATTGTTCTGGTGGCCCAGAGGTAGAGTCCCCCGGTCACAATTTTAAGATCGTGGGTTCAAATCCTGGTGGGGTGAGGTGTTGATTATATGTAGAAGTCCACGTGCTTTATTGGGCTAATGAAATATATATGGATCCTCGTGTTTCGAAGCCGCATTTGGTAAAACGTTGCTCTGATCACCTAAGCGGCACGGGAGGTCCCCATTAGAGGTTCACGGCGCCAAAAGCTCGTTGAACAGGCTCTGTGTGAAATATAGCAGAGTCTAGGACTGCTTTTATTGTCTTAGTGGCCCAGAGGTACCATTCCCCGGTCACAATTATAAGATCGTGGGTTCAAATCCTGGTGGGGTGAGGTGTTGATTATATGTAGAAGTCCGAGTGCTTTAATGGGCTAATGAAATATATATGGATGCTCGTGTTTCCAAGCCGGATATGGTAAAACGTTGCTCTGATCACCTAAGGGGCACGGGTGGTCCCCATTAGAGGATCATGGCGCCATAAGGTCGTTGAACTGGCTTTGTGTGAAATATAGTAGAGTCTAGGACTGCTTTTATTGTCCTGGTGGCCCAGAGGTAGCATATCCCGGTCACAATTATAAGATCGTAGGTTTGAATCCTAGTGGGGTGAGGTGTTGATTATATGTAGAAGTCCACGTGCTTTATTGGGCTAATGAAATATATATGGATCCTCGTGTTTCGAAGCCGCATTTGGTAAAACGTTGCTCTGATCACCTAAGCGGCACTGGTGGTCCCCATTAGAGGTTCACGGCGCCATAAGCTCGTTGAACAGGCTTTGTGTGAAATATAGCAGAGTCTAGGACTGCTTTTATTGTCCTGGTGGCCCAGAGGTAGCATTCCCCGGTCACAATTATAAGATCGTGGGTTCAAATCCTGGTGGGGTGAGGTGTTTATTATATGTAGAAGTCCGCGTGCTTTATTGGGCTTATGAAATATATATGGATCCTCGAGTTTCCAAGCCAGATTTGGTAAAACGTTGCTCTCTCCACCGAAGCGGCACGGGTGGTCCCCTATAGTGGTCCCACGGCGCCATAAGCTCGTTGAACAGGCTTTGTGTGAAATATAACAGAGTCTAGGATTGCTTATAGTGTCCTGGTGGCTCAGAGGTAGCGTTCCCCAGTCACAATTATAAGATCGTGGGTTCGAATCCTGGTGGGGTGAGGTGTTGATTATATAAAGAAGTCCACGTGCTTTATTGGGCTAATGAAATATATATGGATCCTAGAGTGTTTCGAGAGCATTTGGTAAAACGTTGCTCTGATCACCCCAGAGAGCCGCAGGTGGTCCTCATTAGGAGTTGACGGCGCCATAAGCTGGATTGGGTGGCTTGTGTGTGAAATATGGCAGAGTCTGGGACTCGCTTATATTGAACTGAGTGGCCCAGAGGTAGCGTTCCCCGGTCACATTTATAAGATCATGGGTTCAAATCCTGGTGGGGTGAGGTGTTGATTATATGTAAGAAGTCAGCGTGCTTCATTGGGCTTATGAAATATATATATGGATCTCGTATTTCCAAGCAGGATTTGGTAAAACGTTGCTCTGATCACCTCACAGGTGGTCCTATTAGGAGTTCACTGCGCCATAATCTGTTGAACAGGCTGTGTGAAATATAGCAGAGCGTAGGACTGCTTTATTGTTCTGGTGGCTGAGTAGCGTCCCAGTCGCAATTTTAAGATCGTGGGTTCAAATCCTGGTGGGGTGAGGTGTTGATTATATGAAGAAGTCCGCGTGCTTTATTGGGCTAATGAAATATATATGGATCCTCATGTTTCGAAGCCGCATTTGGTAAAACGTTGCTCTGATCACCTAAGCGGCGGGTGGTCCCCATTAGAGGTTCACGGCGCCAAAAGCTCGTTGAACAGGCTTTGTGTGAAATATAGCAGAGTCTAGGACTGCTTTTATTGTCCTAGTGGCCCAGAGGTAGCATTCCCGGACACAATTATAAGATCGTGGGTTCAAATCACGGGTGGGGTGAGGTGTTGATTATATAGAAGTCCGGTACTTTATTGGGCTAATGAAATATATATGGATGCTCGTACCAAGCCGGATATGAGTAAAACGTTGCTCCTGATCACCTAAGGGCACGGGTGGTCTCAGTAAGTTCATGGCGCCATAAGGTCGTTGAACAGGCTTTGTGTGAAATATAGTAGAGTCTAGGACTGCTTTTATTGTCCTGGTGGCCCAGAGGTAGCATATCCCGGTCACAATTATAAGATCGTGGGTTTGAATCCTGGTGGGGTGAGGTGTTGATTATTTGTAGAAGTCCGCGTGCTTTATTGGGCTAATGAAATATATATGGATCCTCGTGTTTCGAAGCCGGTTTTGGTAAAACGTTGCTCTGATAACCTAAGCGGCACGGGTGGTCCCCATTAGAGGTTCACGGCGCCATAAGCTAGTTGAACAGGCTTTGTGTGAAATATAGCAGAGTCTAGGACTGCTTTTATTGAACAGGTGGCCCAGAGGTAGCGTTCCCCGGTCACATTTATACGATCGGTGGTTCAAATCCTGGTGGGGTGAGGTGTTGATTATATGTAGAAGTCCGAGTGCTTTATTGGGCTAATGAAATATATTTGGATCCTCGTTTGTCGAAGCAGCATTTGGTAAAACGTTGCTCTGATCCCCTAAGCAGCACGGGTGGTCCCTATTAGAGGTTCACGGCGCCATAAGCTCGTTGAACAGGATTTGTGTGAAATATAGCAGAGTGTAGGACTGCTTTTATTGTCCTGGTGGCCCAGAGGTACCGTTCCCCGGTCACAATTATAAGACCGTGGGTTCAGATCCTGGTGGGGTGAGGTGTCGATTATATGTAGAAGTCCGCGTGCTTTATTGGGCTAATGAAATATATATGGATCCTCGAGTTTCCAAGCCAGATTTGGTAAAACGTTGCTCTCTCCACCTAAGCGGCACGGGTGGTCCCCTATAGTGGTCCCACGGCGCCATAAGCTCGTTGAACAGGCTTTGTGTGAAATATAGCAGAGTCTAGGACTGCTTTTATTGACCTGGTGGCCCAGAGGTAGCGTTCCACGGTCACAATTAGAAGATCGTGGGTTCGAATCCTGATGTGGTGAGGTGTTGATTATATGAAGAAGTCCGCGTGCTTTATTGGGCTAATGAAATATATATGGATCATCGTGTTTCGAAGCCGCATTTGGTAAAACGTTGCTCTGATCACCTAAGCGGAATGGGTGGTCCCCATTAGAGGTTCACGGCGCCATAAGCTCGTTGAACAGGCTTTGTGTGATATTTAGCAGAGTCTAGGACTGCTTTTATTGTCCTGGTGGCCCAGAGGTAGCGTTCCCCCGTCACAATTAGAAGATCGTGGGTTCAAATCCTGGTAGGGTTAGGTGTTGATTATATGAAGAAGTCCGCGTGCATTATTGGGCTAATGAAATATATATGGATCCTCATGTTTCGAAGCCGCATTTGGTAAAACGTTGCTCTGATCACCTAAGCGGCACGGGTGGTCCCCATTAGAGGTTCACGGCGCCATAAGCTAGTTGAATAGGCTTTGTGTGAAATATAGCAGAGTGTAGGACTGCTTTTATTGTTCTGGTGGCCCAGAGGTAGCGTCCCCCGGTCACAATTTTAAGATCGTGGGTTCAAATCCTGGTGGGGTGAGGTGTTGATTATATGTAGAAGTCCACGTGCTTTATTGGGCTAATGAAATATATATGGATCCTCGTGTTTCGAAGCCGCATTTGGTAAAACGTTGCTCTGATCACCTAAGCGGCACGGGAGGTCCCCATTAGAGGTTCACGGCGCCAAATGCTCGTTGAACAGGCTTTGTGTGAAATATAGCAGAGTCTAGGACTGCTTTTGTTGTCTTAGTGGCCCAGAGGTAGCATTCCCCGGTCACAATTATAAGATGCGTGGGTTGAAATCCTGGTGGGGTGGTGTTTGATTATATGTAGAGATCCGAGGTGCTTTAATGGAGCTAATGGAAATATATATGGATGCTCGTGTTTCCAAGCCGGATATTGTAAAACGTTGCTCTGATCACCTAAAGAATGAGTGGTCCCCCATTAGGAGTTCATGGCATAGGTCGTTGAACAGGCTTTGTGTGAAATATAGTAGAGTCTAGGACTGCTTTTATTGTCCTGGTGGCCCCAGAGGTAGCATATCGGTCTGAATTAGAAGATCGTGGTTCGAATCCTCGTGGGGGTGAGGTGTTGATTATATGAAGAGGAATCGCGTGCTTTATTGGGCTAATGAAATATATATGGATCTCGTGTTTGAGCCGCATTTGGTAAAAGCGTTGCTCTGATCACCTAGAGAGCACGGGTGGTCCTCATTAGAGTTGACGGCGCCTCGCTCGATTGAACAGGCTGTGAAATATAGCAGAGTCCAGGACTGCCCATATTGAACTGGTGGCCCAAGTGCGTTCCCCCGGTCATTTATAAGATCGTGAGTTTCCAAATCCTGGTGGGGTGAGGTGTTGATTATATGTAAGAATCGCGTGCTTCATGGGCTTATAAGAAATATATGGATCCTCGTATTTCCAAGCGGTTTGGTAAAACGTTGCTCTGATCACCTACGCGGCACAGGTGTTCCTATTAGGGTCCACTGCGCCATAATCTCGTTGAACAGGCTTTGTGTGAAATATAGCAGAGTGTGGGACTGCTTTTACTGTTCTGGTATTGGCCCAAGTGGCGTCCCCGGTCACAATTTAAGATGTGGGTTCAAATCCTGGTGGGGTGAGGTGTTGATTATATGTAGAAGTCCACGTGCTTTATTGGGCTAATAGAATATATGGATCTCGTGTTTCGAAGCCGCATTTGGTAAAACGTTGCTCTGATCACCTAAAAGACACGGAGGTCCCCATTAGAGTTCACGGCGCCAAAAGCTCGTTGAACAGGCTTTGTGTGAAATTTAGCAGAGTCTAGGACTGCTTTTATTGTCTTAGTGGCCCAGAGGTACCATTCCCGTTCACAATTATAAGATCGTGGGTTCAAATCCTGGTGGGGTGAGGTGTTGATTATATGTAGAAGTCCGAGTGCTTTATTGGGCTAATGAAATATATATGGATGCTCGTGTTTCCAAGCCGGATATGGTAAAACGTTGCTCTGATCACCTAAGGGGCAGGTGGTCCCCATTAGAGGTTCATGGCGCCATAAGGTGGATTGAACAGGCTTTGTGTGAAATATAAGTAGAGTCTAGGACTGCTTTTATTGTCCTGGTGGCCCAGAGGTAGCATATCCGGTCACAATTATAAGATCGTGGGTTTTGAATCCTGGTGGGTGAGGTGTTGATTATATCTTAGAATCCCGGCGTGCTTTATTGGAGAAACATAGAAGCTATATATGGATCCTCGAGTTTCCAAGCAGATTTGAAGGTAAAAACATTCTCTCTCCACCGAAGGCGGCACGGGTGGTCCCCATAGTGGTCCCACGGCGCCATAAGCTCGTTGAACAGGCTTTGTGTGAGAAATATAACAAGTCTGATTGCTTATAGTGTCCTGAAATTGGCTCAAGAGAGAGCGTTCCCCAGTCACGAGTATAAGATCGTGGGTTGAATCCTGGTGGGAGTGAGGTGTTGATTATATAAAAGTCCACGTGCTTTATTCGTGCTTTATTGGGCTAATGAAATATATGGATCCTCGTGGCCAAGTCAGACGGTAAAACGTTGCTCTGATCACCTAAGGGTGGTCCTCATTAGAGGTTGACGGCGCCATAAGCTCGTTGAACAGGCTTTGGTGAAATATAGCAGAGTGACTGCTTTTTATTGTTCTGGTGGCCCAGATAGAGGTCCCCGGTCACAATTTTAAGATCGTGGGTTCAAACCTGGTGGGTGGAGGTGTTGATTATATGAAGAAGTCCCGATGCTTTATTGGGCTAATGAAATATATATGGATCCTCATGTTTGGAAGCCACATTTGCAAAACGTTGCCTGATCACTTAAGCGGCACGGGTGTGTGGTGTGGTGGATGTAATCCGACAAGTTCTTTAAAACCCAGGGCACGAGCAGTAGGTATATTCAATAAGTGGTACAAGGCTGGGCGTGATAACAAACCGATACAGAGCGATTACTAGGACCCTGAGGGTAGGCTGAGGCCGATCTGAGGGAAATTAGCTAGCCAGGCAAGGGAGTTGCTAGACATTCCTAGGAC
>NW_024723949.1:62500-70292 GCF_018991925.1 Homarus americanus | reverse complement strand
ACCTACCTAGCACCCTACCCTGGCATCCTCCACTGGCACCGTACCCTAGCACCCTACCCTGGCATCCTCCTCTGGCACCCTACCCTGGCACCCCTACCTAGCACCCTACCCTGGCATCCTCCACTGGCACCCTACCTAGCACCCTACCCTGGCATCCTCCTCGGCACCCTACCCTGGCACCCTACCTAGCACCCTACCCTGGCATCCTCCACTGGCACCCCTACCCTAGCACCCTACCCTGGCATCCTCCACTGGCACCACCCTAGCACCCTACCCTGGCATCCTCCTCTGGCACCCCTACCCCTGGCACCCCTACCCTAGCACCCTACCCTGGCATCCTCCACTGGCACCGTACCCTAGCACCCTACCTGCATCCTCCTCTGGCACCTACCCCTGGCACCCTACCCTAGCACCCTACCCTGGCATCCTCCACTGGCACCGTACCCTAGCACCTACCTGGCATCCTCCTCTGGCACCCTACCCCGGCACCCTACCCTAGCACCCTACCTGGCATCCTCCACTGGCACCGTACCTAGCACCCTACCTGGCATCCTCCTCTGGCACCTACCCTGGCACCCTACCCCTGGCACCCTACCTGGCATCCTCCACTGGCACCGCTCCCTAGCACCCTACCTGGCATCCTCCTCTGGCACCCTACCCCTGGCACCTACCCCTGCACCCTACCCTGGCATCCTCCACTGGCACCCTACCCTAGCACCCTACCTGGCATCCTCCTCTGGCACCCCTGCCCTGGCATCCTCCTCTTGCACCCTACCCTGGCATCCCCTCTGGCACCCTACCCCTGGCACCCTACCCTGGCACCCTACCTGGCATCCTCCACTGGCACTACCCTAGCACCCCTACCTGGCATCCCTCCTCCTGGCACCCTACCCCTGGCACCCTACCCTAGCACCCCTACCTGGCATCCTCCACTGGCACCTACCCTAGCACCCTACCCTGGCATCCTCCTCTTGCACCCTACCCTGGCATCCTCTCTTGCACCCTACCCTGGCATCCCCCTCCTGGCACCCTACCCCATGGTATTCTCTTTTGGGGAAAGAAAGAATGAGAAAGAAAGATAATTAAAGAATCGAGAGATAGAGATAATTAAATACAAAAATGAAAGTAAGAGAGAGAAAAGAGAGAGAAACCCAAAATATTAAATAAAAATACAATAGCAAAAGACGTTGATAAATCATGTAATAGAAGGAATTAGTAATAAAATAAAATAAAATTGTAAGGTAACAGATGATGAAATGAAAGGCATGGAGGAGGAGACGAAGAAGGAGGGAGAAGGAGGCGGAGAGAGGAAGAGGAAAAGAGGAGGAGGAGGAGGGAGAGAGAGGAGGAGGGGAAGGAGGAGGAGGAGGAGGAGGAGGAGGAGGAGGAGGAGGAAGACAAACGCGTGCTCTCGGAATAACATTTTCTGGTGGGAAAGATATGGGAAAAAGATGGAGGAAGAGAAGGAGAAAAGAAGGAGGAGGAGGTATGGAAGAAAGGAGGGAGGAATAAGGGAGGAGGGAGAAAAGGAGGTAGATAATCAGGAATATAGGAATAAAGGCGGATTGGAAGAGGGGAGGGAAGGAGGACGAAAGGGGAAGGAATAAGGAGGGGAGGAAGGAGATAGAGAGATAAGGACGAAAGGGGGTAAAGGGAAAGAGATAGGGATGGAGGGAATGAAGGAGATAGTGAGGGAGGGAGAAGGAGATAGGGAGGGAGGAATGAAGGAGGTAGTAGGAGGAATAAGAGGGGGAGGAGAAGGAGATAGGGAGGAGGAATGAAGGAGTAGGAGGGAAGAGGGAGGGAATGAAGAGTAGGGAGGGAGGGAACGAAGGAGGTAGTGAGGGAGGGAATGAAAGGAGATAGGGAGGGAGGAATGAAGGAGATAGGGAGGGAGGAAGATAATGCAAAGAAACAGGAGATGAAAATGTAAAGTGATGATGTTTGGCGTCAGTTAGGAAGATGAGAGACTGAGCGACGGAGGAGATGGAAAGGTGTGAAGAAACGGGAGAAGGATGATGCCGAGAGAATGAGAGAGAGAGAGAGAGAGAGGAAAGGAGAATGTTTCTGGGATTACGAGAGAGAGAGAGAATATTACTGGGATTATGAGAAAGAGGAGAGAGAAGAAGAGAGGAGAGAGAGAAAAAAAAGAGCAAATGCATTCACTAAGTTTATAAGTAGTGTGTGTGTTGTGTGTGTGTGTGTGTGTGTGTGTGTGTGTGTGTGTGTGTGTGTGTGTGTGTGTGTGTGTGTGTGTGTGTCTAAGGATTAAAAGAGCCCACGTGTCTCCACCTTTCTCTCTTGTACGTGAGACACACACACACACACACACACACACACACACACTCGAGGCTCAAAACTATAGTTAAGTTAGTTTGTGGAGTGTTGTAAGGCGAGTGTATGAAGAGGTAGTCGAGGAGGGCTGGGCCTCGAGGGTGTGTTTACTTCAAGGTGGAGTGAGGTTCTCTTCGAGGGTGAGGTGAGGTTCTTTTGGAGGCTGAAGTGAGGTGCTTTTGGAGGCTGAGGTGAGGTTCTGTTGGAGGCTGAGGTGAGGTGCTTTTGGAGGCTGAGGTGAGGTTCTCTTCGAGGGTGAGATAAGGTTCTGTTGGAGGGTGAGGTGAGGTGATTTTGGAGGCTGAGGTGAGGAGGTTCTGTTGGAGGGGTGAGGTGAGGTGATGCTCTTTTGGGGGGTGAGGTGAGGTGATGCTCTTTGGAGGCTGAGGTGAGGTTGTTGGAGGGTGAGGTGAGGTGAGGTTCTTTTGGGGGTGAGGTGAGGTTCTCTTCGAGGGTGAGGTGAGGTTCTGTTGGAGGGTGAGGTGAGGTTCTGTTGAAGGGTGAGGTGAGGTTCTGTTGGAGGTGAGGTTGAGTTTGGAGGGTGAGGTGATCTACTGAAGGGTGAAGTGAGCTACTGAAGGGTGAAGTGAGCTCCTGAAGGGTGAAGTGAGCTACTGAAGGGTGAAGTGAGCTCTTGAAGGGTGAAGTGAGCTCTTGAAGGGTGACGTGAGCTACTGAAGGGTGAAGTGAGCTACTGAAAGGTGAGTGGCCACTTGGGGGCGTCAGGTGTTGTTCAGGTTACCTGCTTAATGAGGCGAAAGACTATAAGTGTGTACAGCTGCCATATGTGATGTTGTGAAGTGTGTGTGTGTGTGTCAGTCAAACACGTACATAGACCTGATAATCGCAGCTAAAAAGTAAATGGATAGACACGAGAGAGAGAGAGAGAGAGAGAGGAGCGTAATAGTGTATATAAGAGATAAAATAGAGATAGAATGAGAGAGGAGAGGAAGAAGTGGAAGAATACGCGAGGAAGCAATGAAAGAAAGACGGTTTCATAGAAAATTAGATGAACATACAGACAATAAACAGACAGACAGACAGACAGACGACAGAGAGAGATATAAATACACCAACAGATACATACAAACCTCAAATAGACACAGACAGACAAAGACAAAGGCAGACAGGGATAGAGTGTGGGTGTGGGCAGGAGTTACCACGGGGAGTGACCCGGGAGGGGATGACCCGGGAGAGGGGAGAGTGACCTAGCCATGCATGGAAATGAAACTGGGTACCCAGGAGGTCCGAGAGAGTGGCGGTGGTGAAGTGTGTTTTGTGAGGCAGTGTGGAATACCAGCCAGGAGGAGGAGGAGGTAGTGATAGTGGAAGTAGGAGGAGGAGGGTGGAAATAGTAGGAGGAGGAGGAGGAGGAGGAGGAGGAGAGGGTGGGAATGGTAGAAGTGGGAGGAGGAGGAGGAGGGGTGGGAAATAGTAGAGGAGGAGAGGGAGTAATAGTAGGAGCAGGAGGGAGGAGGAGGGTAGTAATAGTAGGAGGAGGAGGAGGAGAGGGTAGTAATGGTAGAAGTGGGAGGAGGAGGAGGAGAGAGGGGTGGGAAATAGTAGGAGGAGGAGAGGGTAGTAATAGTAGGAGGAGGAGGAGGAGGGTAGTAATAGTAGGAGGAGGAGGAGGAGAGGGTAGTAATAGTAATAGCAGTAGTAGTAGGAAGAGTAGGGAAGTATAACATAGTACAGTTTAGTATATAATAAATGAGGCAGATTAGAAATTGTGATAAATATATCTGAATATTCTCCCCCACGGCTTATTTCACCTTAAGATTAACTACGATAATATAGCTATTTATCTCTCTCTCTCTACCTCTCTGTCGTCACACGGACCATATTATGATATCTTAACTACTTCACTACGTCCAGGTGAGGGGAGTTACCTGGGGTCTGGCCACAACACCTTGTATTACCTGGGGTTGTACAGGTAAATCACTCAGCATCTCGCTCATGTGGTCATCAGAAGTAACAGTACCCCACCCACTAGCGGAGTTACCTCACATACATACACATACATACATACATACATACATACATACATACATATTGAATATACAGACACACACGCACATATACACACAGATACACACACGCACATATACACACAGACACATACACACACACACACACACACACGCACATATACACACAGACACACACACACGCACATATACACACACAGACAGACATATACACACACACACACACACACACACATCACTTTATGTTCAAATTCTATCATGATCCTGGACTTATACTCCCTGTCCTCAAGTGACCAGTAGGCTCCATAAAGAGATCTCCATATTGAGGCTCCACAGTTAGGGTGTGTGAGTGTCGCCAGGGGGGAGGAGGAGGAGGAGGTCAGCCTCTTGAGATGTTTACCTTATGTGAGGCATGGCACCGAGGAGGGAGAGCTCGACAATATATTCAGTGTGATGTTTGCTTATATTGTAGAAGGTTGAAGCTACAAGTATTCTGCCTTCTCTGTCCTCCACTCTTCCTCTCTTCCTTCCCTCCATGACCTCATTCCCTCCTTCCCCACTCCCTCATTCTTCTCCCTCTCCCACCTCTTGTCTCCTTTCCCCTGTCCTCACCTCCCCACCCTCCCTCATGCTTACCCCTTTTCCCTCCTTTTTCCTGCTCTTCCCTTCTTGCACCCTCCCTACTCCTCCCATTCTTAATTCTTCCCTCCTCCTCCTACCCTTTCCTTCTCCCTCCTCTTCCCTCCTACCCCCTGTCCCCCTCCTGCCCCTCAATGCTGTTCGTGTACTTATACATTAATTCACACTAACTAACTAACTGACTGACTGACTGACTGACTGACTGACTGACTGACTCATTTCTATCACACACATACACACAAACATTAAAACAAAAACATATGAAAACTTATAGACAACATTTATAAACATTAAAACACATAAAACTTGTACAATAACAAACATTAAAACCCGCCATAAAAAAACACATACATATATAAACATAAACATGGAACAAAAAACCTCGATAATATCATAAACACAAATCCTAAACATCTGAGGAGAATAACAGGTGTGTTTATGGCTAAGGACAATGATGTGTGGTCGGTTCCTCGTGACACAACTACTGCAGGTGGTGGTGAGATGCTGGTCAGAACCTGGTACTGTGTGGTTCATTGTGTGGTTTATTAATTATATGGTTCGGTAATTCTGTGGTTCATTAATTCTGTGATTCGATATTTTTGTGGTCTGGTAATTCTGTGGTTCATTAATTCTGTGGTTCGATAATTCTGTGGTTCATTAATTCTGTGGTTCGATAATTCTGTGGTTCATTAATTCTGTGGTTCGATAATTCTGTGGTTCGATAATTCTGTGGTTCACGAGTCTAAATAAACAGACATTGACACCATCCTCTACATTCTAAATAAATAAATACTTATTAATTACTCTAAAGTGAATAAGAATCGATAATTAGTTTATACATAAAAATAAAGACGTCGGGAATTACTGTATAATGAATATAAGAAAAGAATCAGTGTATTAAAGGAGTATAAGAGAAGAATTAGTGTATTAAAGGAGTATAAGTGAAGAATTAGTGTATTAAAGGAGTATAAGAGAAGAATTAGTGTATTAAAGGAGTATAAGAGAAGAATTAGTGTATTAAAGGAGTATAAGAGAAGAATTAGTGTATTAAAGGAGTATAAGAGAAGAATTAGTGTATTAAAGGAGTATAAGAGAAGAATTAGTGTATTAAAGGAGTATAAGAGAAGAATTAGTGTATTAAAGGAGTATAAGAGAAGAATTAGTGTATAAAAGGAGTATAAGAGAAGAATTAGTGTATTAAAGTAGTAAAAGTGAAGAATTTGTGCATGAAAGTATTAAGGTGAAAAATTTATAAATAAAAGTAGTCAAGTGAGGAATTAGTGTATAATATTAAAAGTGAAAAATAAGTGTATAATAGTAGTAAAAGAAATGTAGTAGAGTGAAGAGTTTAGTAGGACAAGTAGTGAGAGCACAGTACTTATAATAGAGTTTGGCCTTAAGTACACTTGAGAGGTTAAGTAGGTTCCACCCAGGAGGAGCAAGGGTAAGTGGCGCGTGCTCTAGTGATCCTCCTTGTTCTCTAATAACACGAGTTGTATTCTCTTGTTCTCTTATAACACGAGGGAGAAAAATAATGCAAAGAACCAGGACAGAAAATTAATTATATGATTATTATTATTATTATTATTATTATTATTATTATTATTATTATTATTATTATTATTAGTAGTAGTAGTAGTAGTAGTAGTAGTAGTAGTAGTAGTAGTAGTAAACTATCATCAATTCCCCTGTTTGTGTGTGCCTGTGTGTGTGTGCACTGTCTATTTGTGTGTGTATGTGTGTGTATCATATACGAGTATGTATGTATGTATGTATGTATGTATGTATGTATGTACAGATTTAAATCACCCACCAAACGAAACATAATTCATCACTTTACCTGGATTCTCGAGACCCAGCACCACGACACTTAACTATTAATCCTTACCTGATGAAAATTCAAGTATTGTAGGCGAAGTGAAGGTAAGTACCACACCTGCTAATGTTCCCCACTCCCTCAGGTACACTCTGGCTAATGAAGTGATCACACAGACACACTCAAAAACTCGACTTTATTTAGGATGTCACCTGGATAATTTTTCCTGTAGGCTGAATTGTTAAGTTGGAATGGAAATGGAGAGGTTTTTTTTTTTAAGGTTTATTTAGATAACAAGAGGGGATAATTTTGTGTTATTAAAGGTTGAAGTTATATAGATATCGATGTTTTTAGTCCGTAGTGTTGATATCTTGTTTACTGTTTCAGGATAACTCAGTTTGTGGTGTTGTGGTGGTGAGAATTTGTTCTGTGTTTTCAAAGGGTTTATTTGTTGATATCTTTTTGTTGATGTTTTTCAGGAGTGTGTGGAGTGTTGTGTGTACTGGCTGGAGTACTTCGGGGGGAGGGGGGAGTGTTGTGTGTACTGACTGCTGTACTTCAGGGGAGGGTGTGTGTACTAACCAGAGTACTTCAGGGGGAGGTGCGTTGCGTGTACTGACTAGAGTACTTCAGGGGGGAGGAGGGTGCGTTGTGTGTACTGACTGGAGTACCTCAAGGGAAGTATCCAGTCACATTATCCTACACAGAAAGTTAATGTCATGTTTTTTTTATTCTGTCATACATCTACCTGGACGTCATCTCATTAACCTCTCCCAGAATTCACTTTGCTGTTTGTGTAGTACGAGTGTCCAGTGAAATTTTTGTTTTTAGCGTGTGTAATCAGTAAGGAGAATAAAAAGATCACGTTTCTCTTATTAAATATGAGATGAATGACTGTGAGAGAGAGGACTCCAGCTTCGTTGTTTTTGTGGTGTTGAGAATTCTGTTTGTGTAGTGGCAGCTGCAGGAACAGGTTTAGAGGATTTGGTCAGTCATTTGTGTAATGAAAATTGAT
>NW_024723949.1:47500-57500 GCF_018991925.1 Homarus americanus | reverse complement strand
TGTAGAACACCTGTGATTACCTACCTGTAAGACACCTCATTGTCTTCTTTCTCCTCATCCTTTTCCCTCCGCCTCACTTCACACCCCCCTCACCCCCCTCATCCTCCCCACCACCTTTGCAGGCCTCCCAACATCTGCAACTCTCCCCTCCCCCCATACACCTACCGTCTCTCTTCACCATCCACCACCCACTCACCTCACTCTACTCATCCACCACTCACTCCACAACCACCCACTCACCCACACACTCACCCTCTCAATCCTCCTACCCACCTCACCCTCCCACTCATTCACCTCTCGTTACACAAACTCTCTCATCCACTCATCCATTCACCCAACACTTCCTCACAGCCACTTTGTCACACTCCACTGTCTCTATGCTAAATGCCTATTATTCAAACCTTCCTTACCCACAAATTATGACCAACCTAACTAACTCAACTTAACCTAACTAACTTAACCCAACTTAACCAACCTAACTTAACCTAAATCCCAACTTAAATCCCAACCTAACCTAACCCAACCCAATCCCAACCCAACCTAACCCAACCTCAAGTTTCAAATAAAATGAAACTAGGAGGAAGACAGAACAAGCCAATGTTACTAAAAGAAGTAGGAAGAAGAGAAGAGTTAAAGCAGGTTAAAGTAGCTAGGCGCTAGGTAGGTTAGAGGTTAGGTTAGTTAGGGCCAGGTTAGGTTGGTAGGTAGGTTGGTGTTGGTTGTTGGTTACGTTAGTTGGGTTAGGCTAGGGTTAGGTGTTAGGTTGGTAGGGCATTAGCCAGGTTAGGTTAGGTTAGAGCAGAACCAGACCAGGAAACACGATTGGGAGTAATGTTTTCCTCATCCACTCATCATCCAATCATCTCATCCACTTCATCTTCACCCATCTATTTTGTCACCATACATACATACATAAAAAACACACACACACACACACACACACACACACACACACACACACACACACACACACACACACACACACACACACCGTGCCAATATGCTTGCACTTGTATACATTATGGCTGGCCACAAGGGCCTGGAAACACACACACACACACACACACACACACACACACACACACACACACACACACACACACACACACACATGCCTCTGATACTTCTCTCACCTCTGACACCATCCATTCTCTTTCTTTCCTCCCTTTACACCTCTGTACTCTCATTTTCTTGCCCTCTCACCTCTTGCTCTCTTTTCTCCATTCCCTCTCGCCTCCCGGCCCTCTCACCTTGGCTCCCTCTCACCGTTTTTCCTCTCTCCTCACTGCCCTCTCACCTTTTTTTTCCTCTCCTCTCTGCCCTTCATCCCATTCCCTCTTACCTTGGTTCCTCTCACCTCCCGACACTTTCGCGTTTACCTTGGCAGTTATGGAAAGTTAGATATGCAAATAGCTGGTCACAGATACCTCGTGCACTCCCAGCAGCACAACA
Source organism: Homarus americanus (assembly GCF_018991925.1). Taxonomy (NCBI): domain Eukaryota; kingdom Metazoa; phylum Arthropoda; class Malacostraca; order Decapoda; family Nephropidae; genus Homarus; species Homarus americanus. Next base: position 56,048 of record NW_024723949.1, on the reverse strand, counting down.
TGGCAATTCTCAGCAACGCAACGTGGCACTCTCAGCAACCAAACATGGCACTCAGCAACATAACATGGCGCTCTCAGCAACATAACATGACGCTCTCACTAGTGCAACATGGCACTCTCAGCAGCATAACATGGCACTCTCAGCAGCATTACATGACACGCTCCAGAATGCATAACATGGCACTTCGCAGCATAACATGGCACTCTCAGCAGCATAACATGGCACTCTCAGCAGCATAACATGGCACTTTGCAACAGAACATGGCACTGTTCGCAACACGCCATGACACTCTCAGCAGTACAACCTTATCTTTTAGTTAGAATGTTACCTTATATATTAGGTAGAACGTTACCTCATATTTTAGGTAGAATGTTACCTTATATATTAGGTAGAACGTTACCTCATATTTTAGGTAGAATGTTACCTTATATATTAGGAAGAATGTTAACAGTTTAAGAGAGACAACGCGGCGTGAGTTGGCGTTGGCTCAGGCGTGTAGAATGTGACTTGACAAATGATGAAGTTTTTGAACGAGAGAGAGTGATGAGGAGAAAAACTGTGTGTGCGTGTGTGTGTGTGTGTGTGTGTGTGTGTGTAAATGCGTGTTTGTGTTGTGTGTAGAGAGTGCAGTGTGTGTGTGTGTGTGTGTGTTTAGGGCGTTTGTGTTTGTGTGTGAGAGTGTTTGTGTAAAGTGGATTATGTCTGTATATGTGTGTGTGTGTGTGTGTGTGTGTGTCTGTGGGTGTTTAGAGAGAGAGAGAGAGAGAGAGAGAGAGAGAGAGAGAGAGAGGCTTTTAATCCACAAACACATTCTCTCAAATCATGAACAAATCATTATTATTCTATAAACATTTTAATTATTTCCACTAATTTGCTTTGCTAATTCATGAAGATTACTAGTTCTCCAAAATCTAAGCACTATGTAAGACCTGATCATTCGCTAAGATGTGCTAACTCAATCCACAATTATTTGCCATTAAGTTATACTAATTCGCGAAGCTCCCAATCTGCTGCCCACTAACTACCACCTCCACCACCCATGAAGCTCCCCACCCGCTGCCTCCACTAATTCACCACCTCCACCAATTCACCACCTCCACTAATCCATTACTCCACTAATTCACTACCTCCACTAATTCATACCTCCACCAATTCGTACCCACCAATCCACCACCCACTAATTCGCCACCTCCCATCCACCACTCCACCACCTCACCACTAATTCACTACCTCCACCACCCGCTACCTCCACCAATTCACTACCTCCACTAATTCACTACCTCCTAATCCACTACCTCCACTCAATGCACTACCTCCACCAATTCACCATCCACCACCTGCCACTCCACTAATACTCCACCACACCACCAACCACCACCTCCACCACCCACCACCCCAATCTGCCACCACCCACCAATCCACCACCCCAATCCACCCACACTCCACCAATCCACCACCAACCACACCAAATCCACCAACCACTCACCCACACCACCACCCACCAACTACTACCCACACCACACCTCCACCAATCTGCCACCACCTAACTACCACTCCACACCACTACCCACCAATCTGCCACTCCACCAATCACACTGCCTCCACCAATCTAATATCTGCTACTCCACCAATTATCACCACACCACTCCACTCCACTAATGTACCACTCCCACCATCACCACTACCTGCCACCACCACCTCCATACTTCACACTCCATTACCTCACACTACTACCCACATCTACTCCATCTAACCCAACCCACCCACCCACACCCACTAATCCACCACCACCACCCACCATCTGCCACCCACCACCCACTAACCACCTGCCTCCAACAATCACCACCCACTAATTCACCACACCACTCCCACCACCTCCACCAATTCACCACCTCCACCACCACCACCACCAACGCTTCCACCACCACCCGCCACCTCCACTAATCCACCACCTCCACCACCACCACCACCAACACCACTACCCACACTCCACCACCTCCACCAATTCACTACCTCCACCACCCGCCACCTCCACTACCCGCCACTCCACCACCCGCTACCTCCACTCACCTACCACCCCACCACACCACACCCACTCCACACCCAACTAACTACCACCTCCACACCACCACCCACTAACTACCACTCCACCAATCTGCCACCACTAATCACCACCTCCACTAACTACTCACCACTCAATTCACACCTCCACTCATCCACTACCTCCAATCACTACCACCTCCACCACCCACCACCTCCACTAATCTACCACCTCCACTAATTCACACCACCACCTACTACCCACCATCACTCCACTGCTACTCCACTAATTCAACCACCTCCACATCCACCACCACCCCCATCCACCACCAGACCACCACACCATCCACCACCCCCACTGCCACCTCCACTAATCTCCACCTCCACTAATTCACACCTCCACCACCACCACCTAATTCACCACCCACCACACCTCCACTAATCTACCCACCAATTCACCACTCACTAATTCACTTCCTCCACTAATTCACTACCTCCACCACCTTCACCTCCCCTAACTACCTCCACCACCACCACTCCACTAACTACTCTCCACCAATTCACTACCTCCACTAATTCACTACTCCCCCAATTCACTCCCACTAATCTGCAAAAATTCCATTCTAACACCGCTCAGCTGGAAATGACAAAATCATGCAAAAAATCTGTCTTCAGTGGCTCACCAAGATAGGGGATTAAAGGAGGGAGGGGAGGTGGGGAAGGGGATTAAGGATAGGGGGTGGGGAGGTAGGAAGAGGGTAAGGGAGGAGGGGTGAGGGGAAGGGGATTAGCGATAGGGGGGTGGGAGGGTAAGGAGGGTAGGAGGAGGGTGAGGGAAGGGATTAGCGATAGGGGTGGGGAGAGGGGTTAAGGAGGGGAATAGGGTAATGGAAGGGGAAAGGTGATTAGCGACAGAGGGAGAGGAAGAGGCTCGAGGGAGTGTGGAATGGGGAGAGAAAGTATGAATGGGGAAGAGGATAGAAGGAAGGGATTAGCGAGGAAGGGGGAGGAGGGACAAGGGTAGGGAGAGGGAGGGTATGGGAGGGAAGGAGGAGGTAGAGGAAGAGAGAGTAGGGCAAGGACCTGAAGGCTCTCCCCACTCTAATGCTCGTAGCGTCAGTGCTGCCTGAAAGCTGAGAAACCTTCGCCTGGCGTTACATCCCTATTGTGTCAACACTGGGTGGAAGTGAACGTCAGGCGCTGATGGAGTGCCTGTTGGAGTGTTTTTGTCGTTCCATAAATCTCACTCAGACGCCTTTATGACCAGAGAAGGGTGCTATAAGGGAGAGGGGGAGGGTGAGAGGGAAGGAGGGAGGGAGGATGAGAGGGAGGGTGAGGAGTGAGAGGGAGGGAGGGAGGATGTGAGAGGGAGGGTGAGGGAGTGAGGAGGGAGGAGGGAGGGAGGGAGGAGGAGGGGAGGATGGAGAGGGAGAGTGAGAGGAGGGAGGAGGGACGGAGGGTGAGAGAGGGAGAGGGTGAGAGGAGGGAGGGGAGGGAGGGAGGATGAGAGGGAGGGGTGGAAGGAGAGGGAGAGTGAGAGGAGGGAGGGAGGGACGGAGGGTGAGAGGGAGGGTGAGAGTGGGAGAGGGAGAGGGAGGGAGGGGAGGGAGGGATGAGAGGGGAGAGGAGAGGGAGAGGGGAGGGACGAGGGGGGTGAGAGGGAGGGTGGAGAGTGTGAGGGAGGGAGGGAGGATGAGAGGGAGGGTGAGAGGAGAGGAGGGAGGGAGGGAGGGAGGGAGGGAGGATGAGAGGGAGAGTGAGACTGAGAGGGAGGGAGGGACGGAGGGTGAGAGGGAGGGGTGAGAGGAGAGGGAGGGAGGGAGGGAGGGAGGGAGGGAGGATGAGAGGGAGAGTGAGAGGAGAGGGAGGGAGGGACGAGGGGTGAGAGGGGAGGGGAGAGTGAGAGGGAGGGGAGGGAGGGAGGGAGGGAGGATGAGAGGGAGAGTGAGGAGGGAGAGGGAGGAGGGACGGAGGGTGAGAAGGGAGGGGTGAGGGAGGTGAGGGAGGGAGGGAGGATGAGAGGGAGGGGTGAGAGGGAGAGGGGAGGGAGGGAGGGAGGGAGGGAGGGAGGGAGGATGAGGGAGGGGAGAGGAGAGGAGAGGGAGGGAGGGGACGGAGGGGGAGAGGGAGGGTGAGAGGTGTGAGGGAGGGAGGGAGGATGAGAGGGAGGGTGAGAGTGAGAGGGAGGGGAGGGAGGGAGGGAGGGAGGGAGGATGAGAGGGAGAGTGAGAGTGAGGGAGGGACGGAGGGTGAGAGGGAAGGTGAGAGGTGAGGGAGGGACGGAAGATAGAGGGAGAGTGGAGAGGGAGGGAGGGAGGGAGGGAGGGAGGTGAGAGTGAGAGGGAGGGAGGATGAGAGGGAGGAGGGAGGGAGAGTGAGAGAGGAGGGAGGGAGGAGGGAGGAGGGTGAGAGGGAGTGTGATGAGGACAAGTGTGAGTGTAGATCAAACCTCACCTGGCTCCTCTCCCCACCACCTCCTTCTCCCTCCCTCCTTCCCTCCCCCACCCCTCTCTCTTCCACCTTAAGCCTCATTTTCCCTCCTCCTCCTCTCTCCCTCTCTCTCCCTACCACCCTCCTCCTCTCCCCTCCTCCTCCTCTCCTTCCTTCCTTCTCTTGGCAGTGTCTAGGTGGTCTCCCAGCAGGGGATTGTTGGAGGACGTAGGGAGAGAGGAGGGAGAGTAGAGGAGGGAGGTAGAGGGAGGGAGAGGGATGAAGAGTAGAGGAGGGAGAGGGATGAAGAGAGAGAGGAGAGGAGGAGGAGGAGGAGGGAGGATTAATGGGAGTTGAGAGGAAGGAACGGAGGAAGGAAGGAAGATTAAAGGGAAGTCGTGAGGGAGGTAGGGAGGGAGAGAGGGAGAAATAGAGGCTATGAGTCAGGGAGGGAGGGGTGGAGAGGAAGGGAGACAGCCCCCTCACACACACACACACACACACACACGCACACACTGCAGCACATTACATCTGTCTTTCACGGTAACGATGATGCCTTGTTACACCTGATGCTGCCCACCACATGGGTAGACCTTTAGATATACTGTACCTTAACCTCTTGAGTATGATAACAATTCCTTTTAAATACGATAACTGTTCTCATTAAGTACGATATATATATGTGTAAAGTATGTGTGTGTGTGTGTGTGTGTGTGTGTGTGTGTGTGTGTGTGTGTGTGTGTGTGTGTGTGTGTGTATGGTCTAGGGGGTCATCTGGCACAACCATTGACACGTCGGCCACATCAACACAACACTTTATGACGGTGAGTGTCTGCCTTACTGCCTCTGAGGTGACAACCACTCACCTGCTCCCTCCTCCAGGTGAACCATAATTACCTGATGATAAGGATATACAACAACATAGGTGCCGAAGTTATGTAGAATCGCAATTAAGTCGGACACACGATATATCCCCGGACGTTCTCTCGTTGGGGTGAATTTACATAAGGATTGATTATTGCTATTTATTGTCTTGAGCTAACTTAACCTAACGTAACCTGATTTGTGTTAACCTACTCTAACCTAAACTATCCTAAGTTAACCTGATCTAACTTAACCTAACCTAACCTATCCTAAATTAATCTGATCCAACCTAAACTAATCAAACCTAACCTGGTCTAAACTAACCTAATGCAACCTAACCTAACCTTTTGGAAGTTAATCTAACCTACACTACCCTAACCTTAGCTGACTTAATAATTTGGTCATCGGCCAAATAGGTTGTGTCCTCAGTCTTGAAGACTATATTACATTAAGATAATAATAATAATAATAATAAAAAAACAAGCAAAGCAACATCAAGAACAACAACAACACAAAAACAACAACAACAACAACAAACAACAACAACAACAACAACAACAACACAACAACAACAACAACAACAACAAAACAACAACAAAACAACAACAACACAACAACAACAACAACAACAACAACAACAACAACAACAACAACAACAACAACAACAGCTAAACACAGATGAACATAGAAACTTCCTCCTTTATTACACTAATAAGATCATCTATTATTAATATTTCTTTTGTCTAATATAATATTCGATAACTTCATAATACACTGAAGTAATTTGGCGCAGATGTTGGCGAGGTCAGAGTCAAATGGTCAAACTTTGGCGTAAATTATGCGACTCGCGGAATTTAAAACCCTCAGGAGAATTTAAATAATTTCTACCGGAAGCTTAGGAACAGAATTTTTTTAACGATATTTTCTTATTTTTTATTTTTTTTTGTCAGTAATTTTTTTAGGGGGGGGAAGGGGAGGAGTATTTCATAATTCCTTCAATGGGTGTATAATTCTTCTTAACCTTCCTACCATACTAACCTTCCTACCATCCCTAACCTTCTACCATCCCTAACCTTCCTTCTACCATACCTAACCTTCTTCTACCATACCCTAACCTTCTACCCATACCCTAACCTTCTACCATACCCTAACCTTCTACCATACCCAACCTTCCTACCATACCTAACCTTTCTACCATACCCTAACCTTCTACCATACCCTAACCTTCTACCATACCTAACCTTCCTTCTACCATACCCTAACCTTCTACCATACCCTAACCTTCTACCATACCTAACCTTCTACCATACCCAACCTTCCTACCATACCCTAACCTTCTACCACCCTAACCTTCTTTTACCATACCCAACCTTCCTACCATACCCTAACCTTACCCCTAACTTCTACCATACCCAACCTTCCTCCATACCCTAACCTTCTACCATACCCCTAACCTTCTACCATACCCTAACCTTCCCTTCTACATACCCCTAAACTCTTCTACCATACCCTAACCTTCTACCATACCCTAACCTTCTACCATACCCTAACCTTCTACCATACCCTTTCACCATACCTAACCTTCACCATACCTAACCTTCTTTTACCAACCCTCTACCATACCTAACCTTCTACATACCCAACCTACCATACCCTAACCTTCTACCATACCTAACCTTCTACCATACCCTAACTTTCTACCATACCCTAACCTTCTACCATACCTAACCTTCTACCATACCCTAACTTCTACCTACCCTAACCTTCTACATACCCTAACCTTCTTTACCATACCCAACCCTTCTACCATACTCAACCTTCCTTCTACCATACCTAACCTACCATACCTAACCTTCCACCATACCCTAACCTTCTACCACCCAACCTCCTACCATACCCTAACCTTCTACCATACCCTAACCTACCATACCCTACTCATACCCCTAACCTTCTTTACCATACCCGACCCTCCTACCATAACCCTAACCTTCTACCATACCCAACCTTCTACCATACCCTAACCTTCTACCATACCTAACCTTCTACCCCTACAACTTCACCATACCCAACCCTCTCACCATACCCTAACCTTCTACCATACCTAACCTTCTACCATACCTAACCTTCTACCATACCCTAACCTTCTAACCTTTCTACCATACCCTAACCTTCTACCATACCCTAACCTTCTTTACCATACCCACTCCTACCATACCCTAACCATCCTCTACCATACCCTAACTCTACACACTAACCTTCTACCCCTCTTCTCCATACCCTAACCTTACCATACCCTAACCTTCTACCATACCCTAACTTTCTACCATACCCTAACCTTCTACCATACCCTAACCTTCTTTTAACATACAACCCTCCTACCATACTCAACCTTCCTTCTACCATACCCTAACCTTCTACCATACCCTAACCTTCCACCATACCCTAACCTTCTACCATACCCAACCCTTCTACCATACCCTAACTTCTACCATACCCTAACCTTCTACCATACCCTAACCTACCATACCCTAACCTTCTTTTACCATACCCCTCCTACCACCCCTATTCTACCATACCTTCCTTCTACCATACCTAACCTTTTACCATACCTAACCTTTCTACCCATCTAACCTTCTACCAACCCTCCTACCATACCCTAACCTTCACCATACCCTAACCTTCTACCATACCCAAACCTTCTACCATACTAACCTTCTTTTACCCAACCCTCCTACCATACCCTACCTTCTACCCCTGACCTTCTACCACACCCAACCTTCCTTCTACCATACCCAACCTTCCTTCTACCATACCCAACCTTCCTTCTACCATACCCTAACCTTCTTCCATACCCTAACCTTCTACCATACCTTAACCTACCATGCCCTATCCTTCTACCATACCTAACCTTCTACCATACCCTAACCTACCATGCCTATCCTTCTACCATACCCTAACCTTCTACCATACCCTAACCTTCTACCATACCCAACCTTCCTACCATACCTAACCTTCTACCATACCCTAACCTTCTACCCATACCTTCCCTCCATACCCTAACCTTCTACCTTCCTTCTACCATACCCTAACCTTCTTTTACCATACCCAACCCTCCTACCATACTCAACCTTCCTTCTACCATACCCTAACCTTCTACCATACCCAACCTTCCTTCTACCATACCCTAACCTTCTACCATACCCACTACCTTCCT
>NW_024723949.1:0-42500 GCF_018991925.1 Homarus americanus | reverse complement strand
ATTTTCATGCAACTTCACATTGTTTCAGCAAGTAATTGACTGCAGGTATACACAGTGTATAAAGAGTGCAGGTATACAGTGTATATAGACTGTAGGTATACAGTACACATTGCACAGACAGTACAAGTAGTATACATATTGTATAATATGCAGTAGACATCAGACAGTGCAGGTATACAGACATACACACAGGCTATAGTTTTAAATAAACATATTAAACAAATTTTCTGAGTGTTTATAAGAAAATTAATTGTCATTTATGCTATGAAGGTAATGTATTTTTTAGCACTACCAAAGACTAAAATATAAAACATTTAGAGATGACCGTTTAATGCCCATTCGTTGCCCTGGAAAAAGTCAAACTTGGCTAAATTGCTAACTTCTGTCATCGTTTAATCAAATAATAATTATTTTAGAGCAACAAACACCTTACACTTTGTTATAAATGTAAAACAACTTCTCACCAAGGTAATGAGCCATATACAGAATATTCTACTCCCAGAAGTAGTGTTATCTCCCTGTCATCTCTGACTGACTCTCCTTTTTTTCTGCACACATCTTCGTCTTTCAAGCATGAGATTGGGATATAATTCTGGAAATTTTTACCTACAAAAATGTGAGGATAAGTCAGAAAAAGGTTAGGCAGCAAGAAATTTGGCTCAGAATTTCGTTAGTATACCATCTTCCTACAACGGCGTCCAGCCCACCGGTCAGTCACTTTCTCGATTCCCCAAAAGTTGCCAGATGCCAATTAGAACGAATCGTACTGAAAACTGACATCACTCCGTAGGCCGATTGTACAGTACCTATGTGTGTTGTGTGTACAATGAAAGACAAAATTCGTGTCGTGAAATTTGGTGATAACATTTGCCCAAGGGCTCAAACTATTGGTGCGCTCTGCCTTGTGGTAGGGGGCTCATAATGTTTCACGAGTTGTATTTAATCTTCGGACAAAACCGTGACACGACTTTTGTCTTTGATTGTACATGTGTGTGTTGTATGTTCCTTTGTGTGTTGTATGTACCTGTGTGTGTTGTGTGTACCTGTACATGTTGTGTGTACCTGTGTGTGTTGTGTACCTGTGTGTGTTTTGGGTGTGACTGTATGTGTTTTGGAAGTTACTGTATGTAAAACCCCACCTGCCTGACACCTGACATAACCTCCTCCAGGCAGGGCCCAGGAGAGGGGGGCGGACCCAGTGGAAATCACCGGGGATCGTACCCTGGGGAGACGGGGCTCAAGTATATATTTTCCACTCGTGCAGTAGTGAAAAGTCTTTCTCACTCTGCTCACTTAACCAAACTACAGTATAGCGTGATAAAACAATGGAGAAATATTTATATAAGCGTTTTGAAGTGTATGGAAGCTATGGAGGAACTGGTGAACTTAGAATATAGTTTGGTGAGTCTTACAAGGAGGGGGGGATATTAGTATAGTAATACACATGATACTATAGAAGGGATGAAGGGCCCCAGTTTCTCTCCCTGACCCTGTGTCCTGGATACTCCCTAACCTGCCCTGGACCTTCCACCTCATCCCGGGCACGACCTCTCCCACCCCTGCCCTCACACCCGCCGAGCACTGATACCCCGACCCATGTTGCCCTACTAGAAGATCAATTCTCATCTCCATCCTGCAGGGGGATGTTCTTGTTCCCCAGACAGTAAAATACCTAATGCTCGACTCACCTCGTCAACAGTAATGTCATCAACCACTCCATGATGTATTGAACACACACACACACACACACACACACACACACACACACACACACACACACACACACACACACACACACGTCATCTTCCTCCACCCCTCTCTTCCTTCTTTTCCTTTCCAATTCTCTCCCTCTCTTCTTCCCCCCTCTTCTCTCTATCCCCCATCTCCTTCCTCCTCACCTGCAGAACAGGTGTTGACACAGTAGACCAGAGTGGCGGGTTACAGGAGTGAACCGCCCCTAATACTCCATTCAACTTGTGGGGTCAACCGGGTCATGTTTTCCTTCACTTCTCTCTGATGAACTGAGACCCTACCTGTGTGATGAGGTGACGCTCTGCTCAATAACGTGTCCAAACATGTTGACCTTCTGTGTGTTTATGTGTGTGTGTTTGTCTGTCTGTCTGTCTATTACACACACACACACACACACACACACATATTGGGTTTTTGTCTCCAGTGTTTGGGTGATGTATGAGAGAAAAAACACGTATTTACCACTACAAAAAAACCCCCCCCACTATTTCTTCACCTGTAATTAAGAGTTCTTCAGGTGGAGGAAGATTCACACATAAACCAGACTAATTGGTTATTGTTTGTGATTTATTGAGAGATGATGGGTGTGTGAGGCCAGGGTGTGGGGTGTGTGTGTGTGGGTGGGATATGGGCGGGGATGGGTGATGTTTGGGTGTGTAGATGTGTGGGGAGTGGTTGGTGGGATGGGTAGTGTGTGGGGAATGGAGGTGTTGGGTGTGTGTGGGTGGGATATGGGTGGTGTGTGGGTGGAATATAGGCGAGGATGGATAGTGTGTGGGTGGGATATAGGCGGGGATGGAGGGTGTTGGGTGTATGTGGGTGGGATATGGGCCAGGAAGGGTGGTGTATGGGCCAGGATGGAGGGTATGGGCCTTGGATGAGTGACATGGGCCGGGTGGGGGGTGGCAGACTCCGCCCTATTCATCTGAATACATATCTCAAGTGTCAACAATTAGGACGCACAAAAACACGAGTGACGTCAGAATCTCAATATCTGCCCTTATAACACTTATATCCGGCAGCTGTTACAGTGTGCTTCCGGGTTATATAGTTTATGTATTGACTGACTGTTTAACTGACTGACTAACTGATTGACTAACTGACTGTTTAACTGACTGACTAACTGATTGACTAACTGACTGTTTAACTGATTGACTAACTGACTGTTTAACTGACTGACTAACTGATTGACTAACTGACTGTTTAACTGACTGACTGACTAACTGTTTAGCTGATTGACTGACTAACTGTTTGACTGATTGTTTAACTCACCGACTGACTAACTGTTTAACTCACTGACTGACTATTTGACTAACTGACTATTTGACTAACTGACCGTTTAACTGTTTGACTGACTAACTGTTTAGCTGATTGAGGGATTTTCTGGCTGAGTAACTGTTTAACTAACTAGCTGAGGGATTGACTAACTTTTAACCAACTGACTGAGGGACTGACTGACTGACTGAGTGATTGACTTAGTAAATGTCTAAATAATTGCTTAACTGACTGGCTGGAAGGATGGATGGATGGCAGACTGGCTGATTGACTGACTAAATAAACTGCCTAACTGGGAGGATGACTGACTGACTGACTGAGAGAGCTTCAACAGGCCACAACAACCTACTGAACACATGACCTTCCTACACTAAACTGAATACAAGTAAACTTAACTAAATCTATCCGCGTCAGCAGCTCTATACGTGACCTGCTTACTGTCACTCGCTCACAGAAAACGGATTACCTCAAACTGGTCTGGTGCGCCACCGTCAGTTTACCCGCGCTAGTGTTAGTTTACCTCTATGTGTGTGTTAGTTTACCTGTACGTGTGTGTTAGTTTACCTGTGTGTGTGTGTGTGTGTTAGTTTACCTGTGTGTGTTAGTTTACCTGTGCTGTGTGTGTGTGTTAGTTTACCTGTGTGTGTGTGTGTTAGTTTACCTGTGTGTGTGTGTGTGTGTGTTGGTTTACCTGTGTGTGTGTGTGTGTTAGTTTACCTGTGTGTGTTGGTTTACCTGTGTGTGTGTGTGTGTGTGCTGTGTGTGTGTGTGTGTGTGGTTACCTCTATGTGTGTGTTAGTTTACCTGTGTGTGTGTGTGTGTCTGTGTGTGTGTGTGTGTGTTGGTTTACCTGTATGGGTTAGCTTACCTTTGTTAGTGTAACTAGGTTTTGTGTAATAATTTACAAGTTGGTGTGTAAGGCTGTCGTGGGCTGTGTGTGTGTGTGTGGACATGGGTGTGTAGTCGGTGTGTATGGGCGGGGTGTATGTTTGGGGCTATCTATGGGCAGGATATGTATAGGTGTGGTGTGTATGGGTGTATAATGGCGTCGGGTGTATGTGGACATGGTGTGTATGGGCGTGGTATGTATGGGCGTGGGGTGTGTGTGTGGACGGGGTGTGGGTGTGTATGGGCGTGAGTGTGGACGGGATGTGTATGGGCTTGGGTGAGTATGGGCGTGTGTGTGTGAGTGTGGGCGGTGAAAGCCTTATGATGGATGGTTTACACACTGAGTAATCCTGTGTTTTTCTGCCTACCATAATCATCATCATCTCTCACTGTCTTGTCTCGTCAGCGTCGGGAGAGGGGGAGGGGAGGAGAGGGTGAGTGAGAGAAGGAGGGAAGGATTTAGAGACGGGGAAGGAAGTAAGGAAGGGAGGGAGGATGTGAGAGGCGACGTTGGGAGGGGGGAAAAGAAAGGAGAGTAGAGAAGAATATGGGAGGTAGGGAAGGAGAAAGGAAGGAGGGGTAGGAAAGTGAGCAGGAAGGAGTGAGGAGGAAGAAGGATATGGGATAGTAGTGAAGGAAAGGGAGAGAGAGGAAGTAGGGAAAGAAGGAAGGAGAGTAGAGAGGAAGTGGGAGAGGAAGGGAGGAAGGAAGGAGAGAAGAAAGGATATGGGAGGTAGAGAAAGAAATGGGTAAGAAAAAAGAGGGTGGGAGGGATGGAAAGAAAGAGGAAGGAAAGTAGAGAGAGAGAATAATGACGGAAAGGGAGAAGGAAAGAAAATGAGTGAGAGGGAAGGTGTGATGGAGGAAGAATCGAAAGAAGGAAAGAAAGAAAGAACATAATAAGAGGTAAAGAGGAAAAAGAATTAAAGAGTAAATAAAGAAAAAAGAGAGAGAGACGTACACTAAGATATGTATCACAAACACATATGAGACAAGTGCCATGATACATATAAGATACATATGTATACAAAATCAAGAAAAAAACACGTACAGAACACACAGTCAGTCACTCAGAGTCAGCATACATAGAGCTGCCTGACGCGTCTATTGGCTATGAATATCAGACGGTGTTTTTGACAGGATGAACAACGATAATCACTTGTTTAATATAGTCTAAAAAAAATCTTATGTCTACTTTATATTTTACTTAACACTTTAGGTACAAGTATGTGAAAAGGTATAACATTATGTAAAGTGTTGGAGTGTGGTGTTAAGTAGCGTTTAAGTAGTAGCTTGAGATATGGTAGTGTTGACAGTGGTAGATATTGGCGTAGTTCATCATGTGTGGAAAAACAGGGACGAGGGCTAGTGATTAATAACTGCCCGCCCACATTATACCTACCCCGCCCACGCTATACCCACCCCGCCCACGCTATACCCACCCCGCCCACGCTATACCCTACTATATACCCTACCTCAATATATTTAGCTCTTAAGGTGATGGTGGTAGTTTATGGCATTTAATGATGAATTACTGAAAGGAGGGAGAGTGGAAGGGAAGGGAGGGAGAGAGGAGGAAGGAGGGAGAGAGGAGGAAGGAGGAGGAGTCAATGAATGAGGGAGGAGTGAAGGAGGAGGTATTATATGTATGTATGCCATTTGGGTGGGTGTCTGGTGGAGGTGCAGAGGTGGAGGTGTCAGGGTGGAGGTATTAGGGTGGAGGGGTGTCAGGGTGGAGGTGCCAGGGTGGAGGATGTCATGGTGGAGGTGCAGGGTGGAGGGGATGTCATGGTGGAGGGTGCCAGGGGTGGGGTGCCAGGGTGGAGGGTGTCACGGTGGAGGTGCCGGGGTGGAGGGTGTCATGGTGGAGGGGTGCCAGGGTGGGAGGTGTCAGGGTGGAGGATGTCATGGTGGAGGGTGCCAGGGGTGGAGGTGTCATGGTGGAGAGGGGTGCCAGGGTGGAGGGTATCATGGTGGGTTGTCAGGGGTGGAGGGCATCAGGGTGGAGGGTGCCGAGGGGTGCCTGCTATCCTCCCACACCAATTAATATGACAGTCTAACTTATACCTCATCCTCCTCCCTCTCTCTTCTTCTTTCTCCTCTTCCTCTTCGTGCTGTCTCCCTCTCCTCCTCTCTCCTTTCTTGTCTGCCTCATCTTGTTCGTCTACCTTCTCTTCTTTCCTCTTCCTTTTTCCTTCACCCTTTTGTTTCTCATCCATCTTCTTCCTCTTCTCTCCTCCTCTTTTCTCAGACAGACTATTTTTTCTTTTTTCTTTTTATTCATTTAATTTAATGGTGTTTTATTTCACAACCTTAATATCTTTATGTGTGTGTGTGTGTGTGTGTGTGTGTGTGTGTGTGTGTGTGTGTGTGTGTGTGTGTGTGTGTGTGTGTGTGTGAGTAAATATATATAATTTTTTACGGTTTATTGAATAACATAGCAGCAAAATGTTGAAAATATACAGTTACATAATTGGGGAATAGGTAACTGGATGGAACTAATATTGTGTGTGTGTGAGTTTTGATATCCTTTTAAGGTAATTAGCACCCATTTAAGGTAACTGGCACCCCTTTAAGGTAACTGGCACCCCTTTAAGGTAATTGGCACCCCTTTAAGGTAACTGGCACCACTTTAAGATAATTGACACTCCTTTAAGATAATTGGCACCCTCTTTCCTACCTGTGCTCCTCCACTACTATTTTTACTCCCTCAGCTGTTAGCCTACCTGCCGCCCGTCGCGCCCACCACCCGTGTTTATGGGCGGCAGGTGTGGGCGGCCACCCTCCATCACGGCTGCCACCATCGTCATCTAAACGTGCCAGAGTGGATGAGAGGAGGTCGTAGTTTTGGGTGTGGAGGTCGTGGTTTAAGGTGTGGAGGTCGTGGTTTAGGTTGTGAGTCGTGGTTTAGGGTGTGAGGTCGTGGTTTAGGGTGTGGAGGGCGTGGTTTAAGGTGTGGAGGTCGTGGTTTAGGGTGTGGGGGTCGTGGTTTAGGGTGTGGAGGTCGTGGTTTAGAATTGTGGGGGTCGTGGTTTGGGGTGGAGGGGTCGTGGTTTAGGGATGTGGAATTCGTGGTTTAAGGTGTGGAGAGTAGTTTTGGGTGTGGAAGTCGTGGTTTACAGTGTGGAGGTCGTGGTTTTGGGTGTGGAGGTCGTGGTTTAGAGTGTGGAGGTCATAGTTTAGGGTGTGGAGGGTCGTATTGTAGGGTGTGGAGGAGGTCGTGGTTTAGGGTGTGGAGGTCGTAGTTTAAGGTGCGGAGGTTTGTAGTTTAGGGTGTGGAGGTCGTAGTGTAGGGTGTGGAGGTCGTGGTTAGGGTGTGGAGGTCGTGGTTTTAAGTGGAGGGGTCGTGGTTTAGGGTGTGGAGGTCGTAGTGTGGTGTGGAGGTCGTGGTTTAGAGTGTGGAGGTCGTGGTTTAGAGTGTGGAGGTCATAGTTTGGTGTGTGAGGTCGTAGTGTAGGATGTGGTCGTAGAATGGAGGTCGTAGTGTAGGGTGTGGAGTCGTAGTTTAAAGGGAGGTTGTAGTTCAGGATGTGGTCTTAGTTTAGGTGTTAAGGTGGATGAAGAGGTAGCCACACACACACACACACACACACACACACACACACACACACACACACACACACACACACACACACACACACACACAAGCACTAACGCCACCTGTCATCCATAAATCAAACTCTTGTCATCAAAATAGAGAATTATATAGTTCAAAGGCAGGTGGAAGATGGTAGCCTAAAGCACACCTGTGTTATAGCCCTCACATCACCTTAATTAATGCTAGACTATCACACACACACACACACACACACACACTCACACACACACACATCTTACATACATACATACATACATACCAAGATTTTGTTTGGCTTATTATGAAGGAATAATGAGAGAGAGAGAGAAAGAGAGAGAGAGAGAGAGAGAGAGAGAGAGAGAGAGAGAGAGGCAGCAATATTAGTCGATAAAACATCCAAGTGAGGAAGACGAGGTTACTGGTGTCATACCGGTGTCAGTTGGATGTCAGGGTCATTGATGCGTGGTTTAACATGTCATACCGGTGTCATACAGGTGTCAAAATGTTGTACCAGTGTCTAGAAGGTACCATCATGACACAAATAGGATAGATGGCACCATTATGACACTATGATAGTTGGCACCTTTATGACACTAGGTAAAGTGGCACCAATATGGCACTATAGGAAAGGTGGCACTATTAAGAAGAGCCAATACCACACACACAAACACACACACACCATTAAGGGGGAAAAAAGACGATGTGTGGGAGGGACCTGAGAAAAGCGATGTGAGGTAAGAGAGAGAGAGAGAGAGAGAGTCAGCACCATTATGACAGGGCACAATACAGAACACACCCACCGTCCCCATAACGCCACAACACCCACCATAAACACCAAGTGCCACAAGAGAGATGCCATAATTTGGGGGTGCCATGATACGAGGGGGCATCAGCACAGCACTATACTGCCTCACGCTGCCTCACTCTGGCGGTAACTATCCAATAAAGAAGAATAGAAGGGTGAGAATATGGATGGCAGAGGTAGAGGAGTGGTCCTTAGGGAGGAGAGTAAGGGTGAGAGTGTGTGTGTGTGTGTGTGTGTGTGTGTGTGTGTGTGTGTGTGTGTGTGTGTGTGTGTGTAATAATAATAATAATAATAATTAATAAATAATAATGGTTTATTGGAAAAGTTCTGCATCCCGAAGGCTGAAAATATACATTGGACATAAATGACTTATTACATACATTGGTGGTTTAACAAAAGCCTTCATTAGAGAAAGGTAAAGGAACATACAGTGAACATACAGATTAATGTTTACAGTGGAGGTCCCGTAGATCATGTGAGCTGAAGTGTTGAACAGTAGACACGTAATGTAGGAATTCCCTCACAGATGGTGTTATGAGGGGCATCACCTGGTGTGTGTGTGTGTGTGTGTGTGTGTGTGTGTGTGTGTGTAGCTTGACTGGGCTGTTGTCTCTGTGAAGTTTGACGCTTTGACTTTTGGCTGTACTTTTGCTGTGTGGTGCTGTACTGTGCTGTATAATGGTGTGGTTGTACTGTGCGGTGCTGTGTGGTGCTGTTCTGTGCTGTGTAATGGTGTGTTGTACTGTGCGGTGCTGTGTGGTGCTTTGGAATCATGTGCCTTTTGGCCTATCTTGGCAATCTTTATCTCTCTCTTTCTCTTACTCATTTTCTTTCTGTCTCTCTCCTATTCTTTCTATCCCTATCTATCATTTTTATCTTTTCTATCTTTATATCTCTTTCCTTCTCTTACTTCTTTCTCTGTCTCTATCTCTCTCCTCCCATTACTCTTCTTCTCTACATTTTTCGTTTTTCTTTTCTCTTAATTTATCTTCTTTTATCTATTCTTCGTTGTCTCTATCTCCCTCTTTCTATCACTCTTTGTATCTCTTTCTCCCTTCCTCCTTAATCTATTGAATATCCTAAAATTTAAGTGACGAGTAAAACACCTTAATTATAGGTACCAGGTAAACACACACACACACACACACACACACATTTATATACATCTCTTTACAAATAATACACATTTTTTCACATACATATCTCTGTATATTCGTAATAATATACATATTTTACAAATAATATTGCACACACAATTTACAATACATTCCTGCATTTCTTAACAAAACACAAAAGTAAAAAAAAAAATATACTCCTGAAAGACGATTCCCCAAACTCCACAAGTCAGCGTTTTATTATGAGCCGTAAACTGGATATTTGGCCAAGAATTTGAAGTGTTGGTGACAGGAGGGTGTTATGTAGGAGGGGCACACACACACACACACACGAGTGATCTGGTCAAGTCTTGTCAGGTCTTGTGGTCCTTTGAGGTAATAATTAGTTTTTGTATTTCTTTTAGTTTGTGTTGTCGTTTTTTCTTGTATTGACATCTTGGTTATTTTCTTTTTCTTCTCGTTTGTATTGGTGGTGTTTTTTTGTTTATTATTATTATTATCATTATTATTATTATTATTATTATTATTATTATTATTATTATTATTATTATTATTGGTATTATTGTTATTACTACTTTATTATTATTATTTGTATTTATTTTTAATTTCCTGTGAGAAAAATTAAAACTCTTGCCGTATCGTCATTTTCCTTAAGAATAACATTAAAATATTATTGTACGGTATTACTATATTACCTGTAATATATTAAAAAAAAACTAAATAAATAAATAAATAAATAAATAAATAAATAAAAAAAATATATATAATAATATTAAATATATATATATACAGTATATATATTGCTATAAGTAAGCTGTATGTTATTCTGACCTTACATTGCCTATGAACAGTTTTTTGAACCCTTAGTCAAATTTTCTTAGTGTATTTGTGTTTTATTGTTTACGGGATATTATTGTTACACAGGAGACACAGAGGAAGAGTGTGTGCATAGTTGTGTACGTGTGTATACCCTGTCACAGGTAGAGGTTACACTAATACCTGGTGTAGTGGTTGGCAGATAGTGGTAGGCCTGTATCGTGGAGTGTGGTGAGGGTTGGGACCGTCTTCACAGATGTGCTCAGAGCCATCATGTGATGTCAAAACGGGATAAGAATTACTTAATTAACACGTTAGTATAGTGGTGGAGCAGCTCAATGTTACCTCTGGGGCAGAGACTCCCCCCTCACTCCCCACCCTCCATCTCTTAACGCCATACCACCTTGTCACCACCACCATCCTTCAGATACCAGATAGGAGACATTCATGTTATATTTGACAAACAGAAAATATTAGCATTCATAGATAAGAAGATGACTACATACTTAGCATCTTAGTCTGACTACTATTGAGAGCTTCTCCGCCAACCTTGATATCCAGTAATGTCACGTCTCAGAGAACACGCCAGCCACTGTACCAGGTGTAAGTGAAGCCCACTTTACATATGTATGGGCTCTGTATGCTCACACGATGGTACACTTAAAATACTTACAAATACTGAGGCGTATGAATGTACAGACACACACTATAAATATGCCTTATCAAGTTCATCATATTAATATTGATTCTTTATATTGGTCCACAGGTAAGGTCCAGCGGCTACCACGGCGCATGACGTCACGCAGGTGTTACAGAGGTGAATTATACAGGTGAGTTATGTAGTGGATTTTGGTGAGTGACAGACGTGAGTTAAAGAAGATGAGTTACAGAGGCGTTACACAGACGAGTTACAGAGGTGAGTTAAAGAGATGAGTTACAGAGGCATTACACAGACGAGTTACAGAGGTGAGTTAAAGAGATGCGTTACTCAGGTGAGGTACACAGGTAAGACCACTGTAAGGACTCACCTGTGCTTGAGGCAGGTGGCTGACTCCTATCAAAACATTGTAAATTTGTGTGTGTATTTGTAACAGTATAGCTGGTAGACTTTAACCAGCTGTGTACTGGTGGAGGCTCTGACCAGCTGTCTATTGGTGGACGCCTTAACCAGCTGTGTACTGGTGGAGGCTCTGACCAGCTGTCTTTGGTGGACGCCTTAACCAGCTGTACTGGTGGACGCTCTGACCAGCTGTCTATTGGTGGACGCCTTAACCAGCTGTGTACTGGTGGGCTCTGACCAGCTGTCTATTGGTGGACGCCTTAACCAGCTGTGTACTGGTGGAGGCTCTGACCAGCTGTCTATTGGTGGACGCCTTAACCAGCTGTGTACTGGTGGAGGCTCTGACCAGCTGTCTATTGGTGGACGCCTTAACCAGCTGTGTAATGGTGGAGGCTCTGACCAGCTGTCTATTGGTGGACGCCTTAACCAGCTGTGTACTGGTGGAGGCTCTGACCAGCTGTCTATTGGTGGACGCCTTAACCAGCTGTGTACTGGTGGAGCTCTGACCAGCTGTCTATTGGTGGACGCTTAACCAGCTGTGTACTGGTTGGGCTCGACCAGCTGTCTATTGGTGGACGTTAACCAGCTGTGTAATGGTGGAGGCTCTGACCAGCTGTCTATTGGTGGACGCCTTAACCAGCTGTGTACTGGTGGAGCTCTGACCAGCTGTCTACTGGTGGACTAACCAGCTGTCTACTGGTGGACGCCTTACCAGCTGTGTACTGGTGGAGGCTCTGACCAGCTGTCTGTGGTGGACGCCTTAACCAGCTGTGTAATGGTGGAGGCTCTGACCAGCTGTCTATTGGTGGACACTTAACCAGCTGTGTACTGGTGGAGGCTCTGACCAGCTGTCTACTGGTGGACGCCTTAACCAGCTGTTACTGGTGGACGCCTTAACCAGCTGTTTACTGGTGGGCTCTGACATAGACAAATAGATGGATGGATGTATGCATAGATGGGCTGATAGATAGATAAACAGATAGATAGATAAATAAAAAGATAGATAGATAGATAGATAGACAGATAGATAGATAGCTAAAAAAGATAGATAGAAATAAATAAACAAATAGATAAATAGATATATAGATAAAAAATAGATAGATAGATAGATAGATATTCATTAAAATCTTACAAGCTCACTTTGATTCATCACATATAAACAATGCAGGAATACATACATAGATAGACAATACATAAAAATACATACATACATACAATACAATATATATTGCTTAGCAGAGTTGTTATAGAGATTTAATAATGACCATAGTAAATAAATGAGTGGAAAAAATAGATTAGCATTTAAAGATTTGAATGATTGGATATAAAAAGAACTTTACTAGGATTGAAAGATTTACATGATTGGAAAAGTACTCAGAATTGAAGGATTACGTGAATGATTGTAAGATAACAGCATTTAAAGGTGTGTGTGTGTGTGTGTGTGTGTGTGTGTGTGTAAAGAGATTGGAATTTATGTAGGTGTATGTTAGTTGAAGCTCAGTATTTAAAGGTTATATTAATACCTCTCACTACCACCACCCATCACAACCACCATCATCACCACCATCACCACCTCACCACCATTAATATCATCACCAGCTACTTCTTACCACCTCCCATCTCCCACCTCACCACCACCACCTTCTCCCCCTCACCACCACCACCAGCCACTCCCTCACCACCACCACCAGTCACTCACCACCTACCCTCACCACCCACCACTACCACCCTTCACCACCCCACCCACCACCACCACCAGCCACTCCTCACCCACCAGCCACCTCCCTCACCACCACCCCAGTCACTCACCACAACCCTCACAACCACCCATCACCAACCACCCTCACACACCACCCCCATCACTCACCACCACCCTCCCCACCACCACTACCCCTTCTCACCCCTCACCACCACCACCAGTCCCACCACAACCATCACCAACCACCCATCACAACCATCCCACCTCCCCCACCGTCGCCGCCATCATGGATTATAAAGACAGGGCGTTTGGCGGGCGTTGAGAATATGTATGTGTCTGTATACTGCCTTAAGGGCTTCGCTTTCTTCGTCTTTATTGGTCTGTTTTTACCCTGAAACGGTTCTCGGCAGACTGCAGTGAGGGCGGAGCCGTAGTGTGGCGCCTGGCAGCTCTCTCTCTCTCTCTCCTTCCCTCCTCTCTCCCTCTTATATCTCTACCTCCCTTCTTTTCTCCCTCTCTTCCTACATTCCTCTATCCCTACCTCTCTCCATACTACCTTCTTCTTAGCTTCTAACTAGCTAGTCCTTCTAACCTAACTCTTCAGACAAGCTTAACCTAACGCTATTTAGGGTGGGGTGAGATGTACAGCGTTTGGTTAGGTTACCGTTAGAGTTAACATTCAATTAGTTTAGGTTTGAGTTAGGAGGTTAATCATAAAGTTGAAATAAGCTGAGGAGAGTCTTCAGGTGATCCTTTTAATATATTCATAAAACCTTAAGACAAATAAAAATATCCTAAAAAAACAAAATGGCGTCATATTTGTTCCATTTGTTTCACTTTCCTGGCTGGGTCTCTAGGGGTGGTCCTCGAGTAGGCTGGTCTCTAAGTATTTCAGATCTCGGTAGGCTATATCTCGTGGTGGTCCTCGAGTTGGCTGTTTCTCGAGTAGTCTGTTTCTCGAGTTTGGTGTGTCCTCGATAGGCTGGTCCTCGAGTAGGCTGGTCCTCGAGGAGGCTGGTCCTCGTGAGCTGATCCTCCAGTAGACTGTTTCCTAAGTAGGGTGGTCCTCAAGAAGCTGTTTCTCGAGTAGTCTGTTTCTCGAGTTGGGTGGTCCTCAGTAGGCCGGTCCTCAAGTAGGCTGGCCCTCGGTTAGGCTAGCCTAGACTAAACTGTCCCTCGGTGAGGCTGGCCCTGACTCGGCTGTCCCTCGATTAGACTGGCCCTAGATGCAGGAAAACCGGACACTTGACAACTGCAGTGGATTAAGAAAAAAGCCGAAGTATCACCTGCCGCTACACCACAGGTCAAAGGTTGAAGGTCACGACAAAATTAAAGGTTATATCTAAGTTCCTGTATCTAAGTTCCATAAACACGTAACTCCAGTGAGGGTCAGGTGTGGTGATGTGAGGGTCAGGTGTGTTGCAGTGGGGGTCAGGTGTGTATGCTGTGATGCTGTGAGGGTCAGGTGTGTTGCTGTGGTGATGCTGTGGGGGTCAGGTGTGTTGCTGTGGTGATGCTGTGGGGGTCAGGTGTGTTGCTGTGGGGTCAGGTGTGCTGTGATGCTGTGGTCAGGTGTGTTGCTGTGGTGATGCTGTGGGGGTCAGTGTGGTGCTGTGAGGGGTCAGGTGTTGCTGTGGTGATGCCTATCGTGTGTGTTAGTTATTGTATGGTTCTTATTGCGTCTCTCTCTCTCTCTCTCTCTCTCTCTCTCTCTCTCTCTCTCTCTCTCTCTCTCTCTCTCTCTCTCTCTCTCTCTCTCCCCTTCTCTCTCTCTCTCTCTCTCTTCTCTCTCCCTCTCTCTCTCTCTCTCTCTCTCTCCTTCTCTCTCTCCTTCTCTCTCTCTCTCTCTCTCTCTCTCTCTCTCTCTCTCTCTCTCCCTCCCTCTCTCTCCCTCTCTCTCTCTCTCTCTCTCTCTCTCTCCTCTCTCTCTCTCTCTTTCTCTCTCTCTTGCTTTTCACTTATACCACATGCTCCTTCAATCTCTCTCCCTCTCTTTCCCTCCCTTACACACTCCCACGCTCTCCCACACCTTCTTTCTTACCCACCACACCTTCCCTCCTTACCCCACTTCCTTACCCACCCATCTATCACACCTTCCTCTCTTACCCCTCCTCCCTTTACCTTCTCACCCTTCCTCCCCCCACCTCCCTACCCTCCCTCACTCTCCCATACCCTCCTCCCCTCACACTCTCCCATACCCTCCTCCCTCCCTCACTCTCCCATACCCCTCCTCCCCTCCTCCCTTCCCATACCCTCCTCCCCTCCTTTCCTCTTCTTCCTCTCCTTGACTTAACTCCTCCTTCCTCTTCCTTCCTCCACCTCAGCATTATTTGTCTCTGCCCTTCCTCCCATTTCATCTCTTTACTGTTCCCTTTACAGCTCCCCCGAAATATTCTCTTCCGTTTGTTCCTCTCCTGTGACACTCATCCTCTTTATCACTTATAATTCTTCCCACATTTCTTTATCCCTAACGTTTCCCCTTCTTCCTTCCCCTCTCTTTCCATTGTTTATCTTCCATATTTTTACTGATTTCCCCCAAATTCTATCGCGGTGTGTGGGAAGGAGAGGAGATGGGTGAGGTGGGAGGGATGATGTGTATTTTTTGGTGGGGTGAAGGTGGAGGAAGGGAATGGGAAGGAAAGGTGAGGGGAAGAGGTGGGAATGTTTATTTTTTGGTGGGGTGAAGGTGGAGGGAAGGGAGAATGGGAGGAAAGGTGGAGGTGATTGTTGGTGGGGTGAAGGTGGAGGGAAGGAGAATGGGGAGGAGAAGGGGGAAGAGTGGGAGGGTGATGTGTATTTTTTTCTTAGTTGGGGTAAAGGTGGAGGGAAGGTCCTGTTGTCACT
The DNA here is from genome assembly GCF_018991925.1 of Homarus americanus. Taxonomy (NCBI): domain Eukaryota; kingdom Metazoa; phylum Arthropoda; class Malacostraca; order Decapoda; family Nephropidae; genus Homarus; species Homarus americanus. The sequence goes on along the minus strand of NW_024723949.1, from coordinate 26,669 downwards.
TGAGGTGTTGTTTTGTTTTGTCCTCCTTCCTCCTTCTATCCCTTCCCCTTTCCCTCTCTCTCCTTCCCTCCTTCCGTCCGTCTCTTTCTTCCTCCTTCCCTCTCTCTCTCTCAAACTCCTTCCGTCCGTCCTTCCATCCTTCCACTCCCTCCCTCCTTCCCCTCCTTCACTCCCCTCCTCCTTCACTCCCTCCCTCCTTCCTCCTTCCCTCCTCCCGTCCCTCCCTCCTCCCGTCACCGCCAGCTACTCAACATTTTATGCTCCTCCCGGTCCAATTCTCGAGTCACTTGCCTTTTGTCTGTTCAAGCCGGAATGGCCGGGATCCCATTACAGGGGTGAGGGTGGGGTGGGGAGGAGTGAGAGGTGAGGGGTAGTGGTGAGGAGGTGAGTGAGAGGTGAGAATGGAGGAGGAGAGGGAGTGAGATGAGGGGAGAAGGAGGAGAAGAGGAGGAAGGAAGAGAGGACGGAGAGTGTGGGGGAGAAGGTGGGGGAAAATTGAAAGGGAGGAGGAGGAGAAGGATGAGAAAGAGTGGAGGAGGAGGTAGCACAAGGGAAGGAAGATGGGGGGAAGGGAAGGGAAGGGAGATGAGGGGAAGCGAGGGGAGGACTCTGGAAACTAGACCACACAAAACACTATCATATCCGGCCGCCCCCCCCCATCCAAATTTATCACTACTTTTGGTTCGTTTTATTTTATTTTTATTTGTTTTTTTTCACTTTCTTTCTTTATTACTCTTTTATAATTTCTTTCACTTTCTTTCTTTATTTTTTTCTTTTCTTTCACTTTCTTTCTTTATTACTCTTTTATAATTTCTTTCACTTTTTTCTTTATAACTTTTTTATTTAATTTCTTTCCTTTTTTTCCTTTATTACTTTTCTTTAATTTATTTCACCTTCTTTATTACTTTTTTCTTTAATTTATTTCACTTTATTCCTTTATTACTTTTTTCTTTACATATATATATTTTTTTATCTTTTTATCTTCGTCTAATTTAGTTTATTTCTTCTTTTGTGTCTTTCTTTTCGTCCTTGTTGTGTCTCTCTGTTTTTTCTCTGCTTCATTCTGTCTCTTTTCTTCTCTCTCCCTCTTTCAGCATTTTAGTGTCTCTCTTTCAAAGGTCAAAGTTCAAACATCAAAAGTAAAATAGTTAAAAAGTTCAAAAGTCCAAAGTTTAAAAACTCAAAAGTCAAAGTTAAAAGTACTAAGCTCAAGTCCAAAGTACTAAGCTCAAAAAGCTTAAAAGTACTAAGTCAAAAGTCCAAGTTAAAAGTACTATTCAAGTCCAAAGTTTAAAAGTACTAAGTTCAAAGTCAAAGCTTAAGTACTAGCTCAAGTCCAAAGATTAAAAGATACTAAGTTCAAAAGTCCAAAGTTTAAAGTACTAAGTTCAAAAGTCAAAGTTTAAAAGTACTAAGCTCAAAAGTCCAAAGTTTAAAAGTACTAAGCAAAAGTCAAAGTTTAAAAGTACTAAGCTCAAAAGTCCAAAGTTTAAAGTACTTATCTCAAAAGTCCAAAGTTTAAAAGTACTGAGTTCAAAAGTCCAAAGTTTAAAAGTTCAAAAGTACAAAGTTCAAAGGATCCAAAGTTCATAAAACAATAGTGAACATCTCGACCCATCAGTAAAAGGTCTTTTGTAATGCTGTAATTCCTCCTTTTTGTATAATTTTATTTGAAATTTTAACCCAAGTTGTGTGCTGTTCCCGTTATCTTATGCCTCTACTGGCAGAGACTCTTCAGGTCTGGTTACAACCTTTAAGGCTAATGTATCTGTTTTATCTAGTGTGTGTGTGTGTGTGTGTGTGTGTGTGTGTGTGTGTGTGTGTGTGTGTGTGTGTGTGTGTGTGTGTGTGTGTGTGTGGGGTGTGTGTGTGTGTGTGTGTGTGTGTGTGTGTGTGTGTGTGTGTGTGTGTGGGTGAAACAAAACACAGAAGAAATAATGTAAGGTCGATTTTAATTAAAGACCATCCACAAGTGGCTGCCGACGAGGGAACTTTGGCTGAAGGAGTGGACTGTCAGCACCAGCAGGAGAACCTTGCCGAAATGCTGTCTGTGTGTGTGTGTGTGTGTGTGTGTGTGTGTGTGTGTGTGTGTGTGTGTAGGTGAGAAACAAAAACACATCAAAATAACAATGGAGTCGATTTTAATTAAAGAGCCATCACACAAGTGGCTGCCGACCGAGGGAACTTTTGGCTGAAGGAGTGGACTGTCAGCACCAGCAGGAGAACCTTGGCTCGAAATGCTGTCTGTGTGTGTGTGTGTGTGTGTGTGTGTGTGTGTGTGTGTGTGTGTGTGTGTGTGTGTGTGTGTGTGTGTGTGTGTTCGCCTCGTCTACTACCTGGCTCCTGAACACTCCTTACTGCTGTTCATGATGTAGGTGTGTGTGTGTGTGTGTGTGTGTGTGTGTGTGTGTGTGTGTGTGTGTGTGTGTGGGTGGTGTGAGTATGTGTATGTTTATCTCTCTCTTTTTGTTGTCTTTCTTTATGTATGTAGTCTCTTTTGCACACACACACACACACACACACACTATACCTCTCTCCCTGGCTCCCTTATGACACCTTCTGTCTCTGGCACTCCTCGCTTGGCATCATATATATGGCACTCTTCTGGTAGTTAAGGCTAGGTGTCCCTGTTTATGTTTTCATCCTTCTTGGAGCCATTGTCCTACCTTCTCTCATGGTGCCATATCCTATCATGGTGCCATCTTCTCCATGGTGCCATATTCGCTCAAGGTGACATCTTTCCGTGCCACATCGTCTCATGGTGCCGTCTTCTCCATTGTGCCATTTTCTCTCATAGGGCCATCTCCCATGGTGCCATCTTCTCCATAGTGGCATCTTCTCCATGGTGCCATATCCTCTCTTCATACCAACTCACTTCCTACGTCGTTTCATTAGGACTTATTATGTGGCACCTTCCTGGCATTAATCCTATGACACCATCTACTTGGCACTATTCCTGGGACACCATCGCCTTAGCAGCCTAAAATTTTTCAACGGCACCTTTGGCCCTCTTCCCAGGACTCCTCGGCATTCTTTCTATGGTGTCTTGGCACTATTCTCATAATAACTTGGCACTCTTCCTACAGCACTATGATATTCGTATGGCACCTTGGCACTGTTTTTTGATAGTCTGGTAACCCTTCTGGCACTTATCCTATGGCACTCCTCCTTTATCACCTATCTCTTACTCCTATGGCACCGTGGCACTCCTATGGCACCTGGACACTTCTCCCATGGCACAGTGGCACTCCTTCCATGGCACCTTGGCACTGCCTCAGTTTAATTCTATATCGACAACAACACTACATGTCCTCACCTTAGCGTAGAGAAGGTGTGAGCCGTGGGTAATGTTCCTTCCTTCATAGTCTCTGGTAGGCTAGGTTAGGTTAGGTTAGGTTGAAGTTAATTTAGATTAGGGTAGGTTAGGTTAGGTAGGCTAAGGTTAGTTTAAGTTAGGTTAATTTCGGATTAGGTTAGGTTAGTTACAGGTAAAACATAAAGAGTACAAGTTCAGGTTCAGGTAAGGCAGGTGTGTGCCGGTAGTTAAGAACCAGTGAGAAGAAAACAGGGAATATTTACGATATATAAACTTAAAGGATTCCAGATTCTTTCGTTCATTTCCTGGAAAATTACATAAATCAGAACATAAAGGTTAGTGAAGTTTATGAGTGGAAAATTTTCTAACTGAGTGAAAACCTTTGAAAATATGTATTAAATTCTCTCCAGAGTCCAGGAAGAAGAGCTTTTTGTTGTTATCTAATGGACGATGAACCTTACCCTAACCTAACCTAACTTATCTTAACTTAACCTAACCTAACTTAATGCTAACCTAACCTAACTAAATGCTAACCTAACCTAACTAAATGCTAACCTACCACTAACCAAATCTAACGTAACCCTCCAGGTAGCGTTAGGTGATTAATCTTCAGGTGAAATAAGCCGGGGGGGTCTAATTTTCAAGTGATCCTAATTTCATACAATGATCTCTGAGGTAATTGTATTATGAGATTAATGAGAGATTAGGAAAAAAATATATATATACATCGTTCAGGTGTTATTAAGTGGTTGAGTTTTAAGTGGTTGAGTTTATGGTTGGATTTTAATTGGTTAGGTTTTAAGTGGTTGGATTTTAAATAATTGGGTTTTAAGTGGTTGAATTTTATGGTTGTTTATGGTTGGATTTATGGTTGAGTTTTAAATGGTTGAGTTTTAAGTGGTTGGGTTTTTAAATAATTGGGTGTGGTTGAATTCTTATGGTTGGTTTTAAGTGGTTGGATTTTAATTGGTTGGGTTTAAGTGGTTGGATTTAAGTGGTTAGGTTTTAAGTGGTTGAGTTTGTGGTTGAATTTTAATTGGTTGGGTTTGTGGTTGAATTAATGGTTGAGTTTTAAGGGTTGAGTTTTGCTGTGAGTTTTGGTATGGATGTTGGGTTTGTCAGGTTTGGTTTTAAGGGGCTGAGTTTTAAGTGGTTGAGTTTAAGGGTTTTGTTTTTGTTATGGATTTTAAGTGGTTGGTTTAGCTTTTTATGGTTGATTTTATTGAGTTTTAGGTTGAATGGTTATATTTTAGTTTTTGGTTGATTTAATGGTATTAATGGTTTAAGTGTGGGTTTATGATTTTAAGTTGGATTTTAAGTGGTTAGGTTTTAAGTGGTTAGGTTTTAAGTGTGAGTTTTAAGTGGTTGAGTTTTAAGTGGTTGAGTCAGTGTTTACAGTCACTCAGATGGTACCTACGCCACTACCACCACCACCTACACCATTATCACCCTCACCTACCTGCTCCACCTACACCACTCACACCACCACTGCCATCCCCACTATCATCACTATTCACCACAATCACTCACCAACACCACCTACACCATTATCACCACCACATCACCACTACCATCACCAATGCCACTAGCTACACTATCACTATCACCACCACTACTATCACCACCACCACTATCACCCTCACCTACCCCACCATCACATCACCACCACCACCACCATCATCACTTCCATTTCGAGGACATTGATTTAAATGGTAATACTTGGCACCTTCAAGACGATACTGGCACTATATCATGGCACTGTGTTAGCCTTTCATGTTAAAATATTTAACCGTATTGGTGATTCTTGGTCAATTCTGAATCGATATTTAACCTGTATTTACGGTGTATTGAGTCGTACGTATTGTGTCATTGATTTTGTGTTGGGGGAAAAGTTGGTTAATTTTTAAGTTTGGTTTGGTTCAGTTAGGGTTGGTTAGGTTAGGTTAGGTTTGGTTTAGTTTAGTTTGGGAAGGTTAGGGAAGGTTTGGTTTAGTTTAGTTTGGGAAGGTTAGGGAAGGTTTGGTTTAGTTTAGTTTGGGAAGGTTAGGGAAGGTTTGGTTTAGTTTTGTTTGGGAAGGTTAGGGAAGGTTTGGTTTAGTTTAGTTTGGGAAGGTTAGGGAAGGTTTGGTTTAGTTTAGTTTGGGAAGGTTAGGGAAGGTTTTTTAGTTTAGTTTGGGAAGGTTAGGGAAGGTTTGGTTTAGTTTGGGGAGGTTTTGTAAGGTAAGGTTTGGTAAGGTTTGGTTTGGTTAGGTTAGGTTAGGTTAGGTTAGGTTAGGTTACGTTGGGTTACATAAACGTATTTTAGGTTCAATTTGCAGTGAGTACTTTTGAAATGTGTATTTTTGGTGTTGCTGTCCACTGATAACTTATATTATTATTAGTAGTAGTAGCAGTAGTAGTAGTAGTAGTAGTAGTATTAGTAGTAGTAGTAGTAGTAGTAATTGTTGTAACGTCATCATCATCACCATGGACGTGTTACAGATACAGCCACCACCAGCAACACAGAGTATTTTAACAAGCACAAGCGTAGGAATAATTAAGTAAGACTGTGTTGTAATTTCCCTTAGCCGTCTCTTAAGAATTACCAGCACCAAGTAAGTTAGCTGCTCACACGTGTTGGCTTCTAATGAGGAAACTTATCACAACTTGAATAGCTCAAAGTTCTAAATGAAGTCTAATGTATTAAAAACGAGGTACATGTTTTTTTTTTTTTTGCTTCTTTGTTTTTTTAAGTTAGTATTCCCTAGGTGAGTGTAACACGCCTCTCTCTTTTATTTTTTTAAAGTTGTTACTTAAATTGTCTTCATAAGTAAGATGAATTGGATGTCTTTGTTTTTGTTTTTGTTATGGTGTTAGTGGCGTCTGGTGGGACATTATGGTTTTGGGATCTCTATTGTGGTGTTGACTTTTTCCCCAAAAACAAGCGGTGGATTCTTACTACATATTTGTATGCACGGCGTTCAAGAGCAGCGGGACATGTGATATACTGTAGATAGATAGATAGATAGATAGATAGATAGATAGATAGATAGATAGATATTCACTAAAATCATCATAGAAGTTTACAATTGATTCAGTTTGTACAGTATATGGACAATGGTGAGAAGAGTTTTGTTTTGATAATGTCTTTTGCGTAGCACTTTATGATTATTATTATTATTATCATCATAAATGTATTATTATTATTATTATTATTATTATTATTATTATTATTATTATTATTATTATTATTATTATTATTATTATTATTATTATTATTATTATTATTATTATTATTATTATTATTATTATTATTATTGTTGTTGTTGTTGTTGTTGTTGTTGTTGTTGTTGTTTCTGTCTTTATAAGCTGTCACGAGGACTAAACAAAAAACAATCTCCCTGCTGCTCCTTCTCCTAAGTCGGGTCATTTCTTCCGGGTCATGAAGCAGCATCACTCAGACGAGCCTCCTCCTCATCTTGGCGTTTTTTTTTGTTCTACTTTTCTGTACAATTGACCTTAACTCACTATAATATATATAAATATTTTCTTTTTTGGCTACGTTATTCGGTTTAGCATCCGCCATAACCGACTTAACTGATTTATGTATTTTTTCAAGCGGGTGACTTTATGTAATCCGTAAATAATTATTGTCTTTATATTCAAGAAAATAATCGTACCAGATTCGTAGTGTCATATGAGTCTATGAGAGTCTCAGTTCAGTTTCAGCGCCATTTTGAAAACTTTCTTCATGTGGTAGCTGGAAAGTACCAAAGGCCTCTGTTGAAGAAGCAGTTAGACAGGATACAGGTTAGGGTTAGGTTAGGTTAAGATAGGATAGATAGGATGAGAGCAGGTTAGGTTAGGTTAAGCCAGGTTGAGCTAGGCACAGTTAGAAGGTTAGGTTAGGTTAGGTTAGGTTAGGTTAGATAGGTTAGGAAGGTAGGGATAGAAGGTGATAGGTTGGGTTAGGTTAGGTTAGAGAAGCGATAGGTTAGGTTAGGTTAGGTTAGGTTAGGTTAGGTAGAGTTAGGTTAGGTTAGGAAGGGTTAGCTTAGGTTAGGTTGGGAGGAAAGTTAGTAGGAGAAAAAGTGGGCAAAGGAGGAGGAAGGAAGAAAAGGGTTAGGGTGAAGGAAGAAAAAACGTTGACGTAGCAGAATAATGAATGCTAACACATCTATCTAGGAGCAGGAAGGAAGAGAATAAGAGGCGAAGGAACAAGAGGAGGAGAGAATAGGAAGAAAGGAGAAAACTTGACAGGAACAATGGGTTTGGTTAAAGAAGTTAAGTTCCAACACACAAGTTACGTAAGCAGGGAGAAGAATGGAAGGGAGGAGAAAGAAGAGGAGGAGAATAGAAAGGGAAGAAAAAGAGGAGGAAGAGAGAAAGAAAAACGTTGACATGGCAGAATATTGGGTTGAGTTGGGTTAGGTTAGAAGAAGTTAGGTTAGAAGAAGTTAGGTTAGGTTGGCTAGGGTTAGATTAGATTAGGTTAGGTTTAAGAAGTTAGGTTGTAGGGTTAGGTTAGAAAAAGCTAGGTTAGGTTAGGTTCCACCACTACCACCAGGAAGAGGGACAGAAGAAGAGGTGGGAGGGAAGGCAAGAGGAGGAAGAGGAGGAGTAGGAAGAAGAATAAGAGGAAGGGGAGGAATAGAAAGAAGAAAAACTTGACGCAGAATAATAGGGTAGTCAGCTGTTTACCTTGACGGAGAGGGAATAAATTACCAGGAAATCCCTAGTGTTAGAACTGCCACTAACGAGGTAATTGTGACAGGTGTAAGACCAGGTACGGATGGGGGGGCGTGTTAAAGGGTTGGAAATGGACCATGATTTAAGTTCACTTTAGCTGTTATATCTGGTGAACAGAGTTATTGTTAGCATGTGGTTGACATTGTTTTGTTGTTTAAAGTATGTAGTTGTTATTTATGTTTATTGTTGTTTTTACGTTTTGTTTGTTGTTGTTTGATGTAATTTTTGTTTGTTGTTATTGTTGTCATTGTTACTGGCTGCTGTTGTTACTGGCCCTTCTTTCCTGGTCACCTCTATACCCTCCATAAATCCTTTCTGTATTTCTTACTATCTCCTCTTAGCTTGTCTCCAGTTACTCTCACTTCATCTCTCTCACCTCGAGGATTGAAAGAAGTTTTTATGGCTCTTCCTAAACCTCTCTCTCTCTGTCTCTCTCTCTCCCAGGTGTAACACACTCAATCACCCTCAAGGCTGGAACCTAATTTTTGTCATTTCAAATATTTGGTTTATTTAATAATACAAAGTCTCCTGTAATGTCATTCTTCGTTCTTCCCAACAATCCTGGCATAATTTATTTTACTTCTTGTTAGACTTTTCAGGTATGCAGAGTTTTCCTTCATCTGTCTCCAGCCTACATTCCTCCATTATTTTCTGAAAGTGCTGACATAAACAAAGATTTCCGGAGGTGTTTTACTTCTGCTATGTTTTCTTCACATGGACCACATGCTGTTCAGTTACTGAGTGTGGCGTCAGTGACCAACACGGGCTGTGGCAGGAGGGTGTGAAGCACAGAGGACCCTGGCCTCTTCTATATATACTAAATTAATTCCATTTTTACGTCGTAAGTTTGTGTCCCATATAAACTCATCCAGTTTGTTTCACATTTATGCCCTTCACGTAACATGGTAATATTGTAGAGGTCCCCTCCCTGGCGGCCTTTTTTGAAATTTTTCATGCTCTCAGTTTAATAATGGAAGAATGCTTTAATACTGTTCAAATCTTGATATATATATATATATATATATATATATATATATATATATGTGTAATCAAACATAATCATATACAAATAAATATAAACAACACAAATTAGCAGACTAACATTACAAAACATCACCAAAAAATCGGCCACAAACGAAGGCCAAACTATCCAATTTAATTCTTAAATACAATATACAATTTTTCATCAGTCATAATTACTTCCGGCCATTAGTGTTAATATGGAATACATTCTGTCACACTCCACCAAAGAATTTAGATAAATTGGTCTGTTTAATTTGAGGACCCGGTGATTTAGACCAATCAAAAAGTGCGAGTTAAAATGTGAAATAGCATGAAATATTTGGAAGAAACGAGCAATAAGCTGATATCTTAAGGTGGTTTGGGGGAAATGCTTTTGAGGAATTTAGTAATAAATGGCGGGGTTGTAAATGTTGGAGAGAGAGAGAGAGAGGAGGAGAGAGAGAGAGAGTATAGAGAGAGAGAGAAAATTAGAGAGAGAGAGAAACCAGGGAGAGATAGGAGAGAGAGAAATTGTGAGAGATTGGAGAGAGAAATTGTGAGGGGTGGGGAGAAATTGGGGAGAGAAACAGTCAGAGAGGAGAATGTAGAGGAGGAGGAGAGAGAGACAGAGAGGAGAGTTCACAGTCGATGATATAGTCTTTGATGATGGGTCATTCTCCATCTCATCTCACCCTCATCAGCCAACTTTCATCTCTTAGCTCCCTAACAAACTCATCTCGGCTCCTAACCTCAACCATTTATCCTTTTCTAACCCCTTAGTCTAAGATTCGAATCCTCGACCCTTCCATTCTCCGCCCCTTGGGCCTCACAAATGCTTATCCCTTGTTCTAAGAAAGAGCAAAGTCTGTAAAGACACACACACACCCCATCCTAGACACCGTCTCCTACTACCACTCAGATCCTTGTCCCCGGAATTTGCTGTTTGACACTAACAACCGCATCCAGCCCATAGGCACGAACTAATCGCATTAAGAAATTAAATCACAGTCCCAAACCATTGTAAAATTTATCAATAACTAATTCAACCAGTGTATTCACCGTCAGTCATCAATCTTACTTTTGTGCACTGTCGCAATGTTAAATGTCTTAGTATGACCTTCTCCCAGAAGATATCAGTGTTTGTATCACTGGTATTATCGTCAACCAAGCACCGGCCCCCAACGTTATGTAACTGTATATTTTCAGCCTTCCGGCCGCCATGGTCTTTTCAGTAAACCGTTAATTACACACATATACATATTATTACACACATACATATATATACATACACACATTATTATTATTATTATTTAATATACACACACACACACACTGTATTCTAACAAAAAGAACTATGGTGTCACTGGACACGGCTGAGGCTGGAGGCCTTGTGTGTGTGTGTGTGTGTGTGTGTGTGTGTGTGTGTGTGTGTGTGTGTGTGTGTGTGTGTGTTTGTGTGTGTGTGTGTGTGCGTGTGTGTGTGTGTAGCTTATGTGTGTGTGTGTGTGTGTGTGTGTTCATTAACCTCTCCCTTGTTTTATCGCCTCTACTTCCTGTCTTCGACCATTGGCCTCTCTTTTCTCTCCACCAGATTTTTTCACCTGTCACTCCTCCTCATGGCTTTTCTCTCTCGTTTTATCTTACTGAATATTTCCCCCGTCTGCTCTCTTTCAGTTTTTTCAATTTTTTTTATCTTTTTACTCGCTTTCTTCGGCTTATCTCCATTTCTTTCTCTGTTCTTTCCTTCTGTCACCCTTTTTCCTTTCACTCTGTATTTCTCTCTCTCTCTCCTTACTTTATACACCAGATCGTAGGAGAAAGTGAGCTTGACTGAGTACTGTACAGACTACGTATTTAAGTGAGCGAGATAAAACTAACTCTAATTATCTCTAAATATATAGTTCATTACTTTAAAGTCAGTTAGCTTCTCTTACTCTATAAACCCAAGCAACAGTGGGTAGATATGTAGAAAGTTAATATTCTTATTGAGATATCTCTTTTAACTGTGAGACTTTTGAAACGTTTATGCGTTCCCCTTACCCATGAGTCTTAATCTTTTGATGTGCCTCCTTATTCCTCTAATTGTATATTTTGACGGGTGTAGATGGTGAGTCTCAAGGGACACTGAAGATAAATAATAGCTTAGTTTACATGACTGTCTAGAGGCTTTTTGATCTATAAACACACACACACACACACACACACACACACACACACACACACAATATGATATCTCCTGTGTCTGAAAGGTCTTTGGTTCTTTTTCCTTTGTTTTATCTCTTTATCTCTCATTCTCCTTTGGTTTCAATATTGCTGTATGTTATGTTCTTTGCTTGTGGCTTATTTGTCTATCACCTGGGAGAGAGAGAGAGAGAGAGAGATGGAAGGAGGTTAGAAACAGAGGGAAGGAAATGTAGAAGGGTGGGAGAAGGAAGAGACGAATATGATAGTATGGAATAAAGATGAGTAAACGGGGAGATGGAGGAAGGGTTAAGAGGGAGAATAGGAGAAAATGGCTGGAGGAGGGGTATGCTAAAAAAAAAAATGGGAGGTGGTGGGGGAAAGAGAAGAGAAAAGGAAAGGAGAAGGAAAAGGAGAAGACAGAAAAAGTAAATAAAGAGGAAGAGGAGAAAAGGAGGTGTGAGAGGAAGAAGAAGCAAGAAATGGAGGAAAGCCCCAAGGAGTTAGGGCTGAGAGAGAGAGAGAGAGAGAGAGAGAGAGAGAGAGAGAGAGAGAGAGAGAGAGAGAGAGAGAGAGGTCGCTTACACCAACGATCCCACCTGTAACTTCTCACCTTCCAATGTAAACAAAGCCACCCAGAGGCGGCCCTGCAGGCGGTGGTTTAGGAGTCTCCATTATCTCACACGACTGTTGCCCTCCCTGACCCCACCTGATGGCCCTGTTCTTGCCCTGAGAGGCCCCAATTTATGTAAACGGTTCAAAAGGCGGGCGAAACAATTACTCGCCATAAAAGCTAATGTTGAGAACTCATAAACTAATGTCGCCAGTCCAAGTGTTGGCTAAACACCGGCCTGAAAGGTTTACACAGCCTCTTGTAGCGTTGTGTGTGTCTGTGTGAGCGTGTAGGGGCGTTGTGTAGTATGTGTGTAAAATGTAGATGTATGTGAGGGCTGTTAAGATGTATGTGTGGGGCTGCAGGTGTGTGGGGCTGGGGAAGGTATGTGGGACTGTATAGGTGTGTGTGTGGGGAGCTGAAAAATAAGCATAGCGGGAGTATGTGTCTGTGTGGTCAGGTCTGGGTGTACAGTAGCTGTAGGATGTGTGGTCTGTGGGGCTGTGTGTGTGTGTGTGTGTGTGTGTGTGTGTGTGCAGTTTATAATAATAATACTGTGTTCGTGTGTGTCTTTGTCTGCATCCTCGACAAGTTACGTCATGAAAACAAATCAACATTTCACTCTTAAGTAAACCATGACGTTCTTGTTTATTTTCTTACTAATGTACGTAACCTACTAAGAAACAGATAAGACAGAAGGTGTGTTAAGGTTAATTATATTAACTCTAAAAGCAAGCAAGTAGAGCAATTAAAGGAATTGCTGGTTTAATTTAAATCAGGAAAACGTAATTAATTAAGAGTTGTTCTTACGAGAGTGTGTTGTGTTGTGATGATGTTTTCAGTGTGTTGCTGCTTACGAGTACAGCGCGTTGCTACAGTGTGCGTGCTGTGTTTACGAGTGTTGTACTGTGTTGTTGTTTTTACGAGTGTATGTGATGTTGTTACGAGCGTGTTAAGGTTGTGTTGCTTTACGAGGTAGTAAAGGTAGTTGTTTACGAGGTGAAAAGGTTTACGAGTGTGCCGTGACATGAAGTGTTGTGTTGTTTACGAATGTGTTGTGTTGTTGTTTACGAGTGTGTTGTGTTGTTTACGAGTGTGTTGTGTTGTTTACGAGTGTGTTGTGTTGTTTACGAGTGTGTTGTGTTGTTTACGAGTGTGTTGTGTTGTTGTTTTATGAGTGTGTTGTGTTGTTTACGAGTGTGTTTGTGTTTACGAATGTAAGTAGTTGTTGTTTACGAGTGTGTTGTGTTAGCCAGTCCACCAGCCTGCGCGTCAGTCCACGAGCGTCAGTCAGTCCACCCCACCAGTGCCCGTCCACCCATGCGTCAGCCGTCCACCCAGCCCCGTCAGCCCCACCCAGGCCCCACCCACGTCAGTGCCCACCCAGCGCCCGTGCCCCAACCCAGCCCAACACGCCTGCAGCCCCACCAGTGCCCACCCACGCCCAGCCTGCCCCACCCTGCCTGCCTGCTGTCCACCCACGCAAGCTGCGCCTGCTCTGTCTGCCCATGTCAGCCTGCCGCTGCCCCACCATGTGCGCCTGCCTGCCCACGAGTTGCTGCGCCGTTTCACTTGCTGCCGCGCCTGCTGCTCACTTGCTGCCTGCGCCGTTGCTCACTTATGCTTCCCAGCCCCACCCACCCCCACCAGCCGTCCACCCAGCTCCCACCAGTCCACCCCAGCCCCGCGCCCCACCCCACGCGCCCACCCATCCATCCGCCCCACCCACGCCCCACCCACACTGCCCTGGTCCCCACGCGCCTGCCTGCCCCACCATGCCCCGTCCACCCTGCCTGCTCCCACCCCACAGTCAGTGCCCCATGTCAGTTCCTACCATGCCTGTTCTGCCCACTTGCCATGTCGCCCACCATGCTGCTCAGTGCCTGCCCACTTGCTGCCGCTGCTCACGAGCAAGTGCTGTGCTGCCCCACGATGCGCTGTGTTGTGTTGTTTAGAGTTTCTGTCTCCTTTTGTTATTCATATTTGTCATTTGGTCTTGTAAACTCACTTTCTCATTGTGTGTTTATTTGTTTGTTTGTCTGTGTGTTTATAGTTATATCTTTCACTGTTTGTCTGTCTATCTCTCTCCTTTCCTTTCTTTGTACTTCTTGCCGTTTGTCTGTGTCTGTCTTTCTGTCTGTCGTTCTCTCTCTTTCTCTTAATTCGCTTTCTGTCGGTATGTCTGTCTCTCCCCGTATAAGTGAGACAGACATCAAAAACATTAAAACAAAAAATCAGTAAAAATTCAATAATATAATTTAAAGTCAACAAAATCTACACAAGTGATGAATAAAAATTAGCTAAAAAAAATATCAATTTATTATTTTAAAACAAACGAAAAAATAAGACAAAACATAAAACAGGAATAAAAACCCGATTTTTTTGTTTCACTGTAAAATGTGTCCTTGAGAGTGAGAGAAAAAAAATCCCAAATGTAGTTTTAAAATTCGTAAAAAGATTTTGAGACGAAATTAAAATATTTGAAGTTGAAAAAAAAAATTATATGGATGAAAATATATATGAAGAAAAGGTGGAAAAAATGATATGTGATTTAACGCTGTAAAATATGTTGGATGGAAGAGAGAGAGAAAAAAAAGAGAGAGAGAGAGAGAGAGAGAGAGAGAGAGAGAGAGAATTATTTGAAATCAGATGAGAATAATTAGGTCCAATTATAATGTTACTTAAACGCTACTTTAACACCTCCTGCATACACTTTACACCTCCCTCCCACACACATACTTCCCCACACATCCTTTCCCCCACACACATTTAACAACCTCCCCCCCACACACACTTTTACACCTTTTCCCCCCACACATTTAACACCTCCCCCACACACTTAACACCTCCTCCCCAACACACTTAACACCTCCTCCCCCCCACACCCTAACACCTCCTCCCCCCACACACTTAACACCTCCTCCCCCACACACTTAACACCTCCTCCCCACACACTTAACACCACCTCCCCCACACACTTAACACCTCCTCCCCACACACTTAACACCCCCCCACACACACTTACACCTTCTTCCCCACACACTTAACACCTCCCCCACACACACACTTTACACCTTCCCCACACATTTAACACCTCCTCCCCCACAGACTTAACACCTCCCCACACACACCCTAACACCTCCCCCCACACACTCTACACCCTCTTCCCCCCACATTTAACACCTCCTCCCCCACACACTTAACACCTCCTCCCCCCACACCTTAACACCTCCTCCCCCACACACTTAACACCTCCTCCCCCCACACACACTCCTCCCTCCCCAACACACTAACACCTCCTCCCCACACACACCTAACACCTCCCCCCCACACTTAACACCTCCTCCCCCCACACACCCCAACACCTCCCTCCCCCACACACTTAACACCTCCTCCCCCACACACTTAACACCTCCTCCCCCACACACTTAACACCTCCCCCACAACCCAACACCTCCTCCCCCACACACCAACATCCTCCTCCCCACACACTTAACACCTCCTCCCCACACACCCAACACCTCCCCACACACCCCACCACCTCCTCCCCACACACCCCAAACATCTCCCCCCACACACTTAACACCCTCCCCACACACTTAACACCTCCTCCCCACACACTTAACACCTCCTCCCCCACACACCCTAACACCTCCCCCACACCTTACACCTCCCCACACTCAATATCTAATCTAATCCACAAAATTAAAAAATTAAATTAATCCGTATTGTACCAGAGACTTGACCTAAACCAAACACCTTACACAGAAGACAAAGTGAAGGTATCTAATTAAGGCAGAGTCTCAGCATTTACTCCAAAATGCTTACAATTAGGTTGGTTAGGTTATGCTAGGTTGAGCTGGTTTCGAGGTATTCGTTAGGTGCTTAGGCAAGTACGGTCAGGTTAGGCCTATGCTAGGTATGCGATTAAGGCCTTGCCAGGTCAGTTTAGGTAAGGCCTGGTTAGGTTAGGCTATGCCAGGTTAGGTGAAGTTTGGGCGTTGCCTGGCTTAGGTTAGGTGCCTAGGAGGCTGAAATCTGTGTTCAGGTCAGGATGCTTGGCCAGTGTCAGGTTAGGTTAGGTTAGGTTATGTTAAGGTGTCAGGCCATGTGTTAGGTCAGGGTTGGGTCACAGTGTTGTGTCAGGTTTGGTTGGTGTTAGCTATGCTAGGTTAGGTTTAGGTTATGTTATGTTATGTTATGCAAAAGAGGATTAGACTGCTGTAGTCCAATTTTATATATTCAATCATGATAGCACTTTTTACCTCACCATCTTGTGAGACTTGGCACTATGACTAAAGTTATTGTACACACTCTAAGATCATTGTTCAACTGTTCACTAACTCAGGCAGCCAGGAAGGGATTTTTCCAAGGCCTGTATTGTATTGTTCGCCATTACGTTTCATTTCGTTATTACGAGTGTGAAGTTATTTGTAGGAGGAGTTAGCACTGTCTTTAAGGCTATCGGGTTTCTTTTTAGTTTGTCCTGAAAAATAGTATTAATTTCTTCTCCTCGTTTTCTTTTGCTTTTTAAAGGCCGGAGGGCGTGTAAGGGTTTTTTTGTGGGAGGGGCGTGATTTAAGGGAGGATTTAAGGAGGAGGTGGTAGAGGAAAAAAAAGAGGAGGTAGTTGTAGAAGAGGTGGAGGTGAGAGGAGGAGGGGGAGAGGAAGAGGAGGAGGAGGAGGGAAGGTGGTAGAAGAAGAGGGATGTGGAGCAGGGAGGAGGGGGTAGAAGAAGAGGAGGAGGAGGAGAAGGTGGTAGAAGAAGAGGTGGTGTGGAGCAGGAGGGGTGTAGAGGAAAGGAGGAGGAGAAAGTGAAGAAGGTGGTAGTAGTTTGAGAGGAGGAGGGGAATATAGGAAAACAAACCATGATTATATCTCTTACCACACACACACACACACACACACACACACACACACACACACACACACACACACACACACACACACTGTCCATTACCTTCTGTGTGTTTCCTTGATTTATTGAGGTGTAGCAGATGTAGTGTGTGGGGTGATGCACTGCTCACCACACCTACTGCTGACCTGAACAGTGTATGATGGTTGTATAGTGGTACAGGTATGATGGTTGTATAGTGGTACATATGATGGTTGTATAGTGTTACAGTGTATGATGGTTGTACAGTGTTGCAGTTAAAGTTAATTACTCTCACCTGCTCACCCTCACCTGGGTTCTCGCCCAACTGATATATTCTTCATGTTTACTTCTAATTAACCGGACCACCTGAAAAATTAGACACCCTAAGTTGTTTCACCTGAATATTAACCCAACAAAACCCAACGCTTAGCCCAACCTAACCTAACCCAACCCAACCCAACCCAACCCAACCTAACCTAACCCAACCTAACCCAACCTAACCCAACCCAACCCAACCCAACCCAAACTCCAACCCAACCCAACCCAACCCAACCCAACCTAACCCAACCCAACCTAACCTAACCTAACCCAACCCAATCAACCCATCTAACCCAACCCAACCCAACACAACCCAACCTAACCCACCTAACCCAACCTAACCTAACCCAACCTAACCCAACTAACCCAACTCCCAACCCAACCCAACCTATTCTAAATCCCAATCCCAACCCAACCTAACCCAACCTATCCAACCCCAACCCAACCCAACCCAACCCAACTCCAACCAACCCAACCTAACCTAACCCAACCTAACCTAACCTTAACTCCAACCTAACCCTAACCTAATCCCAACCTATTCTGAGTTATGTTTTAGAACTTTTTATCGTTATTTCTTTGTTTTGTTATTGTGCTATTTTTGTTATTTTATTAGTTTGGTTTACTGATT
Organism: Homarus americanus; assembly: GCF_018991925.1. NCBI lineage: Eukaryota > Metazoa > Arthropoda > Malacostraca > Decapoda > Nephropidae > Homarus > Homarus americanus. Next base: position 9,007 of record NW_024723949.1, on the reverse strand, counting down.
TGAAGAAAGAGAGAGGAGGAAGAGAGAGAGAGAGAGAGAGGAGGAGAGAGAAAAGAGAGAGAGAGGATATCGTGGTGGTGGGAAGGGGTATTGGGATGGGGGGTGGGGGAGGTAAGATGAGAGGGAGGAGGGTGTTCTGGGTGAGGGGTCGTTTGGGGTGGTGAGGGGTCGTGTTGAGGTGTAGTGAGGGGTGGAGAGAATGACCTAGAGAGGGTGAGGGGTCGTGATAGTGAGGGGTCATATGCCTGGGATTAGAGAGGGGTAGGGAAAATTACTTGAGGAGTGGGGTGAGGGGAGGAAGAGGAGAGGGGAGAGGGGAGGAGAGGGGAAGACGAGTAATTAGCCTAATGACGGCTCCTGGCCTGTTAAAGACACTTTCTTTACTCCCCTTAATATTTTAACCCCAGGAGAGAGAGAGAGAGAGAGAGAGAGAGAGAGAGAGAGCCTTTAAACTATTTTTTTCATATATTTCTCTGATTTACAATTTCCAAGTGTCAAATCGCCTTCCTGTGTTCTCTCTCTCTCTCTCTCTCTCTCTCTCTCTCTCTCTGTTTGTTTATCTTAATTTCCTTCTCTCTCCTTGTGTCTCCTCTTGTCTCCCTCTATCTCCTTCTGTCTCCCTGTATCTCTGTATCTCTTCTCTCTCTCTCTGTCTCTCTCTCTCTCTCTCTCACCTCCTTACCTCCATTTCATATCCGTTTAAACAATCTCACCTTTTCTCACTTCCATCTGATGTATCTCTCATTTCCCTATCACTTATCTCTCATCTCCTTCTCATTTTCCTCTCCCTCTCACCTCCTCTGTTCTCTCTCCCTCTCACCTCCTCTGATCTTTCTCCCTCTCACCCTCATTTCCACCTACTCTCCCTCAGTCGTATACCATTTAATTTCATTCCCTCTCACCTACTCACTCCCCCACCCTCCCTCTTCTCCCCTCACTCTCACCTCTCACCTTTCACTCACTCACCCACTCACTCACTCTCACTTCTGCATCTCACTTTCCCATCTTACTCTCACATCTTTCTCCTCACCTTCCAGTCCCTCCCTCCTCCTCCCTTCCCTCCCTCCCTCCCTCCCTCCCTCCCCCTCCTTCCCTTCCTTCCCTCTCATCACCTCCTTCTCTCATTGCCTCTCACCTCTCCCATCTCACTCTCACAAGGAGGCCACCACTCCATTGTGAGCTGTGAGCCATTGTACACAGTGCGGTGTTGTCTCCCGTCACACACGCTACTGGCAACACTGTTTACTGCCACCACCTGCCTCTCCCTTCTGGTATTACTGTTTATTGTTGGAGAAGTGATGCTCAGCTCTGGCAACACTGTTTATTACCACTGGGGTGTGTCGCCCTTCTGGTAATACTGTGTGATGTTACCTAGGTGTGTGTGTTGGCTTTCTGGTAATATTCTGTGATATTATAGTGAAATGATGCTTTTTTGTAATACTGCATCATATTACAAAGATGTGTCGCTCTTCTGGTAATATTGTATTATGTTAGAGGTTTGTCTCCTTTCTGGCAGTAGTGTATATTAAATGAGAAGTTTATCAATTCTGGTAACATTGTGTATTATCAGGGAGGTGTGTCTCCAGTTTTCTCTCAGTTATTTTTCCCACGGAGGATGTTTTCTTGTTTTGGTAACACTGTTTGATTAGAAATAAATAAATCACAATTCCGATATTAATGTTTAGGGTAAGAAGGATTGAGAATGGTCTGGCAACACTGTTTACTCTTATGGAAGGTGTGTTTTTATTATGGCATTACTGTTATTATCCAGGAAGGTTAAACTCCACTCTGGCAACACTGTGCTGAGAAAGGATGTACTATGGGTGTGGTATCAGTGGTTAATGTTTTCGTTTTGGCGATACTGTATCGCTGGGAAGGATGTGTTCCTGTGTTGGTAACGTTGTTCACTGCCAGACTGAGGTGTCCTTAATCCTGGCTGTGAGAGTCTTCCTCCTCTGCCTCCTCCCCCGTTCTCTTCCCTTTTCCGTTGTTCTTCCTCTTTCTCCCTCTCTTAATTTTCCTCCTCTTCCTCTTCTTTTCTTACACTAGTCTTTCTCCACCTCCTCTCCATTCCTTCCTCTCCTTCCTCATCCACATTCTCTTCACCTCCACCTTCTTCTTCAATCTTTACTCCTTTCCACTTCTCTATTCCTCTTCCACCTCCTTCACTCCATCTCGTCCTCCACCATTTCCTCTTCCTCCTCTTACCCCCTCCTCCTCCTCCTCCTTCTCTTCTTTCTTCTCTCATTCTTCTCTTCACCGCTTCCACCTCTTAATCCTTGTCTTCCTCACCACCACCTCCTCTTCCTCTTCTTTTTCCTCCTCTTCCAGTACCACCTCTTCCACCCTCTTCCTCCTCCTCCAGTACCACCTCCTCCTCCCCCAGTACCACCTCCTCACCACCTCCTCCTCCCCAATACCACCTCTTCCACCACCTCCTCCTCCCCACTACCTCTCCACCACCCTCCCCTCCCCCCAGTACCCTCCCCTCCTCCCCAGTACCACCTCCTCCCCACCCTCCTCCTCCCCAGTACCACCTCCTCCACCACCCTCCTCCTCCCCAGTCCACCTCCTCCACCACCCTCCTCCTCTTCCAGTACCACTTCTTCCACCCACCCTCCTCCTCTTCCAGTACCACCTCTTTCACCACCCTACTCCCCCAGTACACCTCCTCCACCACCCTCCTCCCACCAGTCCTCTCCTCGACCACCCCTCCTCCTCCCCAGTACCACCTCCTCCACCCTCCTCCTCCCCAGTACCACTTCCTCCCCACCCTCCTCCTCCCCCAGTACCATCTTCCACCACCCTCCTCCTCTTCCAGTACCACCTCTTTCACCCCTACTCCCCCAGTACCACCTCCTCCACCACCTCCTCCTCCCCCAGTCCACCTCCTCCACCACCCCTCCTCCTCTTCAGTACCACTTCTTCCACCACCCTCCTCCTCTTCCAGTACCACCTCTTTCACACCCCTACTCCCCCAGTACCTCCTCCCACCACCCCTCCTCCCGCAGTACCTCTCCTCGACCACCCTCTCCCCTCCCCCCAGTACCTTCCTCCACCACCCTCCTCCTCCCCAGTACCACTTCTTCACCACCCTCCTCCTCTTCCAGTACCACCTCTTTCACCACCCCTACTCCCCCAGTACCACCTCCTCCACCACTCCTCCTCCCCCAGTACCACCTCCTCCACCCACCCCTCCTCCTCCATCCAGTACCACTTCTTCCACCACCCTCCTCCTCTTCCAGTACCTCTTTCACCCCTACTCCCCCAGTACCACCTCCTCCACCCTCCTCCCCCAGTACCCTCTCCTCGACCACCCTCCTCCTCCCCAGTACCACCTCCTCCACCACCCTCCCCTCCTCCCCAATACCACCTCTTCCCCCTCCCCTCCTCCTCCCCTCTTCCACCACCCTCTTCTCCTCCAGTACCACCTCTTCCACCTCTTCCTCCTCCTCCTCCAGTACCCTCCCCACCCCTCTTCCTCCTCCTCCTCCTCCTCCAGTACCACCTCTCCACCCTCTTCCTCCTCCTCCTCCTCCCCCACCACCTCCTCCCCCCCTCCTCCTCCCCAGTACCACCTCTTACCTCCTCCTCCTCCCTCCTCCTCCTCCTCCAGTACCACCTCTTCCACCCTCTTCCCTCCTCCTCCTCCCCCAGTACCACCTCCTCCACCACCCCTCCTCCTCCCCAGTACCACCTCTTCCCACCTCCCTCCTCCTCCAGTACCCACCTCTTCCCACCACCCCTCCTCCTCCAGTGCCACCTCTTCCACCCTCCTCCTCCTCCATACCACCTCTTCCACCCCTCCTCCTCCTCTCCTCCTCCTCCTCCATTATAAAGTGTCATGGTGTAGGTAAGCTCATTTATTCATTTGGCTGATGAATCGAGTTACACCTTGGAAATGAGTGAGAGGAGTGAGGGAGTAGTGAAGTGAGAGAGGGAGTGAGGGTAGTGAGTGAGAGAGAAGGGGTGAGAAGTGAAGGTGAAGAGAAGGGTGAGAGTGAGAGGTGAGAGAGAAAGGTGAGGAAGTGAAGAGAGAGGGGGTGAGGAGAGTGAGAGAGAGGGGTGAGGGAGGAGAGAGAGGGAGGGTGAGGAGTGAGAGAGAGGAGGTGAGGAGAGTGGAGGTGAGAGAGGGTGAGGTGCAATTGAGGAGAGGTAAGGAGTGAAAGTGGAGGTGGGGTGAAAAGGGTGAAGAAGAGTGAGGTGAGAGGTGAGGAGAATGAGGGTGATAAGAGAGGGTAAGGAGGTTTAGGCAAGGGAGGTAATGGTGGAGGGAAAGAGGCGAGTGAGAAGAGATGGTGAGGTGGAGGAGAAGGTAATGAGTGAGGAGGAAAGAGCGAGTGAGAATGAGGAAGAGATGGTGAGGGGAAGGTGGAGGTAATGGTGAGGAGGAAAGGGCAGTGAGGAATGAGATGGTGGGAAGGTGGAGGTAATAGTGAGGAGGAAAGAGCGAGGTGAGGAATGAGAGAGATGGTGAGGAAGAGTGAGAGGTAAGAGATGTGAGAGTTGACATTATCACAGATAAAACGATACACTTTAAGAGAGATAGAGTGTGTGTGTGTGTGTGTGTGTGTGTGTGTGTGTGTGTGTGGTGTGTGTGTGTGTGTGTGTGTGCAATATTATATACTGACACACGCACACACGCACACGCACACAAAGATAATAATAAACCCCTTAAGATCTCCTTTTCGGTCTAAATTATAAGGCCTTTTTTTATCTTATATTTCACTGTTTTAATTGACTATATCAGTGTTATGTAATTTATGCTTTAATTAATATGTAAGTTAATTTGTAGTTATTTTTTCTTGGTATCTTGAGTACCATGGTTTGATGTCCCTCAATAGAGTCTTCGTACTCAGTGGATTAAAATATCGTACTCAATGGGTTAAGATATCGTAGTCACCGGGTCAAGATATCGTACTCGAGGGATTAAGACATTGTACTCGAGGGATTGAGTCCTCATGCTCAAAGGGTTAAACATCCTCCAAATATTACCTAATACATACTCGACAATAATGGTTATAATTAACAGCATTATTCGAATCTAACCTAACCTAACCAAACCAAATCAAACCTAATTCAACCTAATCTAAGCCAACTCAATCAAGCCTAACCCAAGCTAACACCAGCAACCAAATTAACACCAGCAACCAATTAACATCAACCCAACAACCCAACCCAGCAACCCAACAGCAACAGCAACCCAGCAACCACCAGTCAGTCACAATACAGGAAGTTCATACCTTATATGGCTGAGACAACGACCAAGGCATAGGCAGGCAGTACACTGTGGGATAAAAGGAACTGTTATCATAGGAAAAAAAACATTTGTCCTGAGAGCTCCATTACCTCATTTCATCTCTCTCCAAGTTAAGTGAGTTTTACTTCACGCCCTCACACACCCACACACCTACCTTTCCCTTCTCTCATCCTTCCTTATTCCTCTTTTACACGTATCAGCCCGTCTCTCTCTGTGTCAATAAAGTATTCTTACATCCTCCTCTTCTTCCCCATCATCCAGGAGCCGAGTCTTGGCAATATTTCCCATTAAAAAAAAAAGAAAGAATTAATTCCCTACTTCCTCCTACATTTGCACCGTCACGAGAGGGGAATTACTACTGTTGCCTTTAAGCTTTCAGTAGATGGTGTTGTTCTTTTTAGTGTTAGTTATCATACGTTTATCAAGCGTTATCTCATACAGGGGGTGTATGATTGGGTGTGTATGGGTCTAGTCTTTACCTAGTTTCATGAATGGTGTATGTACTGTATGCGTGTAGGTGGCGGCCTGTGGTGTAATGGTCAGCATGCTCGCCTCGCAAGTGAGCGGACCCGGGTTCAATCTCCGGGCAGGGTGAAACTATGGGCAAGTTTCTTACGCCATTTGCCTCTATACCAGCAGTAATTGGGAACCTGGATGTTAATCGATTTGCGGATCTTATTCCGGGTTAATGGTTAGCCTGTGCAGTTGGCGAGTTGTCGGTCTTCTCGAACTATTCCTTGACACTGGGTCATGCAGCTCGTTAACTCGAGTTGTGGTTGTTAGCGACAGCTTCTACACCTTAAACAAATTCACACCTAGGTGGCCCTTGGACCGGCCATCCTCGCTACACGAGAGGCAGCCATTATTATGTTTACTAGAGTGTTGTGTTGCATGAGTGTTTCATCGTTCATACATGATGTTATCTCTCCTTTGTAACTTCATACATAAAGCAGAGAGAGAGAGAGGATGTCTGCCACCTACCTATTTTTCGACTCTTGTTTGTCAGTACTACGTCTCCTTCCTCTCCTCTCCCTCTCTTACTTTCTAAGCTCTCTTTCATATAGATACAATCTTCCCTTCCACTTTTTATTACCTTCGTTGGTCCTTCCAAATATCCTCTCCTTCTTCACCTCTCATCTCTCCTCATCCCTCATCCTATCCCTCACCCCTCCCTTCTCCCTTCACGCCTCACCCTCTTCCTACCTCCCCCATCTTCCTCATGTTTCCCCTCACCTCTCACCCACTTCCTCCCCCACCCTTCACCCTCCTCCCTCCCTCCCTCATCCTCTCCCCACCCTTCCCATCACTCACCCCTCCTGCACTTCTCCCCTCTACCTCACCCCTCCCCCCCCCTTCCCCTCTTCCTCACCCATTCCCTCCCTCCATCCCTCCCTCCCTTCTCATCACCTCTCCCCTCTCCTCACTTCCTTTCTGCCTCTCTCCTTCTACCGATAAATGTTTTTTTAGTGTGTGTGTGTGTGTGTGTGTGTGTGTGTGTGTGTGTGTGTGTGTGTGTGTGTATTCCTCCATTATCTTCCTATCTACCCCTTTCACTACTCTCCATATCCTGCTCTCACTCACCACTTGTTATTGTCGTTCTTGTTGTTGTTTTTTTATCTCGTGTTGGAAATAATAAACCAGCTTAAATGTTTTCTTCCATAAAATAAAATGATCTTTTATTAAGATTTAAGACAATTTAGTTACCTCTGATGTTTTTTATGAATATTTTTTTATCTATGGCTTTTAATTCAACGTTTATTTATATTTTTAGTGTTTTACCCAACTACGAATTTCTGTTAAATATATTAAATAAACATCTGGTAAACATACCACACACACACAGATTGTCAAACATTCTATAACTGTGATATATTACTCAAACATCTAAGATACGGTAATAATTTGATGACTCCATTACTTTAAGGTCAAGGTGAGAGGGAAAGAAAGATGGGGGTGGGAGAAGAGAGAGAAGAGGAGAGAAAGGAAAGAGGTGAAGTGAATATTTGATATTCAGCATGTGGGTTGTGTGTATTGTTATATAGAGTTTCCCTCCGTTCTCTTCTTCTCGTTTTCTTTATGAGGAGACCATTGAAAAAAAAAAAAATAGAACACGTCAATTGTTTTTGTTGTCATTTAGTTTCTTCAATGATGGATCTTTTACAGTGACTAATCCATTTCTTTAAAGATTTTTCATTTGTGTATTATTTTTCTTTTTTCATGTGTTTTCTTGTATCCTTCGTTCGTTTGTCAGTGTTTCCTCTTCTTTGTAGTGATTTTCCTTTTATCCCTTTGAGTAACTTCTCTCTTCCTCCTCCTCTTTCTCTTCCCCTTTCTCTTCCTCTTTTCCCTTTGACTGTCTCCATCTTCTTCTCCTCCTTCCTTTTGATCCTTTCTCTTCTCTCCTGTGCCTCCTCCTCCTCCTCCTCTTCCTCTTTCTCGATCCATCTTCCCCTTTCATCATTCTCTCCTTCACCTATCTCCTCCTTTTTCCTCTTCTCCTTCACTACTCCTTTTTCGTTCTCCTTCACATATCCTCCTTTTCCTCCTCTCCTTCACTATATCCTCCTTTTTCTCCTCTCCTTCACTATCTCCCTTTTCATCCTACTATCCTCCACGATCTCCTTCTCCTCCTGTTTCTCTTCCTTCTCTCCTTCACTACCTCATTTTCTCCTTTCTTTTCATCCTACTCTCCTTTACTATTTCCTCCTTCTTTTCACCCTTCTCTCTTTCACTATCTACTTCTCTTCTTTCTCTCCCTCTCATCTTCATTCTAATTCTCTTATCTCAGTGTTTCTCCATCGTCTCCTTTACCTCTTGTTTCCTGCACAAATGTATTCATGTCTCTCTTCTGTTCCCTTCTTTCTCTCGCCTTTTTCTTTTATCTCTTTGTTTTCTCTTTCTACCTTTACGCTTTTGTAATCTCTCTCTCTCTCTCTCTCTCTCTCTCTCTCTCTCTCTCTCTCTCTCTCTCTCTCTCTCTCTCTCTCTCTCTCTCTCTCTCTCTCTCTCTCTCTCTCTCTCTCTCTCTCATCTCTCTTCATCATCTACACACACACACACACACACACACACACACACACACACACACACACACACACACACACACACACAGGACGTTAACAATAGTATATCTCCTTGTGGCCTGTTACCATTCTCTCTCTTTCTCTTGTGTGTTATATATACAGCTGTATGTATACATGTGTATGTATTATGTACACAGAGTGTATATGTTATGTATACATCTTTACGTATTAAATATAAAGATGTATATGTATATTATTATTTGTTATCAATAAATAATGTATGTGTTATATATGTACCGATATATTGCTGGTATACATGTGTCTGTGTGTGTGTGTGTGTGTGTGTAGGTTATACAGATGGTATGTATGTATAAACTCTACAGGTGTATGAATAAAATAGGAGGCATCTGCAATATAAAGGTGCAGGTGTAGGTGTTATGCAAATAAGTGTATGTGTAATATACTGCACTTCTAAACGAATATACAACCATATACATAATAACTAACTATAGTACACAATAGGCGTGAATATATATACCTCACTTACATAATATAACATCATACCGAAATATACAACTCAGTATACTTTATAGTCTATATTCTCCAGTCACCAATTGAGGATTAAGTCTTCAACATTTTCCCGGGCAATATTTACATTAATACAAAACACACAACTGCAGGTATTTCCCCGAAAGGTTTAGCTGACAGCAATACGTAACTTCTA
>NW_024723948.1:0-19912 GCF_018991925.1 Homarus americanus | reverse complement strand
ATATTATACGAAATAATCCGAGAATCGCCACACACCCAGTGGGAGACTGTCAGTCAAATGAGGGTCAATTTAGTACTATATAACAATATTATACGAAATAATCCGAGTATCTCCACACACCCAGTGGGAGACTTTCAAAGTCAATTGAGGGTCGATTTAGCACTTTTTAACAATATTAAACGAAATAATCCGAGAATCGCCACACACGGAGTGGGAGACTGTCAACCTCAATTGACGGTCGATTTAGTACTTTAATACAATATTGTACGAAATAATCCGAGAATCGCCACACACCGGGTGGGAGACTGTCAAAGTCAATTGAGGGTCGATTTAGTACTTAAGAACAATATTATACGAAATAATCCGAGAATCGCCACACACCGAGTGGGAGACTGTCAAAGTCAATTGAGGGTCGATTTAGTATTTAAGAACAGTATTATACGAATTAATCCGAGAATCGCCACACAACCAGTGGGACACTGTCAACGTCAATTGAGGGTCGATTTAGTACTTTATAACAATATTACACGAAATAATCCGAGAATCGCCACACACCGAGTGGGAGACTGTCAAGCTCAATTGACGGTCGATTTAGTACTTTAAAACACTATTATACGAAATAATCCGAGAATTGCCACACACCGAGTGGGAGACTGTCAAAGTCAATTGAGGGTCGAAGTAGTACTTTATAACAATATTATACGAAATAATCCGAGAATCGCCACACACCCAGTGGGAGACTGTCAGTCAAATGAGGGTCAATTTAGTACTATATAACAATATTATACGAAATAATCCGAGTATCTCCACACACCCAGTGGGAGACTTTCAAAGTCAATTGAGGGTCGATTTAGCACTTTTTAACAATATTAAACGAAATAATCCGAGAATCGCCACACACAGAGTGGGAGACTGTCAAGCTCAATTGACGGTCGATTTAGTACTTAAGAACAATATTATACGAAATAATCCGAGAATCGCCACACACCGAGTGGGAGACTGTCAAAGTCAATTGAGGGTCGATTTAGTATTTAAGAACAGTATTATACGAATTAATCCTAGAATCGCCACACAACCAGTGGGACACTGTCAACGTCAATTGAGGGTCGATTTAGTACTTTATAACAATATTACACGAAATAATCCGAGAATCGCCACACACCGAGTGGGAGACTGTCAAGCTCAATTGACGGTCGATTTAGTACTTTAAAACACTATTATACGAAATAATCCGAGAATTGCCACACACCGAGTGGGAGACTGTCAAAGTCAATTGAGGGCCGATTTAGTACTTTATAACAATATTATACGAAATAATCCGAGAATCGCCACACACCCAGTGGGAGACTGTCAGTCAAATGAGGGTCAATTTAGTACTATATAACAATATTATACGAAATAATCCGAGTATCTCCACACACCCAGTGGGAGACTTTCAAAGTCAATTGAGGGTCGATTTAGCACTTTTTAACAATATTAAACGAAATAATCCGAGAATCGCCACACACAGAGTGGGAGACTGTCAAGCTCAATTGACGGTCGATTTAGTACTTAAGAACAATATTATACGAAATAATCCGACAATCGCGACACACCCAGAGGGATATTTTCAAAGTCAATTGAGGGTCAATTTAGTACTTTATAACAATATTATACCAAATAATCCGAGAATCGCTACACACCGAGTGGGAGACTGTCAAAGTCAATTGAGGGTCGATTTAGTACTCAAGAACAATATTGTTCGAAATAATCCGAGAATCGCCACACACCCAGTGGGAGACTGTCAAAGTCAAGTGAGGATCAATTTAGTACTTTATAACAATATTATACGAAATAATCCGAGAATCGCCACACACCCAGTGGGAGACTTTCAAAGTCAATTGAGGGTCAATTTAGTACTTAATAACAATATTATACGAAATAATCCGAGAATCGCCACACACCCAGTGGGAGACTTTCAAAGTCAATTGAGGGTCGATGAAATTTGGCAACAATAATATACCACAATCTAAGAATCGCCACACACACTGAAAAGGGAGACTCAAAGTCAATTGAGGGTCAATTTTAGTACATTATAACAATATTATACGAAATAATCCGAGAATCGCCACACACCGAGTGGGAGACTTTCAAAGTCAATTGAGGGTCGATTTAGTACTTAAGAGCAATATTATACGAAATAATCCGAGAATCGACACACACCGAGTGGGAGACTTTCAAAGTCAATTGAGGGTCGATTTAGTACTTTATAACAATAATATACGAAATAATACGAGAATCGCCACACACCGAGTGGGACACTGTAAAAGTCAATTGAGGGTCGATTTAGTACTAAAGAACAATATTATACGAAATAATACGAGAATCGCCACACAACGAGTGGGAGACTGTCAAAGTCAATTGAGGGTCGGTTTAGTACTTTATAACAATATTATACGAAGTAATCCGAGAATCGCCACACACTCAGTGGGAGACTTTCAAAGTCAATTGAGGGTCGATTTAGTACTTTATAACAATATTATACGAAAAAATCCGAGAATCGCCACACACCTCGTGGGAGACTGTTAAAGTCAATTGAGGGTCGATTTAGCACTTTATAACAATATTATACAAAATAATCCGAGAATCGCCACACACTGAATGGGAGCCTGTCAAAGTCAATTGAGAGTCGATTTAGTTTTTTTTAACAATATTATACGAAATAATCCGAGAATCGCCACACAACGAATAGGAGACTGTCAAAGTCAATTCAGGGTCGATTTAGTACTTTATAACAATATTATACGAAATAATACGAGAATCGCCACACACCCAGTGGGAGACTGTCAGTCAAATGAGGGTCAATTTAGTACTTTATAACAATATTATACGAAATAATCCGAGAATCGCCACACACCCAGTGGGAGACTGTCAAAGTCAATTGAGGGTCAATTTAGTACTTTATAACAATATTATACGAAATAATCCGACAATCGCCACACACCGAGTGGGAGACTGTCAAAGGCAATTGAGTGTCGATTTTGTTCTTTATAACATTAATATACGAAATAATCCGAGAATCGCCACACATCCAGTGGGAGACTGTCAAAGTCAAATGAGGGTCAATTTTGTACTTTATAACAATATTATACCAAATAATCCGAGAATCGCCACACACCCAGTGGAAGACTGTCAGTCAAACGAGGGTCAATTTAGTACTTTATAACAATATTATACGAAATATTCCGAGAATCGTCACACACCCAGTGGGAGACTGTCAAAGTTAATTGAGGGTCAATTTAGTACTTTATAACAATATTATACGAAATAATCCGAGAATCGCCACACAGTGAGTGGGAGACTGTCAAAGTCAATTGAGGGAAGATTTAGCACTATATAACAATATTATACGAAATAATCCGAGAATCGCCACACACCGAGTGGTAGACAGTCAAAGTCAATTGAGGGTCGATTTAGTACTTTATAACAATATTATACGAAATAATTCGAGAATCGCCACAAACCGAGTGGGAAACTGTCAGAGTCAATTGAGGGTCGATTTAGTACTTTATAACAATATTAATCGAAATAATCCGAGAATCGCCACACACCGAGTGGGAGACTGTCAAGCTCAATTGACGGTCGATTTAGTACTTAAGAACAATATTATACGAAATAATCCGACAATCGCGACACACCCAGAGGGATATTTTCAAAGTCAATTGAGGTCAATTTAGTACTTTATAACAATATTATACCAAATAATCCTAGAATCGCTACACACCGAGTGGGAGACTGTCAAAGTCAATTGAGGGTCGATTTAGTACTCAAGAACAATATTGTTCGAAATATTCCGAGAATCGCCACACACCCAGTGGGAGACTGTCAAAGTCAAGTGAGGATCAATTTAGTACTTTATAACAATATTATACGAAATAATCCGAGAATCGCCACACACCCAGTGGGAGACTTTCAAAGTCAATTGAGGGTCAATTTAGTACTTAATAACAATATCATACGAAATAATCCGAGAATCGCCACACACCCAGTGGGAGACTTTCAAAGTCAATTGAGGGTCGATTTAGCACTTTATAACAATAATATACCAAATAATCCAAGAATCGCCACACACCGAGTGGGAGACTCTCAAAGTCAATTGAGGGTCAATTTTAGTACATTATAACAATATTATACGAAATAATCACCGAGTGGGAGACTTTCAAAGTCAATTGAGGGTCGATTTAGTACTTAAGAGCAATATTATACGAAATAATCCGAGAATCGACACACACCGAGTGGGAGACTTTCAAAGTCAATTGAGGGTCGATTTAGTACTTTATAACAATAATATACGAAATAATACGAGAATCGCCACACACCGAGTGGGACACTGTAAAAGTCAATTGAGGGTCGATTTAGTACTAAAGAACAATATTATACGAAATAATACGAGAATCGCCACACAACGAGTGGGAGACTGTCAAAGTCAATTGAGGGTCGGTTTAGTACTTTATAACAATATTATACGAAGTAATCCGAGAATCGCCACACACTCAGTGGGAGACTTTCAAAGTCAATTGAGGGTCGATTTAGTACTTTATAACAATATTATACGAAAAAATCCGAGAATCGCCACACACCTCGTGGGAGACTGTTAAAGTCAATTGAGGGTCGATTTAGCACTTTATAACAATATTATACAAAATAATCCGAGAATCGCCACACACTGAATGGGAGCCTGTCAAAGTCAATTGAGAGTCGATTTAGTTTTTTTTAACAATATTATACGAAATAATCCGAGAATCGCCACACAACGAATAGGAGACTGTCAAAGTCAATTCAGGGTCGATTTAGTACTTTATAACAATATTATACGAAATAATACGAGAATCGCCACACACCCAGTGGGAGACTGTCAGTCAAATGAGGGTCAATTTAGTACTTTATAACAATATTATACGAAATAATCCGAGAATCGCCACACACCCAGTGGGAGACTGTCAAAGTCAATTGAGGGTCAATTTAGTACTTTATAACAATATTATACGAAATAATCCGACAATCGCCACACACCGAGTGGGAGACTGTCAAAGGCAATTGAGTGTCGATTTTGTTCTTTATAACATTAATATACAGAAATAATCAAAGAATCGCCACACACCCAGTGGGAACTCTCAAAGTCAAGATAGTCAATTTGTGCTTTGTAACAGTAATATACCAAAATAATCCGAGTCGCCACACACCCAGTGGAAGACTATCAGTCAAACGAGGTCAATTTAGTACTTTATAACAATATTATACGAAATAATACAAAGGAATCGTCCCCACACACCCAGTGGGAGACTGTCAAAGTCAATTGAGGGTCAATTTAGTACTTTATAACAATATTATACGAAATAATCCGAGAATCGCCACACAGTGAGTGGGAGACTGTCAAAGTCAATTGAGGGAAGATTTAGCACTTTATAACAATATTATACGAAATAATCCGAGAATCGCCACACACCGAGTGGTAGACAGTCAAAGTCAATTGAGGGTCGATTTAGTACTTTATAACAATATTATACGAAATAATTCGAGAATCGCCACAAACCGAGTGGGAAACTGTCAAAGTCAATTGAGGGTCGATTTAGTACTTTATAACAATATTAATCGAAATAATCCGAGATTCGCCACACACTGAGTGGGAGACTGTCAAAGTCAATTGAGGGTCGATTTAGTACTTTCTAACAATATTATACGAAATAATCCGAGAATCGCCACACACCGAGTGGGACACTGTCAAAGTCAATTGAGGGTCGATTTAGTACTTAACAACAATATTATAGGAAATAATCCGAGAATCGCCACACACCGAGTGGGAGACTGTCAAAGTCAATTGAGGGTCGATTTAGTATTTAAGAACAATATTATACGAATTAATCCGAGAATCGCCACACAACGAGTGAGAGACTGTCAAAGTCAATTGAGGGTCGATTTAGTACTTAAGAACAATATTATACGAAATAATCCGAGAATCGCCACACACCGAGTGGGACACTGTCCAAGTCAATTGAGGGGTCGATTTAGTATACAGGAACAATATTTTACGAAATAATCCGAAAATCGCCACACACCGAGTGGGACACTGTCAAAGTATATTGAGGGTCGATTTACTACTTTATAACAATATTATACGAAATAATCCGAGAATCGCCACACACTGAGTGGGAGACTTTCAAAGTCAATTGAGGGGCGATTTAGTACTTTATAACAATATTATACCAAATAATCCGAGAATCGCCACACAACGAGTAGGAGACTGCCAAAGTCAATTGAGGGTCGATTTAGTACTTTATAACAATATTATGCAAATAATCGAAGTCATACAAACCGAATGGAAACTATACAAAATCAATTGAGGTCGATTTAGTACTTTATATTAATATTAATCAGAAATAATCCGAGAATCGCCACACACCAGTGGAGACTGTCAAAAACAATTGAGGTCGATTTAGTACTCTAACGTATTATACGAAATAATCCGAGAATCGCCACACACCAAGTGGGACACTGTCAAAGTCAATTGAGGGTCGATTTAGTACTTAAGCACAATATTATACGAAATAATCCGAGAATCGCCACACACCGAGTGGGAGACTGTCAAAGTCAATTGAGGGTCGATTTAGTATTTAAGAACAATATTATACGAATTAATCCGAGAATCGCCACACAACGAGTGGGAGACTGTCAAAGTCAATTGAGGGTCGATTTAGTACTTAAGAACAATATTATACGAAATAATCCGAGAATCGCCACACACCGAGTGGGACACTGTCAAAGTCAATTGAGGGTCGATTTAGTATTTAAGAACAATATTATACGAAATAATCCGAGAATCGCCACACACCGAGTGGGAGACTGTCAAAGTCAATTGAGGGTCGATTTAGCATTTAAGAACAATATTATACGAATTAATCCGAGAATCGCCACACAACGAGTGGGAGACTGTCAAAGTCAATTGAGGGTCGATTTAGTACTTTATAACAATAATATACCAAATAATCCAAGAATCGCCACACACCGAGTGGGAGACTCTCAAAGTCAATTGAGGGTCGATTTAGTACTTTATAACAATATTATACGAAGTAATCCGAGAATCGTTGATTTAGCCAATCTGAGAATCGCCACACTGGGAGATCAAATAATTAGTCAAGAACATACGAACATGAGAACACATCTGTGGGAACTCTCAAATCACACCGCGGAGACTGATTGAGGTTTCAAGAACTGACACCCTGCAGATTTTAAAATCTCAAGGGTCGATTTATACACGCCACACACCAGTGGGAGATTATACTTTATAATTTTATTTTACTATCTGAGAATCGTTACACGAGTGAGACCGCCGTGCCACCTGTGTGGCGATTCTCGAATTATTTCGTATAATATTGTTCTTACGTACTAAATCGAACCTCAATTGACTTTGACAGTCTCCCACTCGGTATGTGGCGATTCTCGGATTATTTGGTAAAATATTGTTATAAAGTACTAAATCGACCCTCAATTGACTTTGAAAGTCTCCCACTGGGTGTGTGGTGATTCTCGGATTATTTCGTATAATATTGTTATAAAGTACTAAATCGACCCTCAATTGACTTTGACAGTCTCCCACTCGGTGTGTGGCGATTCTCGGATTATTTGGTAAAATATTGTTATAAAGTACTAAATCGACCCTCAATTGACATTGACAGTCTCCCACTGGGTGTGTGGCGATTCTCGGATTATTTCGTATAATATTGTTATAAAGTACTAAATCGACCCTTAATTGACTTTGAGAGTCTCCCACTGGGTGTGTGGCGATTCTCGGATTATTTCGTATAATATTGTTTTAAAGTACTAAATCGACACTCAATTGACTATGACAGTCTGCCACAGGGTGTGTGGCGATTCTCGGATTATTTTATATAATATTGTTCTTAAGTACTAAATCGACCCTCAATTGACTTCGACAGTCTCCCACGCGTTGTGTGGCGATTCTCGGATTACTTCGTATAATATTGTTATAAAGTACTAAATCGACCCTCAATTGACTTTGAGAGTCTCCCACTCGGTGTGTGGCGATTCTCGGATTATTTGGTAAAATATTGTTCTTAAGTACTAAATCGACCCTCAATTAACTTTGAGAGTCTCCCACTCGGTGTGTGGCGATTCTCGGATCACTTGGTAAAATATTGTTATAAAGTACTAAATCGACCCTCATTTGACTTTGAAAGTCTCCCAGTCGTTGTGTGGCGATTCTCGTATAATTTCGTATAATGTTGTTCTTAAGGACTAAATCGACCCTCAATTGACTTTGAGAGTCTCCCACTCGGTGTGTGGCGATTCTCAGAATCACTTGGTAAAATATTGTTATAAAGTACTAAATCGACCCTCATTTGACTTTGAAAGTCTCCCACTGGGTGTGTGGCGATTCTCGGATTATTTCGTATAATGTTGTTCTTAAGGACTAAATCGACCCTCATTTGACTTTGAAAGTCTCCCACTGGGTGTGTGGCGATTCTCGATTATTTCGTATAATATTGTTATAAAGTACTAAACCGACCCTCAATTGACTTTGACAGTCTCCCACTGGGTGTGTGGCTATTCTCGGATTATTTCGTATAATATTGTTATAAAGTACTAAACCGACCCTTAATTGACTTTGCCAGTCTCCCACTGGGTGTGTGGCGATTCTCGGACTATTTCGTATAATATTGTTATAAATTACTAAATCGACCCTCAATTGACTTTGACAGTCTCCCACTCAAGGTGTGGCGATTCTCTGATTATTTCGTATAATATTGTTTTTAAGTACTAAATCGACCCTCAATTGACTTTGACAGTCTCCCACAGGGTGTGTGGCGATTCTCGGATTATTTTGTATAATATTGTTCTTAAGTACTAAATCGGCCCTCAATTGACTTCGACAGTCTCCCACTCGGTGTGTGGCGATTCTCGGATTATTTCGTATAATATTGTTCTTAATTACTAAATCGACCCTCAATTGACTTTGAGAGTCTGCCACTGGGTGTGTGGCGATTCTCTGATTATTTCGTATAATATTGTTCTTAAGTACTAAATCGACCCTCAATTGACTTTGACAGTCTCCCACTCGTTGTGTGGCGATTCTCGGATTATTTGGTAAAATATTGTTATAAATTACTAAATCGACCCTCAATTGACTTTGGCAGTCTCCCACTGGGTGTGTGGCGATTCTCGGATTATTTCGATTAATATTGTTATAAAGTACTAAATCGACCCTCAATTGACGTTGACAGTCTCCCACTCGGTGTGTGGCGATTCTCGAATTATTTCGTATAATATTGTTCTTAAGTACTAAATCGACCCTCAATTGACTTTGACAGTCTCCCACTGGGTGTGTGGCGATTCTCGGATTGTTTCGTATAATATTGTTATAAAGTACTAAATCGACCCTCAATTGACTTTCACAGTCTCCCACAGGGTGTGTGGCGATTCTCGGATTATTTCGTATATTATTGTTATAAAGTACTAAATCGACCCTCAATTGACTTTGACAGTCTCCCACTCAGTGTGTTGCGATTCCCGGATTATTTCGTATATTATTGTTATATAGTACTAAATCGACCCTCAATTGACTTTGACAGTCTCCCACAGGGTGTGTGGCGATTCTCGGATTTTTTTGTATAATATTGTTCTTAAGTACTAAATCGACCCTCAATTGACTTTGAGAGTCTCCCACGCGGTGTGTGGCGATTCTCGGATTACTTCGTATAATATTGTTATAAAGTACTAAACCGACCCTCAATTGACTTTGAAAGTCTCCCAGTCGTTGTCTGGCGATTCTCGAATTATATCGTATAATATTGTTCTTAAGTACTAAATCGACCCTCAATTGACTTTGAGAGTCTCCCACTCGGTGTGTGGCGATTCTCGGATTATTTCGTATAATATTGTTATAAACTACTAAATCGACCCTCAATTGACTTTGACAGTCTCCCACTAGGTGTGTGGCGATTCTCGGATTATTTGGTATAATATTGTTATAAGAACTAAATCGACCCTCAATTGACTTTGACAGTCTCCCACTCGCTATGTCGCGATTCTCGGATTACTTGGTAAAATATTGTTATAAAGTACTAAATCGACCCTCAATTGACTTTGACAGTCTCCCACTGAGTGTGTGGCGATTCTCGGATTATTTCGTATAATATTGTTATAAAGTACTAAATTGACCCTCAATTGACTTTGACAGTCTCCCACTGGGTGTTGCGATTTCCGGATTATTTCGTATAATATTGTTATAAAGTACTAAATCGACCCAAAAATGACTTTGACAGTCTCCCACTCGTTGTGTGGCGATTCTCGGATTATTTGGTAAATTATTGTTATAAATTACTAAATCGACCCTCAATTGACTTTGGCAGTCTCCCACTGGGTGTGTGGCGATTCTCGGATTATTTCGTATAATATTGTTATAAAGTACTAAATTGACCCTCAATTGAGTTTGACAGTCTCCCACTGGGCGTGTGGCGATTCTCGGATTATTTCGTATAATATTGTTTTAAAGTACTAAATCGACACTCAATTGACTATGACAGTCTCCCACTCAAGGTGTGGCGATTCTCTGATTATTTCGTATAATATTGTTCTTAAGTACTAAATCGACCCTCAATTGACTTTGACAGTCTCCCACTCGGTGTGTGGCGATTCTCGGATTATTTCGTATAATATTGTTCTTAAGTACTAAATCGACCCTCAATTGACATTGACAGTCTCCCACAGGGTGTGTGGCGATTCTCGTATTATTTCGTATAATGTTGTTCTTATGGACTAAATCGACCCCCAATTGACTTTGACAGTCTCCCACTCGGTGTGTGGCGATTCTCGGATTATTTCGTATAATATTGTTATAAAGTACTAAATCGACCCTCAATTGACTTTGACAGTCTCCCACAGGGTGTGTGGCGATTCTCGGACTATTTTGTATAATATTGTTATAAACTACTAAATCGACCCTCAATTGACTATGACAGTCTCCCACTGGGTGTGTGGCGATTCTCGGACTATTTCGTATAATATTGTTATAAAGTACTAAATCGACCCTCAATTGACTTTGACAGTCTCCCACTGGCTGTGTGGCGATTCTCGGATTATTTGGTATAATATTGTTATAAAGTACTAAATCGACCCTCAATGGACTTTGACAGTCTCCCACAAGGTGTGTGGCGATTCTCGGATTATTTTGTATAATATTGTTCTTAAATACTAAATCGACCCTCAATTGACTTTGAGAGTCTCCCACTCGTTGTGTGGCGATTCTCGGTTTACTTCGTATAATATTGTTATAAAGTACTAAACCGACCCTCAATTGACTTTGAAAGTCTCCCAGTCGTTGTGTGGCGATTCTCGAATTATTTCATATAATATTGTTCTTAAGTACTAAATCGACCCTCAATTGACTTTGAGAGTCTCCCACTCGGTGTGTGGCGATTCTCGGATTATTTCGTATAATATTGTTGTAAAGTACTAAATCGACCCTCAATTGACTTTGACAGTCTCCCATTCGCTATGTGGCGATTCTCGGATTACTTGGTAAAATATTGTTATAAACTATTAAATCGACCCTCAATTGACTTTGACAGTCTCCCACTGGGTGTGTGGCGATTCTCGGATTATTTGGTATAATATTGTTATAAAGTAC
Source organism: Homarus americanus (assembly GCF_018991925.1). NCBI lineage: Eukaryota > Metazoa > Arthropoda > Malacostraca > Decapoda > Nephropidae > Homarus > Homarus americanus. The sequence continues at coordinate 8,229 of NW_024723948.1, read as the reverse complement.
TAAACCGACCCTCAATTGACTTTGAAAGTCTCCCACTGGGTGTGTGGCGATTCTCGGAATATTTCGTATAATATTGTTATAAAGTACTAAACCGACCCTTAATTGACTTTGCTAGTCTCCCACTGGGTGTGTGGCGATTCTCGGACTATTTCGTATAATATTGTTATAAAGTACTAAATCGACCCTCAATTGATTTTGACAGTCTCCCAAGCGGTGTGTGGCGATTCTCGGATTACTTCGTATAATATTGTTATAAAGTACTAAACCGACCCTCAATTGACTTTGAAAGTCTCCCAGTCGTTGTGTGGCGATTCTCGAATTATTTCGTATAATATTGTTCTTAAGTACTAAATCGACCCTCATTTGACTTTGACAGTCTCCCACTCGGTATGTGGCGATTCTCGGATTATTTGGTAAAATATTGTTATAAAGTACTAAATCGACCCCTCAATTGACTTTTGAGTCTCCACTGGGTGTATGATTCTCGGATTATTCTTGCATATCATTGTTATAAAGTACTAAATCGACCTCAATTGAATTGACAGTCTCCCCACTCGGTGAGTGGCGATTCTCGATTATTTGCAAAAATATTGTTATAAAGTACTAAATCGACCTCAATTGACTTTTTTTGGACAATCTCCCACTGGGTGTGTGGCGATTCTCGGATTATTTTGTATAATATTGTTCTTAAGTACTAAATCGACCCTCAATTGACTTCGAGAGTCTCCCACTGGGTGTGTGGCGATTCTCGGATTATTTCGTATAATATTGTTTTAAAGTACTAAATCGACACTCAATTGACTATGACAGTCTGCCACAGGGTGTGTGGCGATTCTCGGATTATTTTGTATAATATTGTTCTTAAGTACTAAATCGACCCTCAATTGACTTCGACAGTCTCCCACGCGGTGTGTGGCGATTCTCGGATTACTTCGTATAATATTGTTATAAAGTACTAAATCGACGCTCAATTGACTTTGAGAGTCTCCCACTCGGTGTGTGGCGATTCTCGGATTATTTGGTAAAATATTGTTCTTAAGTACTAAATCGACCCTCAATTGACTTTGAGATTCTCCAACTCGGTGTGTGGCGATTCTCGGATCACTTGGTAAAATATTGTTATAAAGTACTAAATCGACCCTCATTTGACTTTGAAAGTCTCCCAGTCGTTGTGTGGCGATTCTCGTATAATTTCGTATAATGTTGTTCTTAAGGACTAAATCGACCCTCAATTGACTTTGAGAGTCTCCCACTCGGTGTGTGGCGATTCTCGGATCACTTGGTAAAATATTGTTATAAAGTACTAAATCGACCCTCATTTGACTTTGAAAGTCTCCCACTGGGTGTGTGGCGATTCTCGTATTATTTCGTATAATGTTGTTCTTAAGGACTAAATCGACCCTCATTTGACTTTGACTGTCTCCCACTGGGTGTGTGGCGATTCTCGGATTATTTCGTATAATATGGTTATAAAGTACTAAACCGACCCTCAATTGACTTTGACAGTCTCCCACTGGGTGTGTGGCTATTCTCGGATTATTTCGTATAATATTGTTATAAAGTACTAAACCGACCCTTAATTGACTTTGCCAGTCTCCCACTGGGTGTGTGGCGATTCTCGGACTATTTCGTATAATATTGTTAGAAATTACTAAATGGACCCTCAATTGACTTTGACAGTCTCCCACTCAAGGTGTGGCGATTCTCTGATTATTTCGTATAATATTGTTTTTAAGTACTAAATCGACCCTCAATTGACTTTGACAGTCTCCCACAGGGTGTGTGGCGATTCTCGGATTATTTTGTATAATATTGTTCTTAAGTACTAAATCGGCCCTCAATTGACTTCGACAGTCTCCCACTCGGTGTGTGGCGATTCTCGGATTATTTCGTATAATATTGTTCTTAATTACTAAATCGACCCTCAATTGACTTTGAGAGTCTGCCACTGGGTGTGTGGCGATTCTCTGATTATTTCGTATAATATTGTTCTTAAGTACTAAATCGACCCTCAATTGACTTTGACAGTCTCCCACTCGTTGTGTGGCGATTCTCGGATTATTTGGTAAAATATTGTTATAAATTACTAAATCGACCCTCAATTGACTTTGGCAGTCTCCCACTGGGTGTGTGGCGATTCTCGGATTATTTCGATTAATATTGTTATAAAGTACTAAATCGACCCTCAATTGACGTTGACAGTCTCCCACTCGGTGTGTGGCGATTCTCGAATTATTTCGTATAATATTGTTCTTAAGTACTAAATCGACCCTCAATTGACTTTGACAGTCTCCCACTGGGTGTGTGGCGATTCTCGGATTATTTCGTATAATATTGTTATAAAGTACTAAATCGACCCTCAATTGACTTTCACAGTCTCCCACAGGGTGTGTGGCGATTCTCGGATTATTTCGTATATTATTGTTATAAAGTACTAAATCGACCCTCAATTGACTTTGACAGTCTCCCACTCAGTGTGTGGCGATTCCCGGATTATTTCGTATATTATTGTTATAAAGTACTAAATCGACCCTCAATTGACTTTGAGAGTCTCCCACAGGGTGTGTGGCGATTCTCGGATTATTTTGAATAATATTGTTCTTAAGTACTAAATCGACCCTCAATTGACTTTGAAAGTATCCCACGCGGTGTGTGGCGATTCTCGGATTACTTCGTATAATATTGTTATAAAGTACTAAATCGACCCTCAATTGACTTTGAAAGTCTCCCAGTCGTTGTGTGGCGATTCCCGAATAATTTCGTATAATATTGTTCTTAATAACTAAATCGACCCTCAATTGACTTTGAGAGTCTGCCACTGGGTGTGTGGCGATTCTCTGATTATTTCGTATAATATTGTTCTTAAGTACTAAATCGACCCTCAATTGACTTTGACAGTCTCCCACTCGTTGTGTGGCGATTCTCGGATTATTTGGTAAAATATTGTTATAAATTACTAAATCGACCCTCATTTGACTTTGGCAGTCTCCCACTGGGTGTGTGGCGATTCTCGGATTATTTGGTATAATATTTTTATAAAGTACTAAATCGACCCTCAATTGACTTTGACAGTCTCCCACTCGCTATGTAGCGATTCTCGGATTACTTGGTAAAATATTGTTATAAAGTACTAAATCGACCCTCAATTGACTTTGACAGTCTCCCACTGAGTGTGTGGCGATTCTCGGATTATTTCGTATAATATTGTTATAAAGTACTAAATTGACCCTCAATTGACTTTGACAGTCTCCCACTGGGTGTTGCGATTTCCGGATTATTTCGTATAATATTGTTATAAAGTACTAAATCGACCCAAAAATGACTTTGACAGTCTCCCACTCGTTGTGTGGCGATTCTCGGATTATTTGGTAAATTATTGTTATAAATTACTAAATCGACCCTCAATTGACTTTGGCAGTCTCCCACTGGGTGTGTGGCGATTCTCGGATTATTTCGTATAATATTGTTATAAAGTACTAAATTGACCCTCAATTGAGTTTGACAGTCTCCCACTGGGTGTGTGGCGATTCTCGGATTATTTCGTATAATATTGTTTTAAAGTACTAAATCGACACTCAATTGACTATGACAGTCTCCCACTCGGTGTGTGGCGATTCTCGGATTATTTGGTAAAATATTGTTCTTAAGTCCTAAATCGACCCTCAATTGACTTTGAGAGTCTCCCACTCGGTGTGTGGCGATTCTCGGATCACTTGGTAAAATATTGTTATAAAGTACTAAATCGACCCTCATTTGACTTTGAAAGTCTCCCAGTCGTTGTGTGGCGATTCTCGTATTATTTCGTATAATGTTGTTCTTAAGGACTAAATCGACCCTCAATTGACTTTGACAGTCTCCCACTCAGTGTGTGGCGATTCTCGGATTATTTCGTATAATATTGTTATAAAGTACTAAACCGACCCTCAATTGACTTTGACAGTCTCCCACTGGTGTGTGGCGATTCTCGGACTATTTCGTATAATATTGTTATAAATTACTAAATCGACCCTCAATTGACTTTGACAGTCTCCCACTCAAGGTGTGGCGATTCTCTGATTATTTCGTATAATATTGTTCTTAAGTACTAAATCGACCCTCAATTGACTTTGACAGTCTCCCACTCGGTGTGTGGCGATTCTCGGATTATTTGGTAAAATATTGTTATAAAGTACTAAATCGACCCTCAATTGACTTTGAGAGTCTCCCACTGGCTGTGTGGCGATTCTCGGATTATTTCGTATAATATTGTTATAAAGTACTAAATCGACCCTCAATTGACTTTGAAAGTCTCCCAGAGGGTGTGTGGCGATTCTCGGATTATTTCGTATATATTGTTGTAAAGTACTAAATTGACCCTCAATTGACTTTGACAGTCTCCCAGTGGGTGTGTGGCGATTCTCGGATTATTTTGTATAATATTGTTATAAAGTACTAAATTGACCCTCAATTGACTTTGACAGTCTCCCACTCGGTGTGTGGCGAGTCTCGGATTATTTGGTAAAATATTGTTATAAAGTACTAAATCGACCCTCAATTGACTTTGACAGTGTCCCACTGGGTGTGTGGCGATTCTCGGATTATTTCGTATAATATTGTTATAAAGTACTAAATCGACCCTCAATGGACTTTGACAGTCTCCCACAGGGTGTGTGGCGATTCTCGGATTATTTTGTATAATATTGTTCTTAAATACTAAATCGACCCTCAATTGACTTTGAGAGTCTCCCACTCGTTGTGTGGCGATTCTCGGTTTACTTCGTATAATATTGTTATAAAGTACTAAACCGACCCTCAATTGACTTTGAGAGTCTCCCACTCGTTGTGTGGCGATTCTCGGTTTACTTAGTATAATATTGTTATAAAGTACTAAACCGACGCTCAATTGACTTTGAAAGTCTCCCAGTCGTTGTGTGGCGATTCTCGAATTATTTCGTATAATATTGTTCTTAAGTACTAAATCGATTCTCAATTGACTTTGACAGTCTCCCACTGGGTGTGTGGCGATTCTCGGATTATTTCGTATAATATTGTTTTAAAGTACTAAATCGACACTCAATTGACTATGACAGTCTCCCACTCGGTGTGTGGCGATTCTCGGATTATTTGGTAAAATATTGTTCTTAAGTACTAAATCGACCCTGAATTGACTTTGAGAGTCTCCCACTCGGTGTGTGGCGATTCTCGGATCACTTGGTAAAATATTGTTATAAAGTACTAAATCGACCCTCATTTGACTTTGAAAGTCTCCCAGTCGTTGTGTGGCGATTCTCGTATTATTTCGTATAATGTTGTTCTTAAGGACTAAATCGACCCTCAATTGACTTTGACAGTCTCCCACTCAGTGTGTGGCGATTCTCGGATTATTTCGTATAATATTGTTATAAAGTACTAAACCGACCCTTAATTGACTTTGCCAGTCTCCCACTGGGTGTGTGGCGATTCTCGGACTATTTCGTATAATATTGTTATAAATTACTAAATCGACCCTCAATTGACTTTGACAGTAGGGTGTGTCATACGGAGGCGAATTTTTTTTTTGAGTTTGAAAAATCGGCCCATGGTATTAATGATGTAGTTCTATGTGCAGAATCATGTGATATCTTCAGATTTGAAAAGTTTTCATTTTTTGCTTGGTAAATTTTAACTTGAAATCTTATGAAAATTCAGTATTCCCACCCTTTTACCAACACCACTAAATAGCTTATTTAAAGTAAAGTAAATGTATCAGGTTAATTTATTAGGATGAAAATGATCCAGAATAGTGAAACGAATGATCTTGACACATTTATTAAATTTAATATTCCTTTAGAAAACAAAATCATCAAATACAAAAACCGGTTTTACTACTACGACCCGGTGTTGCTGCACACCATAGAGAACATGTCTTTCTAGCTTCTGTTTCTACTCATCACCTCCCTGCTGACCACCTGAGCTCGGATGTAGCCTTCCCTCCTCTCCTGGCTGTACACGTGACTGTTGGCCTCGCTCACTTGCTGTACACAACGCTCTATACTCTGGGTTGTGCGAGGGCGAGGCAGGGACATGCATGGGGTTGTCCAGGAAAGCTCTGACTTGAACATTGGTGAGGCTGCAGGTAAGAGGGGGCTCACTGCCAGCCTGGATGTTATCCAGATCTATGAGATCAGTGAGGGTCTTGGCACCTAGATTGACTTCAGGAGTCTTCCTGACCCTGAAGGAATCGTCACCAACTGATTCGTCATGCCCAGATCCTCTCATAAGTCTCATATCCAAGATCTTTTGACTGCCACTTCCTTCTCTCCCTCCCTCATCCTTACTGCAGAGCATTGTCTGCAGAACTCGATGAGAGCATAATACCAGGAAGATCTCCTGCAGTCCGGCTCCACAATCGGAACAACCTTCCTTGGCTGACTCCTCAGGAGCTCAAGCTGGAAGAGAACATGCCTCGGACCTTCGGAGAACGATGACTTGACCTTGGTGTTGAACCAATTTGGCAAGTAGACACTCACGATGAATTGGACAATAAATCTCAGGTTGTGAAGCTGGTTCCCTTTCAGTTTATGATGAGCGACCCAAATTCTGCAGAACCTGAGAGCCGTTGTGAGCTACCTAGAATGTGAGACTGGACCTATCTGCAGGTAAGCAAGTCTATCAGGCATGACCCCAGTTTTGATGGCACTGCAAATCATGTAACCATAGTACTGGTCAGTACTCAGGTCGTCAATGACAGTATGTGCAAGCTCAACGAGTGGAGGGCCAACTGTGATTTTTTTTAAAGCTCGGATTTATTTCTAACTCAGTGGCAGAGTCCAGCATCTTGCCAAGAGGACCAGACCATCTGTTGTTTGAAAGAGTCTTGCCATCCAGCTCCTGGATCAGATGTCTGAGTGGCAACTCGTTGGTGTGGAGGTCACAAACAATCCAGACCAACTTCCTCCCAATCTTCCGCTCTATCCACTGTATGACCCCCCATTGCCACCCTGTGTTCGTGTTGGTGCTGTCCCCTCCAATGGCCTGCAGGGTCTGGTCTACGTTCCTCTCTCTGAGCCAGTTCACAATGTTATCTGCCACTATCTCAGCTGGTTTCCTGATGTCATCTTTCTCTGGAGTGAAATGCCACAAATACTTCCCTCCTGGTTCACTGCAGCAGGAGTAGTGTTCCTCCTTCACCATGGCAGGGAACAACTTGTCAGAATCTCCAACTTTCATGAACACTTTAGTGTCATCCCTTCTCCCATCAAAGAACAAACAATTGATTCCATTTTCTCTTATCCCCTTATCAAACTCCTCTTCTAGGTAACTGACAAGTTTCTCCTGAGCTCTCCTTACTTTGTAATGATCTATCACCAGGTGAACATCATCAGGTGTTATCAAACCACAGTCAATCCAGGCAGCTGTTGCTATCTCTGCAGTTTCTCTGAGACCAGTGTGGTGTCGCATGCTGGCCAGAGCTATGCTCGGGATATCTTTCCTATTTCGAATCTTATGCCTGGAAGGTTTGGGATCATTATTTTCTGGGTTAGGGACAAAGTCACCATTCTCCTGGTCAGCACTCGGATCAGCCATTGGGAAGTCATTAAACCCTGAATCAGCTTGACTCCAATCATCGGCCTTTTTTACCTCACCCTGGGCCTTCTCAAGTCTCTTTTCCTCGGCAACTCTTCTCCTCATCTGTCTCTCTGTGGCAGCCTCCTGTCTCTTGGACTCCGGAATATCTTGGCTAGAAATCATGAGAGCCCCTATACTGCCAGTCTTCTCTCTCTGTGCTTTGACAAATGCCAGTTCGATCACAGGAATCTTCAGTTCACGCTTGCAAATACAGGAGATGTGGGCCTCGGATTTACAGTCACGATCGCATCCAAACTCAGGACAGAAAACAATTGGGCACTTGCAAGTAATTATGTCAAATAACTGGTCCAGTTGCTTGGCAAAACTGTCCTTAACTGCAAGTTTTCCTCTCCCAAGAGAGATATCTCTTGCCTTTTCCCAACTGGCTAGCAGTCTCTCACTAATCTTCTTCTGACTTGTTATGACTGGAGGCTTGAACTGAGTGTTAGCCAGAGTGTACTGTGCCAAGACAGCTTTGGTTATATCACTGGCAATGTCTTTGTTTGTGTAAGTTCTTTGGTTCTTTTCACTGATTTGCCTGATTAAAACACCGTATCTCAAAGCATCTCTCAATGTAGGCAACTCCGACTTCAGGAGCTCTCTCCAGACCCAAGATAGTGACTGAGATGGCTGGATTTTTGG
>NW_024723947.1:0-7257 GCF_018991925.1 Homarus americanus | reverse complement strand
AATATGGAAAGACAAGGTAAGAAGAATGTTTCCAAGAAGCGTTCTGGTGATCGAATTGCAGATGGTGAACATAAAAGAGGTTTACAAGAACACAACTATCGCATTGTAGCCCGCGCCATCCTAGCGACCGCCCGGGCTGTTATTGTGCTTTTTTGGGTGGTGCTACAGCCTGTCGAGTCAAGATAATGGCCTCTACCTCTACTGGGGGTCCTACTGGTGCTGGTGGGGGTGGGACCGACCCACCTAAGCGGCCAAATAAGGAAAAGGAGAAGCGGGACTATCATAAGGGAGTCAAGTTTGCCAAGTACTCGATCCAGGATAAGCAGCGTGTGATTGAATTACTTGAGGAAGGCCTAAAAACTAGTTTCCGGAAAGCACAATCAGGTCAATAAAGGAGGAATTTTTATCATCTGGAGGCTATAAATGGGAAAATCAGAGGTTGATGTAGAGTGACCAGTCTACAGTATATTGTTATTTTTCCCATTAGTTTATGTACAGCTAGACCCCGACTTACGACTGCTTCGACTTACGACCGCCGCAGATTTTTTATTAAAAAAATATATTTTTTTTTTCCAAATGACGCACGCATTTTCTATACCGAAACGTTTCCAGTTAATGTAGTCTCCATGTATAATTAGAAAATTATGGGGGCCCCATGTGCATTCAGCTGACTACATTAAAGGTAAGTGCTCAGTCACACTGTATCCATTCCTTATCATTTATTACTTTCACTGTACTGTATCCATTCCTCATTATTTATTACTTTTACTGTATTGTATTTCATTGTAGATTTTTTATTAATTTTTATTATTATTTTTTTTTTATCTATGTCGGACTTACGACCCGGATTTGGGTCCCTAACCCCGTCGTAAGTCGGGGTCTAGCTGTATTTGCTTTTGGCAAATTTGAATTTGGCACAAATTTTCCATTCTATATTACTCACGAAATACAAGATCCTACTGTACAATAAGAGTTTTGTTAAGTTGTGGGAAATAGGTAAGACAAATAAATTCCTCGAGTTGCTTTTTTCTTAAGACATCCTTAAATCAATGAACTTTCACCAAACTTCACCAACATCTCTTGATACTCGAGCCACAAAATTCACCTCACTTAAAACTCAGTCCCAAGCATCTTTTTTTTTTCTATTTGGCAGTGTTTGTTTTCCAAATTTCCCCCCCAAAACACATCCATCCCCCTTTTCATCCCAACCAGCATAGCTAAAAATCTCATTTTCTCCGTTACCTTGAACACCTTTTTCTTTTGTCAGATCACCAGCATGGTTCCGCCAGGCGAGATTTACTGATGATCTGCTCTCCTACTGCACCCACCTCAGGTCATCCTCTAAAGGGATTATGGGGAAACCATTATCATGGCTCTTGACATCGCCAATGCATTTGACAGTGTATGGCACAAGTCTTTGCTTTCTAAACTTCCCTCTTATGGTTTCTCTCCTCCACTCTGTTCTCTCATTTCTAACTTCCTCGAGAACCTATCCATGACAGTTGTTGACGGGATATCGATCTCTCGCTCTTTTTCTACCAATAGTGGTGTCCCACGAGGGTCTGTTCTTTCACCTACTCTCTTCCTTCTTTTTATCAATGATTTACTTCACACTACTACTAATTCTATCCTTTCTTACACTGATGATCCTACTCTTCTTCTCATTTTCCCTTCCCCCTAACTCTCGAAGTAGATCTGTTTCTTGTCATGACATCGTTTCTTCTATCGACAAGGACCTGTGCAGCATCTCCAAATGGGGAGTAAGAAATTTGGTCACATTCAATAAAAATAAATCACCGTATTTGCCAAATTACACTTTCGAAAATACAATATCTCCCACCAATCACATTTCAGGACAACCATTTTCCCAAATTCTAAAATAGTTATGCTAAGCTTCCCCATTTCCTCTAATATGTCATGGAAGTCACACATCCGCAACACAGCTAACGCTGCCTCCCAAAAGCTGGGAATGTTGTACAGATGCCGTATCTACTTCACTCCTCAGCAATTACTTTAAGTTTATAAGGGATTCATTCGTCCTAACTTGGAGTGCTGCTATCATATCTGGGGTGGCTCTTCTTCTGCCTAACTGTTAGATAGGGTGGATTCTAAGGCATTTCTTCTTATTAACTCACCTCCTTTAGTTGATAATCTCTCTTCCCTTTCTCTTTGCTGCAATGATGCTTCACTCTCCCTCTTTTACAGGTACTTTAACGAGCAATTATCAGTGGATTTGGCATCCTGTGTACCGCTGGCAAGGCCGTAGGCTTGTAACACTCGTCTTGCCAGTGGTGCCCACCGTTTTTGTGTGGATGTCGGTCACACTAGAATAAACCGTTATAGTACATCTTTCTTTCCTTACACAGCCAAACTGTGGAATGCTCTTCCTTCTTCTGTGTTTCCATACTCATACAATCTGTCTCACTTTAAGAAACTGGTTTTCCAACATCTTCGTGGTGTAGATTAATATAATCCCTTTCTTTTCTATTTTTAATTTCTTTTTACTCTTTTTTTTTTTTGCCCCTTTGGCCTGGCGCTAGCTATCCCCTATAAAAAAAAAAAAAAAAAAAAAAAAAATAATAATAATAATAATAATAATAATAATAATAATAATAGAGGCCAGGTTTCTTGCTAACTCTCAGATATGAGGATGATAATTTGATTGCTTAATTACCATTTTCCCATCTGAGAAGAATGAAAACAATCAATGGAAAGTAAACGGTTATTTTACTGTTTAACCAGTACAATTCTCAAGTAGATTGTTACTTAAGTATAATTCTACAGTATTGAATTATTTGGGTGAGAAGACCATAAAAAATACCTGAACTTCCTTCAGTTTTCTTCTAGCAACATCCAATTTACTCTCCACTTCTTTGCTTGCCGACACTACGTCTACAGTACGTAGAACAGTGTCATTTGAAGTTTGATGAGGTCGAGCTTCAAATCTGTTAAAACAAGAAACATGCAAATTAAACAACTTATGAGATTGAAATTATATAAAAATAAATAAATTTTACAGTAAGATCCCTTAAAAATGTATCAAACAACATTTCACATTGATTTCATTTATAAACCCGCCTGTGTTGTTATCCACAAAACTGAACCGGGTTACCTTCCCAGAGGAAACATTTGTGTCTACCACCTATGGTTGTTTCCAATGTAGTGACCCAATAACACACGAGGTGAACACCAAAACATCGACAAGTGACACACAATGTCACATGCTTCGGCAAGTGGAATTTAGATAGTTTATTCTGGCAAAAGCCAGATGATTTACATTGGCTAACACCAGACGAATTATACTGGCTAACACCAGACAAATTAGACTACATGTAACTAACACCAGACGACCTGTACTGGCTAACACCAGACGACTTATACTGGCTAACACCAGACGACTTATACTGGCTAACACAAGACAAATTGCTTGGCTAACACCAGACGAATTATACTGGCTAACACAAGACAACTTATACAGTAAAATCTCCGTTAGCCGGAATCCCTCAAACCCAAAAATTTCCAATAGCCGGAATTGAAATTTACTCGGAAAATCAATCCCAAACCCGGAATTTTTTGGAAAATTCCGGCTTTGGGAAAAAAATTTCCGAGGGTGAAAATCGAGAGCATTTTCTGAAAATATCCTGAATAAAGACGAAAGTTAAAGTATTTTTAAGGAACCTGACCTGACTCGATGTCAGGTGGAGGTAGGGAGGGAGATTAGTGGTCTCATACTACTGATCTGATGGAATTTCAGGTCACCTTTTCCTGGGTGGGGGATTAGTGGGTCTCATGACCTGAAGATGTCTTGAATAAACAAGAAAGCTAAATTATTTTTAGGGAGATTGTGATAAGTATAAATGAGCAAAGTTGTATCCCTTCAACATTACATAAAATTTTTAAATATGGAGTGAGAAAGTAGAAAGGTGTGGGTGATTTTAGAGAAATGGAGTGGAAAGGAGTGATAACATGCACCAGTGTTGCCAAGCAATAAGCTCAACTGCTGATCTTTTAATTCACCTCCATGCAGTCACGCAACAAGACCCTCACTGGATGCATATTGTTTTAATTCCCGTGTGTGTAATAATAATAATAATTAACGGTTTATTGAAAGAGCATGGCAGCCAGAAGGCTGAAAATATACAGTTGCATAATTGGGGAATGGGTCTCTTGATTCACAAATAATATACAAGTTTCATAAGTGATACAAATACATGGGGTCCTCGCTTAGCGTCAGGGCTACGTTCCTAAAAATGCGACGTTATACGAAACAACGTTAAGCGGATCAATTTTCCCCATAAGAAATAGATAAAATACGGGAGTTACGTTCCTGAGCCTCATCTTTGCCCCATGAAAATAGTTACATATACAGAAAATCATTAACATTTCTATAGAAAATAGCGCATACATATACAACTACCGTATATCTCGGCCTATAAGGCGTCGGGGTGCATAAGACGGCCCCCCCAAATTTCCATTTAAAAAGTAGCTTTTGAGCTCTATTCGCTGTATAAGACCAGTACCCCAAATGTGACACTTACCCACTGACTCAGTAGTCCTTTACCAACCATCCTTGGTTTTTTAAAATAAGGCCAATTCACTTCAAGTAATGTCATCAAATGTTACCCGCTGGTGTAGTGTAAACACTAGTGACGTCACTGAAGCGTCTGCTATTTACCGGTAACTGGAACTAATGTATGTGTCGAGTAAAATTTTCCATTTACTTGAAATATACATTATTGCCAGTTTTGCACCACAATGCTGCTTTCAATTTAACGCTGTCAAGATATACGTGCCTTGCCAAAGCTGAACTTTCACTTAACGCGGATTTTTTCCACATATACGCCGTGAGTGTCCGAGACGCTATTTTTAGATTTGCCCCACCCGCCACCCTGCCTGACTGCCTGTTTTAGCTCATAAAATTCATACAAATTACCAGGCCAGAATATAATTTACATTGCTGGAATTCTTATAATTTGGTGATCATTTTGAATATAAACATCATATATTTTGCTTTAAACTTACAATTTTTAGATAAAAATTTTTCTCTAGGTAACTATGGTATCTTTTGTCCAAAATATACGACATTTATATTCAAAATATTCCTGGTCTTACAAGGAATCCAGCAATGTCAATTATATTATCCTAACTTTAGTTTGAGGTATTATTTATTAAAATTTAGTGGTTATCCCACACATCTCCTTGGGACGGTTGGTGGGGGGTGGGGGGAGGGAGGGACCAACCGACCATCTGTTACCCTGTGAAGAATTATTATTTTTTTTTATTAACTAAAGATATTTGTTTTAGCTCATAAAATTCATACAAATTACCCGGTCAGAATATAATTTACATTGCTGGAATTCTTATAATTTGGTGATCATTTTGAATATAAACATCATAGATTTTGCTTTAAACTTACAATTTTTAGATAAAATTTTTTCTCTAGGTAACTATGGTATCTTTTGTGCAAAATATATGACATTTATATTCAAAATATTCCTGGTCTTACAAGGAATCCAGCAATGTCAATTATATTATCCTACCTTTAATCTGAGGTATTATTTAATACTAAATGTTAAAAACTCTGGAAGGGAGGATTGGTGGGGGGTGGGGGGAGGGTTGGGACTGACCGCGCGGTTGGAAGAGGGGGGGAGGCAAGGTGGGGTACTTTGATTGACAGATAGTGTCGTGAAGATTATTTTTTTTTATTATTAACTGAAGATATTTGTTTTAGCTCATAAAATTCATACAAATTACCCGGTCAGAATATAATTTACATTGCTGGAATTCTTATAATTTGGTGATCATTTTGAATATAAACATCATATATTTTGCTTTAAACTTACAATTTTTAGATAAAAAATTTTCTCTAGGTAACTATGTTATCTTTTGTCCAAAATATATGACATTTATATTCAAAATATTCCTGGTCTTACAAGGAATCCAGCAATGTCAATTATATTTTCCTAACTTTAGTTTGAGGTTATCCCACACATCTCCTTGGGACGGTTGGTGGGGGGTGGGGGGGGGAGGGAGGGACCGACCGACCATCTGTTAGCCGGCTGTGTAGTGTGAGAGGGGAGGGAGTTGAGTCCATTATTTGAATGGACATTAACTTGGCGACTGTATTTCTCTATTTCTCTTAAGTATTAATTGTGTGCATGTACCATCATAAAATTAAGATGTTATTTTTACTACAACATAGGTATGTGCCTTCAAAAACTGGAGTTTGGGGGTCGGGCCGGTTTCTATTGGAATTAATCCCATATGTTCTGTTGTTCACTTAACGCGGATTTCACTAACGCGGGACCCTGGGTTCACCTGACTGCTAAGGGTAATAACTGCATACATACATACATATATATATATATATATGTAGTGATGGGTTGTCAGACCACAGCTTACATCTCAGAAACAGTCCAGACTTGACCCGACATTAGGGGGGTCAAATGTAAGGGTATCCCTCGCAACCACTCAAGGAGTTACAAATCAACTGGCTCCCCTCCCATGTCACACGGCCCCAACAAACATGTAAGAAGGCATCGGCCGACTCTCTCCCAATATACACAATAACCTACACCGCAGAAGAAGTCCAGACCTGACCTCACATTAGCCAGGTCAAATGTAACCCTCGAGCCCAAGTCAAGGGGCCACAAATCAACCAGGGCCTCTCATGTCACACGGCCCCATCTGAAGATTTCTCCAGAATATACAACTTATAGTCTCTGAAAAAGTCCAGACCTGACCCTACATTAGCGAGGGCAAATGCAAGGAGACCCTTCGCCGCCGGCTCCTCCCCACTACACTTAACTACGCCTCACCCGCCCTGCCTCACCCGCCCTGCCTCACCCGCTCTGCCTCACCCGCCCCGCCTCCACCCGCCTCGCACCGTCCAGTGTGACCACCAATCCCCATATGTTTTGTCCCGTGAGTTATGCTTCGAAATCGGTGGTTAGTGTTACTTAATATTGAGATAATTACAGAGCTTCACTCAGTGTGTTTTTATGCTAGTATGATTTGTAATGTACTCTTTGACGTGTAGTGATAAATAATATTCAATGTAGTGAGCAGAGCTTCACTCCCCGACCCAGCCTAATGAGAATATTGTCGTGACGGAAACTATAGTTGCCAAACATTGACGTAACGTATAAAGTAAATATTTGTTTTTCTTTACGGATACACTTTCAACTAATCCATCATCCCTTTCGGATTGTTTCTGTCAAATGTCACACACAGTACCGCCCCATGGCTAGCCGGAAT
>NW_024723946.1:0-8452 GCF_018991925.1 Homarus americanus | reverse complement strand
CATTATTGTTACGTGTGTAATATTACCACCACTTCCACAACCAGCATTATCACTACTATTGTCATCTTCTCAACTATCATCATTCCTTCCCTCTTCCTCCTCCTGCCTCCATATTTTAATAATTATCGTCTCAATTATTATTATTATCATCATTATTTTTATTTTTATAAATACCGTATTATTATTATTATTATTATTATTATTAACAACACAACATGTAGCTGGAACAACAGTAGAAATTAGAAATAAGATAAAAAGTTGTATTAAATTAACAATTAAAACACAAACAACAACCACAGGTATAAGTCGATCAGTTTTTTATCATGAGAGAGAGAGAGAGAGAGAGAGAGAGAGAGAGAGAGAGAGAGAGAGTCCCTGGGTCACTGTTACGTTATGACAAAGTTGTTGGTAAATATATGGTATGGAAATTGTGTTGATACTCTCTCTCTCTCTCTCTGTGTCTCTCTCTCTCACACACACACACACCAACCACAAACAAACAACACATCACAAACAAACAAGCAAGCAACAACACAACACAAACAATAATGACACCACAAAAAACATCATTCTAAAAAACAAACAAAAACAATAAAACAAACAAACATACCAACAAACAATCAAACAAACAAGCAATCAAACAAACAAACAATATATCGAACAAACGAAGAATAAAACAAAACAAACAAACAAACAATAAAACAAACATACATAAAAACAATCAAACAAACTTAAAAACAATAAAATAACAGACCCTCTTCAACAAACCACCACCACCAAGGACTTCACTAACCTACCACCTCCACCACCACCTCCTACAACACTATTTATAGTCCCAAAACTTCCCAAAGGTCACTCCTGCCTCGGTGACCTTTGGGGGTTAACACTGCCCACTGGTCTAGATCTGGCGAGAAAACTGCCCCCACCCAAAGGTCACTTGTTGGGTGTCACAAAGCGCCTGCTGGGTGATTTAGGTGAGTCTTCCCCCGCCCTCCCCCATCCGCCCTCTCCAACCCAGGGTCACAGTGTGTAAGGTTAAGGCGTTTGAATTTTAATTAAGTTGATGATGGTGGTACAACAACGACGACGACGACGACGACGACGACAACAACAACAACAACAACAACAAGGCTAGATTACGTTAGGTTAGGTTAGGTCTGGTCAGGTTACATTATGCATGAAGGTATTCATTTATATGTATATTTATGATCTACAGGATCGTTTATGGCCAGTCAAAAGCTTCCAGAAAAGATAAATATATAGAAGTTATCACTAATGGCCAATTATCCCTATTTAGTGTAACATACATTATATATTAGGTGGAGTTCCGCTTTTATTTGTTTGTTTTCGTATTATTTAAGTCATTTATTTGTTAACATTTAGCTTAGAATAAGTAAATATTATACAAAACAAAACATTGAAAAACTCACAAGTGAATTTGTAACATATAATCAAGTCGAGATAATATTACCAATACCACGTGCTGGTCAAGCTCCGAAAGAGTTGTCCGGGGGTCTAGCTAACCTCTGGTCGGGGCTTGACCAGCACGAAAAAAAAAAAAAATTTTTACTAAACGTGATTTTGGCAACCTGTGGCGTAATAGTCAGCATACTCGCCTTGCAAGAGAGTGGACCCCTGTTCGATTCCCGGACGGAGTGAAACTATGAGCATTTTTTTTTACGTCATTTGGCTTTCTATTTACCAGTAAATGGGAACCTGGATGTTAATCGATTTGCGGATCTTATTCTGGAATAATGGTTAGCCAGTGCAGTTGCCGAGTTGTCCGGTCTTCTCGAACTATTCATTGAAACTGGGTCATACAACTCGTTAACTTAGGGTGTGGTTGTGGTGTTGGCGACAGATTCTAACACCTTAAACAAATTCACGCCTAGGTTGCTCTAGAGCCGGCCAACCTCGTACACAAAGGGCAACCATTATTGTTACGTGTGTAATATTACCATCACTACCACAAGCCAGCATTATCACTACTATTGTCATCTTCTCAACTATCATCATTCCTTCCCTCTTCCTCCTCCTGCCTCCATATTTTAATAATTATCATCTCAATTATTATTATTATCATCATTATTTTTATAATTATTATTACCGTATTATTATTATTATTATTATTATTATTATTATTATTAACAATACAATATGTGGCTGGAACAACAGTAGAAATTAGAAATAAGATAAAAAGTTGTATTAAATTAACAATTAAAACACAAACAAGAACCACAGGTACAAGTCGATCAGTTTTTTATCATGAGAGAGAGAGAGAGAGAGAGAGAGAGAGAGAGAGACCCTGACTCACTGTTACGTTATGACAAAGTTGTTGGTAAATATATGGTATGGAAATTGTGTTGATACTCTCTCTCTCTCTCTCTCTCTCTCTCTCTCTCTCTCTCTCACACACACACCAACCACAAACAAACAACACATCACAAACAAACAAGCAAGCAACAACACAACACAAACAATAATGACACCACAAAAAACATCATTCTAAAAAACAAACAATAAAACAAAAAAAAACAATAAAACAAACAAACATACCAACAAACAATAAAACAAAATACAAACAAACAAACAATAAAACAAACAAACATACATAAAAACAATCAAACAAACATAAAAACAATAAAAAAAACAGACCCTCTTCAACAAACCACCACCACCAAGGACTTCACTAACCTACCACCTCCACCTCCACCTCCTACAACACTATTTATAATCCCAAAACTTCCCAAAGGTCACTCCTGCCTCGGTGACCTTTGGGGGTTAACACTGCCCACTGGTCTAGATCTGGCGAGAAAACTGCCCCCACCCAAAGGTCACTTGTTGGGTGTCACAAAGCGCCTGCTGGGTGATTTAGGTGAGTCTTCCCCCGCCCTCCCCCATCCCCCCTCTCCAACCCAGGGTCACAGTGTGTAAGGTTAAGGCGTTTGAATTTTAATTTAGTTGATGATGGTATAATGCAGAGGAGGAGGAGGAGGAGGAGGAGGAGGAGGAGGAGGACAACAACAACAACAACAACAAGGCTAGATTACGTTAGGTTACGTTAGGTTAGGTTAGGCTAGATTAGGTTAAGTTAGGTTAGGTCTGGTCAGGTTACATTATGCATGAAGGTATTCATTTATATGTATATTTATGATCTACAGGATCGTTTATGGCCAGTCAAAAGCTTCCAGAAAAGATAAATACATAGAAGTTATCACTAAAGGCCAATTATCCCTATTTAGTGTAACATACAGTATATATTAGGTGGAGTTCCGCTTTCATTTGTTTGTTTTCGTATTATTTAAGTCATTTATTTGTTAACATTTAGCTTAGAATAAGTAAATATTATACAAAACAAAACATTGAAAAACTCACAAGCGAATTTGTAACATATAATCAAGTCCAGATAATATTACCAATACCACGTGCTGGTCAAGCTCCGAAAGAGTTGTCCGGGGGTCTAGCTAACCTCTGGTCGGGGCTTAACCAGCACGAAAAAAAAAAATATTTTACTAAACGTGATTTTGGCAACCTGTGGTGTAATAGTCAGCCTACTCGCCTTGCAAGCGAGTGGACCCCTGTTCGATTCCCGGACGGAGTGAAACTATGAGCATTTTTTTTTTACGTCATTTGGCTTTCTATTTACCAGTAAATGGGAACCTGGATGTTAATCGATTTGCGGTTCTTATTCTGGAATAATGGTTAGCCAGTGCAGTTGCCGAGTTGTCCGGTCTTCTCGGACTATTCATTGAAACTGCGTCATACAACTCGTTAACTTAGGGTGTGGTTGTGGTGTTGGCGACAGATTCTAACACCTTAAACAAATTCACGCCTAGGTTGCGCTAGAGCCGACCAACATCGTACACGAAGGGCAACCATTATTGTTACGTGTATAATATTACCATCACTACCACAACCAGCATTATCACTACTATTGTCATCTTCTCAACTATCATCATTCCTTCCCTCTTCCTCCTCCTGCCTCCATATTTTAATAATTATCGTCGCTATAACATCATTATTATTATTAATATTATTATTACCGTAGTAGAATTGTTATTATTATTATTATTAACAATACAACATGTGGCTGGAACAACAGTAGAAATTCGAAATAAGATAAAAAAGTTGTATTAAAATAACAATTAAAACACAAACAAGAACCACAGGTACAAGTCGATCAGTTTTTTATCATGAGAGAGAGAGAGAGAGAGAGAGAGAGAGAGTCCCTGGCTCACTGTGACGTTATGACAAAGTTGTTGGTAAATATATGGTATGGAAATTGTGTTGATACTCTCTCTCTCTCTCTCTCTCTCTCTCTCTCTCTCTCTCTCTGTGTGTGTCTCTCTCTCTGTGTGTCTCTCTCTCTCTCAAACACACACACCAACCACAAACAAACAACACATCACAAACAAACAAGCAAGCAACAACACAACACAAACAATAATGACACCACAAAAATCATCATTCTAAAAAACAAACAATAAAACAAACAAAAACAATAAAACAAACAAACATACCAACAAAAAATAAAACAAACAAACAATCAAACAATAAAACGAACAAACGAAGAATAAAACAAAACAAACAAACAATAAAACAAACAAACAAACAAACGGTAATACAAACAAACATACATAAAAACAATCAAACATAAAAACAATAAAAAAAACAGACCCTCTTCAACAAACCACCACCACCAAGGACTTCACTAACCTACCACCTCCACCACCACCTCATTACAACTCTATTTATAATCCCAAAACTTCCCAAAGGTCACTCCTGCCTCGGTGACCTTTGGGGGTTAACACTGCCCACTGGTTTAGATCTGGCGAGAAAACTGCCCCCACCCAAAGGTCACTTGTTGGGTGTCACAAAGCGCCTGCTGGGTGATTTAGGCGAGTCTTCCCCCGCCCTCCCCCATCCCCCCTCTCCAACCCAGGGTCACAGTGTGTAAGGTTAAGGAGTTTGAATTTTAATTTAGTTGATGATGGTATAATGCAGAGGAGGAGGAGGAGGAGGAGGAGGAGGAGGAGGAGGAGGAGAAGGAGGAGGTAGAAGAAGAATAAGAAGAAAAAGAAGAAAAAAGAAGAAGAAGAACAACAACAACAACAACAAGGCTAGATTACGTTAGGTTACGTTAGGCTAGATTAGGTTAAGTTAGGTTCGGTCTGGTCAGGTTACATTATGCATGAAGGTATTCATTTATATGTATATTTATGATCTACAGGATCGTTTATGGCCAGTCAAAGGCTTCTAGAAAAGATAAATACATAGAAGTTATCACTAATGGCCAATTATCCCTATTTAGTGTAACACAGTATATATTAGGTGGAGTTCCGCTTTTATTTGTTTGTTTTCGTATTATTTAAGTCATTTATTTGTTAAAAGTTAGCTTAGAATTAGTAAATATTATACAAAACAAAACATTGAAAAACTCAAGAAAATTTGTAACATATAAACAAGTCGAGATAATATTACCAATACCACGTGCTGGTCAAGCTCCGAAAGAGTTGTCCGGGGGTCTAGCTAACCTCTGGTCGGGGCTTGACCAGCACGAAAAAAAAAAAAAAAAAATTTACTAAACGTGATTTTGGCAACCTGTGGTGTAATAGTCAGCATACTCGCCTTGCAAGCGAGTGGACCCCTGTTCGATTCCCGGACAGAGAGAAACTATGAGCATTTTTTTTTACGACATTTGGCTTTCTATTTACCAGTAAATGGGAACCTAGATGTTAATCGATTTGCGGATCTTATTCTGGAATACTGGTTAGCCAGTGCAGTTGCCGAGTTGTCCGGTCTTCTCGGACTATTCATTGAAACTGGGTCATACAACTCGTTAACTTAGGGTGCGGTTGTGGTGTTGGCGACAGATTCTAACACCTTAAACAAATTCACACCTAGGTTGCTCTAGAGCCGGCCATCCTCGTACACAAAGGGCAACCATTATTGTTACGTGCGTAATATTACCATCACTACCACAACCAGCATTATCACTACTATTGTCATCTTCTCAACTATCATCATTCCTTCCCTCTTCCTCCTCCTGCCTCTATATTTTAATAATTATCGTCTCAATTATTATTATTATCATCATTATTTTTATTATTATAAATACCGTATTATTATTATTATTATTATTATTATTATTATTATTATTAACAATACAACATGTGGCTGGAACAACAGTAGAAATTAGAAATAAGATAAAAAGTTGTATTAAATTAACAATTAAAACACAAACAAGAACCACAGGTACAAGTCAATCAGTTTTTTATCATGAGAGAGAGAGAGAGAGAGAGAGAAAGTTGTTGGTAAGTATATGGTATGGAAATTGTGTTGATACTCTCTCTCTCTCTCTCTCTCTCTCTCTCTCTCTCTCTCTCTCTCTCTCTCACACACACACCAACCACAAACAAACAACACATCACAAACAAACAAACAAGCAAGCAACAACACAACACAAACAATAATGACACCACAAAAAACATCATTCTAAAAAACAAACAATAAAACAAAAAAAAACAATAAAACAAACAAACATACCAACAAACAATAAAACAAACAAACAATCAAACAAACAATCAAACGAACAAACGAAGAATAAAACAAAACAAACAAACAATAAAACATACAAACAAACAATAAAACATACAAACAAACAATAAAACAAACAAACATACATAAAAACAATCAAACAAACATAAAAACAATAAAAAAACAGACCCTCTTCAACAAACCACCACCACCAAGGACTTCACTAACCTACCACCTCCACCACCACCTCCTACAACACTATTTATAATCCCAAAACTTCCCAAAGGTCACTCCTGCCTCGGTGACCTTTGGGGGTTAACACTGCCCACTGGTCTAGATGTGGCGAGAAAACTGCCCCCACCCAAAGGTCACTTGTTGGGTGTCACAAAGCGCCTGCTGGGTGATTTAGGTGAGTCTTCCCCCGCCCTCCCCCATCCCCCCTCTCCAACCCAGGGTCACAGTGTGTAAGGTCAAGGCGTTTGAATTTTAATTTAGTTGATGATGATATAATGCGGAGGAGGAGGAGGAGGAGGAGAACAAGAACAAGAAGAACAAGAACAAGAAGAACAAGAACAAGAAGAAGGCTAGATTACGTTAGGTTACGTTATGTTAGGTTAGGCTAGATTAGGTTAAGTTAGGTTAGGTTTGGTCAGGTTACATTATGCATGAAGGTATTCATTTATATGTATACTTATGATCTACAGGATCGTTTATGGCCAGTCAAAAGCTTCTAGAAAAGATAAATATATAGAAGTTATCACTAATGGCCAATTATCCCTATTTAGTGTAACATACAGTATATATTAGGTGGAGTTCCGCTTTTATTTGTTTGTTTTCGTATTATTTAAGTCATTTATTTGTTAACATTTAGCTTAGAATAAGTAAATAATATACAAAACAAAACATTGAAAAACTCACAAGTGAATTTGTAACATATAATCAAGTCGAGATAATATTACCAATACCACGTGCTGGTCAAGCTCCGAAAGAGTTGTCCGGGGGTCTAGCTAACCTCTGGTCGGGGCTTGACCAGCACGAAAAAAAAAAAAAATTTTTTTTACTAAACGTGATTTTGGCAACCTGTGGTGTAATAGTCAGCATACTCGCCTTGCAAGCGAGTGGACCCCTGTTCGATTCCCGGACAGAGTGAAACTATGAGCATTTTTTTTTACGTCATTTGGCTTTCTATTTACCAGTAAATGGGAACCTGGATGTTAATCGATTTGCGGATCTTATTCTGGAATACTGGTTAGCCAGTGCAGTTGCCGAGTTGTCCGGTCTTCTCGGACTATTCACTGAAACTGGGTCATACAACTCGTTAACTTAGGGTGTGGTTGTGGTGTTGGCGACAGATTCTAACACCTTAAACAAATTCACGCCTAGGTTGCTCTAGAGCCGGCCATCCTCGTACACAAAGGGCAACCATTATTGTTACGTGTGTAATATTACCATCACTACCACAACCAGCATTATCACTACCATTGTCATCTTCTCAACTATCATCATTCCTTCCCTCTTCCTCCTCCTGCCTCCATAATTTAATAATTATCGTCTCAATTATTATTATTATCATCATTATTTTTATTATTATTATTATTTTTATTATTATTATTATCATTATTAACAATACAACATGTGGCTGCAACAACAGTAGAAATTAGAAATAAGATAAAAAGTTGTATTAAATTAACAATTAAAACACAAACAAGAACCACAGGTACAAGTCGATCAGTTTTTTATCATGAGAGAGAGAGAGAGAGACCCTGGCTCACTGTTACGTTATGACAAAGTTGTTGGTAAATATATGGTATGGAAATTGTGTTGATATTCTCTCTCTCTCTCTCTCTGTGCCTCTCTCATACACAACCAACCACAACCAAACAACACATCACAAACAACAACATAACACAAACAA
>NW_024723945.1:0-12952 GCF_018991925.1 Homarus americanus | reverse complement strand
CAGCTCTCCAGCACCATCTGTTCCTTCAATAAGTTGAGACATGGCACGATGTAAATAATAGGCCTTAAATGATGATATAACGTCTTGGTTCAAACTATGGTTGAAGCATAGACATGGTATTCAGTGGAAGGAAAACAACTAGTACAAGTTCAGACAATTCATTTAGGTGTGCTGGGTGGCCTAGAGCATTATTTAATATAAGTAGTGCCTTGTGTGTCATGTTTTTCTTCGCATAGTATTCATTTAATGTTGGGCGAAATTATTTTTTGAACCAATCAATGAAAAGAGTCATTGTCATCCATGCTTTAATGTTTGACCGCCAAATTACTGGCAAATTTTGATTACACCCCTTTGAATGCTCTAGGATTTTCAAATTGATAGACAGCAAGAGGTTTGAGTTTAAAGTCACCTTTTGTATTACCACCCACGAAGAGTGTGATATGATCTTTGGCTGCTTTGAATCCTGGTGCAGCATTCTCTTCCATCGAAATAAATGTCTGGAAAGGCATTTTCTTCCAATATAGTCCAGTTTCATTAACATTAAAAACTTGACTGGGCAAGTAGCTTATGGTTTTAACACTTTCACTCTTACTTGCATTTTTAAGATAATTAAACAATGCTAGGGCGTTTGTTTGAATAATAACCATGCTCAATGGAGTATGCTTCTGATTTTTGTCTTCAATCAATATACTTGAAAGTTTCTCCATTTCTTCCAATTTTTCTTGCTTTGGCAAACTTTATTTGCACTTAACCGAGTTGTAGACAGAGCACTTTCTTTAATTTTTTCTTCATTCTTATGGATAGTTTTTATTGTTGATTCCACCATCCCCAAAGCACGTGAAATATCCACAGACCTTTTTCATATCGTATTAACACATCTAGTTTCTAGGCTAAGTTTATACACTTTCCTTTTGCTTTTGAACCAGCACTACCATCACGAGGGTTTTAAATACGAATTGTCGTTATTCGAGGCTTTCCTATATTGTACTTTTCTCTTATTCTTGCTAGTGTTATTTAGTATTTAAATTCATGCTAGTGATAATTTAGTATTTAAATTCTTGCTAGTGATAATTTAGTATTTAGATTCTTGCTAGAGCTAAATTAGTATTTAAATTCGTGATAAAGACAATTTAGTATTTAAGTTCTTGGTAGTGTTAATTTAGTACAGTATTTAAATTATTGATATTGATAATTTAGTACAGTATTTAGATTCTTGCTAGTGTAGATTTATCATTTGGATTCTCATTCCAGGTTCCTCACTTACAATCCCCCAAAACGCATTACCTGTCAGGAGGCAGTTCATCACGACTATTTCCACAAAGAAGCCCCAGCTCCTGTTGACCCCGCTATGTTTCCTACGTGGCCGGCCAAGTCGGAAAATCCACACGGTCGCTCAAAGAAAGTCGGGCTAAGTCCTAAGCCTCCATCTGGTGGCAAGAACTTTAAAGATCTGGTCAGAAAATTTATTGTTTGTAGTTGAGATGTATGTTGTGTATAGGGAAAAGGTGTTTGTGATTGCATTTATTAGAAAACAGTCACAACAGAGAATTATGTAGCTTCTGGAAGTACACCATTAAACTTATCCATATGAAGTCTTCTCCAAGTTGACACTAAGTATTAAATATTGTTGAAAGTTATACATAAGGAATTAAACATCTGTGTCTATGTATGATGAAAAAATTTGTTTGAAAATAGCCAGGTTATGGTTATTGACCCGAATTGTAGAGAATAATCCTTACCAAGGTGCTACTAGACTTTGATTTACAGTGCCCATGTGGCAAGTCTTGCAGTTCAGAATGGTTTGGGTTGAAATTTCACTCACTTGTGTGATTTTTTTATACTTTATTGTATGTCGATAAAAACAAAAACGAAATTAATGTTATACAGCTCCTCCCCGACTTACGACGGGGTTAGGGACCCAAATCCAGGTCGTAAGTCGAAATGGTCGTAAGTCGAAAATGCTTAAATAATACATAGAAAATCTAAAATGGGTGTCTCTTTTTCTTCTCAGCACCACAAAACTCTCACTGTTTAGCTTGCCAGCCATTTTAAAGTGAATTACAAACAAAAAAATTTTCAGTACACAGTGCAATCACTGACGTTGGGACTCGAAAATACGTAATTTGACAAAATTTTGGTACGACCGAGGCAGGTCATAAGTTCGGGTGGTCATAAGTCGAGTAGGTCGTAAGTCGGGGAGGAGCTGTCTAGTGGTCCCTCGGTTAACGAACACAATCCGTTCCAGCAGGTTGTTCGTTAACCGAAACCATTGTTTCAATGGGTTTTTGGATAATTGGTTCCAGCTCACCGAAAATTGCCTAAATTCAACAAAAATGGTAGAAAAGTTCACTTACTTTGAGGTGTGTATGTAGAAGGCTCCTGGATGATGATGATGATGATGATGGGAATTAGAATGGGGGTGGAGGAGAAGGAAGAAGAGAAAACGATGGGAGATTGGAAGAGTACCAGCACCATTTCACCCATAAAATTTTACAGTATTTGATTCTCTTGGTGTATTTCAAGATTATTTTCTTTAAATCAACACTGCACTGCATTATATATTGTCAATATGTAAAATATATTTCAAAATCACCAATAATTTGCTTGGAAACACAGAAAAAAAGCGTTTAGTTGAAGAGAGTCTCAGGCAAGATGTTACCTCCAGTGAAAACAGAGAGAGACTAACGCCTGTTTGCTGTGTTAAGAGGCTGGATGCCGCGCATTAAACTAGTCACTTTACCTTCAATTATGTTCAATAATTGTTAAAATGACTAAAAAATTTAATATTAAACTTTTAAAATTATTGAATAGTATAAACTTCTTGATATTTACTAAAATAGTTAGGAATTTAAGCCCTGGAACCGATTAATGTATTGGCGGACTGATACTAAAGCTGGTTGCCCGGCCAGTGCAAGCAAAAACATGTTGAGGTCGGTTCATAAGAAATTCGTTAACCGAATTTTTGTTCGTTAACCGAATTTAAGAATCTTATGGGAGGCAGTTCGTTAACCGAAATTTCGTTAACTGAGGCGTTCGTTAACCGAGGGACCACTGTATAATACTTACTCACCCTTTCTATTTTTAGGCATTTATAATTTTTTTTCTCATTCACAGGTTGATGGCGATGAAGAGCTGGCTGCCAGGGGGTTCTTCTTGGGCGGAGCCAGCTCAAGTGGACCTGGTTTTGTACTCAAGATGTGATCACAGTTGTGTTACACAAGGTTTATGAGGATATCACAAATTGTTCAGATGAAGACTTATATTTCTTTATGCAATAATTGGTTATTTAAATGGTTATTTCATCTTTTTTACCTCTACAGTGGTTAGTAGTCAGACCCCATCCATTCTATGATGGCTCATTGTTTCCATCTGTTTGTCATTGTTAATTTCACTTGACATATCACATAATCTCATTTGAAGCCTCACATGGTATCTAGATAATGTTCAGGGCTCTGAAATATGTTATGGAAAGCGGTATCGTTGACATTATGATGTTATTGCTGCACTTCGACTACTGTGATCTTTAAGCGAGTAATAAATTTAGTAATTACATCAGTCCATCAACAGTTAATGATCAACTATGGTCTTTAAGCGAAAAATTTTTTTTGTAATTATGTCTGTCCATCAACAGTTAATGAGTTGATAACATCACTTGAACTTCCTAGCCAGAGAGAGGAGAGTGGCCTTTACCCCCTCCACACCCTGGTAAACACTGGCCACTGTGAGAGGTGTCTGGTTACCAGGTTAAGTTGTCACATGTCAAAGAATTCTACAGGTTAGAAATTAACTCACTTGGCCGGAAAACTTATCATAGATGTACTGTATGTCATTACCACTGAAGGGTTTAAAAATAAACTGGTACAAATAACAAAGTACAGTACACTACTGTAAGTGCTTTGTTTACCCTACTCTTCAATCACACAGATTATTTTGTCATAAGTATATTCCCTTTACAGTAGTAACTAATAATGTATTTATAGCTTTCACTTTGATAACTTGCTAAAAGAAGTTGGGTAGTTCATTCACTTCTCTCTCTCTCTTTCTTTATAATATTTCATTTATTAAATTAGTGGTATGTCACAGCAGTATCTATTGTCTGCCTTAGACAAACTTCTTGTTTTTGGTGTGTCACCTTCAGTTTTGTGTGATGTCCTTTTCATGTTTCTTAAGAAGAAATTTACTCAGGAATTAGAAGTCAGATTGATTTTAGAAAACTAGCTTTAACAATTCCAAAATTAACTGGAAAAAAAATACCTGATATGAATATATACCGTATATCTCGGCTTATAAGATGGAATTTGAACATTAAAAAAATTTGCCCAAAGTTAGGGGGTCGTCTAAACCACCAAGTATAAAATTCTTACCTCTTAAATATTGTGGTTTAGTGTGTCAAGAGTGGTGATGGAAACATCGTAAGCCACTCACAAGGTCTTACCACTAATTATTTTATACTGAAACTTACGTTTGGCAAGCTGGATTCAAATTAAGATTACCGGTATATTAAAATAATAAAAATGTATTATAAACCTGTCTAACATACCGTAAAAGAGATTTATACCCCTGTAATAAACACAGCTATCATCACACACCCCTCCCCACACCCCCCCCCATTTGCCAGTGAGGAGACAAGAAAGGGAAAGTGACCGCGAGATTGGGCTATTTTTAGCCGTGGAGGTGGTCAGTAATGCATATCGGTATATTTACTGATAATAATACTTATCTCCGATAAATAATTAATTTAAAATTAATTTTTTACGAGGAATATTCAGTAAATGACTGCATTAATTCTTGAAACTACTGACAGTTAAATACAGACGCTTAAGTGACGTCACTAGTGTTTACACTACACCAGCTGGTAACATTTGATGCCATTACTTGAAGTAAATTTTAAGTAACTAACCATAAATAAATACAAAAAGTAAAAAAAAAGATCAAAAGTGAGAAATAATATACTGTATGTATGTTGTGTTGTCAAAGTTAGAGGAACAATTCAAACTGCAATTGTGTGTAAATGAGGCAGAAAGTCAGGTCAGCGCTGAACCTGGGACTTGGTCACAATTTTCGTGACGCCATATGGCAGCAGGGTCTACCATTAGACAACACATTATGCTTCCAATATCTTCCCAGGCAGTAGTATCTACCTGTTTGGTAGCTGCCTACTACCTACACAATTTTTAGACAAACAATGCAAATAAACATCAAATTTAATTACCAAGACGCTTCCCATTGGCAGCTGTAAGAAGAGGGGGAGATGGGCTATTTTTATCCCGTCTTTGTGTCTGAAGTGGCCAGTAATACCATATATTTTCTGATCATAATACTTATCTCCTATAAATAATTAATTTAAAATTTATTTTTTTACATAGAATATTCAGTAAATGACTTTTAAATAAATAAACAAATAATTCGGTAAATCTATTTCAAGTAAATGGAAAATAAGCAAACAAATGTTATTTACCACCACCCTTCCCTCTGGCTTAGGGTGAGATGGAGGGGAGATAAAGAAGGCTATTTATAGCCCGTCTTTGTGTCTGAAGTGACCAGTACCCTAATGCACCATAAATAATTCATTTAACATTTATTTTTTTTACATTTATTTTGTTGTATATATATATATATATGTATATATATTTCATGTAAATCCACAATGAAAACGTGGATAAGATAAATCTTGATAAAATCACACGGGAAAATGGAAACAACGGAGTACCTTAGCTTTCGTCTTTATTCAAGACATCTTCAGAGGCAACTGGATTACATGGACAGAGAGAGGCTTAAATATACAGGGTGACCTTAAAAACATGAGGTCAGGTCATAATGATGTCATCCACTAATCCCCACACCAACACACATGTAGAGGAGCTTAAGAGAAGGGGGGTGACGTGACTAGTCAGGTCAGGTCAAAAATAAGGGACCCACAAAATAACTATCATACATCTAGATCAAAGGTTTTCAAAGCATTTTTAACCTTGGGCCACTGACAAATAAATTTATGTAACATATTATCAGTTTTGAACTGACCATCACTAAGGTTTATTGATTTTAATTCCTTGATCAAACTAGCTTCAACCAGAAGTCTTTCTGTGACACAAGATGATTTGAATACTTCTAAGCTTTTTTCCCAAGCAATGGGGTGATTATTATTCCTAACATGAACGAACAAGGCACTGCTTTCAGATACAGTTCTGATATTATACTTATGTTGTTTGATTCTGATCTGCAGTGTTTTTCCTGTCTGACCTACATAATTACAATTACATTTGCTACATGGAATACAATAAACACTTCCATTTACATTCAAACTTGGGCTATTCCTTATTAACATATTGGTAATGGTTGAGTCATACTCGAAAACAACATTAATATTTAGAAGCTTGAGGGACCGAACTAACGGGACAAATTCAATACGATAGGGCAGAGTCAAAATATTCTTAAGTGTAGGAACTTGTCTGGTTTGAGAGGAATGAAAGGATTTTTTAGCCCTTTTAAAACAACGATCAACAAACACAGAAGGGTACCCAAGTTTCTGTGCAATAGAACGAATGTGTCAGTGGCCCAAGGTTAAAACTGCTTTGAAAACCTTTGATCTTGATGTATGACAGTTATTTTGTGGGTCCCTTTTTTCTGACCTGACCTGTCTAGTCACGTCACCACCCTTCTCTTAAGCTCCTCTACGGTTGTGTTGGTGTGGGGATTAGTGGATGTCATCATTATGACATGACCTCATGTTTTTAGGTCACCCTGTATATTTAAGCCTCTCTCTGTCCATGTAATCTAGTTGCCTCTGAAGATGTCTTGAATAAAGACGGAAGCTAAGGTACTCCGTTGTTTCCATTTTCCCGTGTGATTTTATCAAGATATATATATATATATATATATATATATATATATATATATATATATCATGTAAATCCACAATGAAAACGTGGATAAGATAAATCTTGATAAAATCACACGGGAAAATGGAAACAACGGAGCACCTTGGCTTTCGTCTTTATTCAAGACATCTTCAGATGTCTTGAATAAAGACGAAAGCTAAGGTGCTCCGTTGTTTCCCTTTTCCCGTGTGATTTTATCAATATATATATATATATATGTAACCGGTCGGAATTTGCTGGACTTTAATTTCTCACTTGACTTGGGGTTTATTAAAATTTAATAGATGGTAAAGGCAGTGGAAGCGCCCCTTTGAGAAAAATCCCGAACCAGCACAAGAACACTTAAATCTACTACACAAATGAACTGTCCGTGACCCGTGGAAGGATAGCGTCTGTGACTGGGATGAATGAGACACACTTTAAAATTTAGACACTTATATTCCCTCCAACACTACAAACACAATCAAATAATGGTACACCAATATGCGCACCTCTTAACTTAAACTTAAAACACTACTCTGGGGAATAAAAGTTATAAATGACAGAAATTATTAGAAACACAGGCAACAATAAATTTGAAGTATTAATAAATGTTGCTTGCACACATGAAACAGGCCTCTTAAGGGCTTTCACAAAATAATATCAGTCACTTAGGAAATGGTATTAAAAAATAAGAAATTAACTACTCTACAATGAATAGGCCTTAAGGGCTTTCAACAAAATTATAGCACCCCAACAGATGTACACTTCCTAACCTAACCTCCACTACTCTGGGGAACAAGGTTATACCTGAGATCAGAATTATGAAGAATTAGAGGCATTAAAAGAATCAAATCACAGTATCACTCTGGTTCCACTTAATGGCACAAACATTCAAAAAAAACACTACTATCAGAATTATTTAAGAAATATTAAACTACACACGTCAAGATAATATCAGTCTGAGGAATGGTGTTAACTACACCCGTAATAAGGAAGATAAAATGTTCCTCTAGGTATCTCCTAGAATCCTAGACTCACGGTCTCAGTGTGTGACCATTAATATACTCAGATAGCCCCAGTGTACTCCCAGTGCGTCCATGGGCAGGAAGAGAGTGAGCCAATCAGACCCTGTGCAGTTGAGAGGAGCTTTAGCTTCCCGTTAGCAAGAGGGTTTCACTAAGCGGCTCAGGACATGTGGTGTTGTGAGCCGACGTCAGCTGGGCACCCAGACGGCTAGATTCCCTCAAGAGATCCTTTGGTACCCCGCTAAACAGTGACAGGCCTACTCTGATCGGTCCAATGGCGACAATCGCCACCCTCAATCATCAACGGCAGTCTCAAACGGCAGTCAATCTCTCGCAGTCAAACTCCGGTCAACTCCGGTCAACTCCAATCAAGTGGGTTCTGACGGAAACCCTGAAATGAACTCACTGTTAGCTCTAGTTAACTTTACCACTGCCCTATCTAACCCTGTCTGAGATCGAATGAGACTTACTTGTTATACTGCAATAGCGCAGCACAGGTGACTAGGCCACGTGACTATTTCTGATGGACGCGCGGAACGTCTTGTCTGTGTGACTGCTCTCCGGGACTGGGAGAGAACCCGCCTCGTGTCCTCTCAAGGCGTTAGCTTGGTCCTACGTGATATATTTACCGCCTAACTAATAACTCCTTGGGACACCTGTAACATTATTCAGACTGCTAAACGATCTATAATAATTTCAAATTCAATAATAGTCCCTTAACTTCATGAATCGCATCATTATTAATTCGGTAAATCACATTTAATATCATATAGGCCTAGTTCCGCAATCTCTCGCTACGAGCAGGCAGCGCTCCCTCCCCTCAGATGACCTTGAACGCTCAGTATCACTCATGGCGGGGCATTTGAAATTACTCTGAAATTTCTGGATATCATATATATATATATATATATATATATATATATATATATATATATATATATATATATATATATATATATATATATATATATATATATATATATATATATAGTTACGCCATCTCTTAATTAATTTTAATATCCAGGTTCTATGCGAAAGCAAACAAAAAAAATGAAGTAAATCAAAAGGGAATAAAAATAAATAAAGTAAACCTTTAAGAATTTAATTAAATTATATATTAACACAATAAAGAGTCTCGTAGGGCTGTCACAACAAATTGATTCACTATCGAAACTTTTAAGACACAAATGATACTAAACATCGAAACATGAAAAGAACTGCTTAAATATATAGAAAAAAAAAAGCACTGGATTACGTTACCACTACATAAACATAAAATAACTAACACTGAAATTAACTAACGTGAAACAACACTGAATTACTTAAATGTAACTAAGCGAGCACTGATGGACACATAAGAGACATAAATAGGTACTCACATAGATATACCACATTGGTGGTGACAGGAACAACACAGAAATAAAATGTAGTATAAGTAACAGGTGACTGGTGTCACTCAAAACAACGTGAACTGAATAACAAGAGGACTGGACTGAACTCCATCAGTTGGTGGACTACTATATATAGGGTCAGCTCCCGCCAATGAGACCAGCCGGTGAAACAAGGGTCGTTTAACGATGCAGATGGTCGTTAGAGAAACAAAGAATGCTGGTTACAATACTAAATGAAGAAATAAGATTGGCTTGAACAAATAATAACAGTTAAAACATTAACAGCACAGGGTAAGGTGACTAGATTATACAATAGTAAATATAACACATCATTACAAGAATAATATGGAACAACATGGAAGCATGTTATAAAAAATAATAGAAAAATACGACACGGTTGTAACACTTCCCCCCCATAAAATAAAATTTTTGTTTGCACAAATTTTGATATGACATACTGTAAGTGTTCATTCTGTGGGTCTAGATAACAGATCACAGGCTAGCTTGAAAGGCTTACAAAAAATTAGGGGCTCTCAAAATATGGTATGAGCATAATACATTTTTCAAGCTTTGAAAAAGAATCCTGACACCTTGAAGTCCAACAAAAAAAATATAATCATTCTTCAACTAATCAGTAAAGGGTAGTGCCAACTTGGCAAAATTACAAATATATCTCCGGTAATTACCCACACAACCCAAAAATCTGCGAACTTGTCGTTTATTACATGGAACAGGCATCTGAGAAATAGTGTCACACCTTGCTGTGGGAGGAGCAAGTTTCCCCAACCCAATTACATGTCCCAGATACAAAAGTTGAGCAGAAACAAATTCTGACTTAGCAAAGTTTATAACAAGTCCTACATTTTCTAACTCAGTGAAGAGATCGTCTAGCTGACATAAATGGTCTGACCAAGTGTCAGAAAAAATTACAACATCACCCTTTGAAAGGTAGCAGGGGCATTGCAAAGCCCGAAAGGCAGAACATTAAATTTATAGGTCTTTCCTAATGTCACAAAACTGGAGATGTCTTTAGCACGACGGGTCAATGGTACTTGCCAAAACCCTCGAAAGGCAATCAATCTTAGAGAGGAACCCCCGATTGCTTCGATGCAGTCATCGACTCTTGGTAAAGGGAAGCTGTCCTTGCTGGTGACGGCATTGACCTTGCGGAAGTCGATGCAGAATCGAAGAGTGCCGTCCTTCTTCGGTACTAGAGTGACTGGTGAGCACCACTCGCTGGTAGGGAGCCTGCTTGATAGGTTTAGCAGAACCAACAACAATATCATGCACCACGGCAGTGGTACAGCCAGGCCTGTTTTGGAAGACAAGAGGATGTTGTTGGATGGCAGGCCAGCACGTCAGCTCTCTGGTGTCCTGGTAGATGCTGTAGCTTCTCCTGCAACTCCACGGAGTTGGACTGCCAAACCCAGACTGATGACAGGGCGAGTGGACCTCCCCTTCTTTTTCCTCTTTATCACCGTCTACCAAGAAAGTGTCAACGGCACACACGGGAACTGGATCATCAGCAACAAATGGGGGTGCTGGGCGTGTGTGGTACAGCTTGATGGTGTTGACGTGACATAAGCCCTGTAGTCGGCGCCTGTCAGGGGTAGAGATAATAAAATTTGTGGGGCTTACCTTCTTCACTACTCTATATGGCCCACTGAACTTCGCATGGAGCGGCTGTCCATGTCTCGGCAAGAGAATGAGTACTTGATCTTCTATCTGGACCTCTCCGTGTCTGGCACGCTTGTCGTGCCATGTCTTGGTCTTGGACTGCGACAAGTTGTCTGCGGCAAGGCTCCAACAACTTAGAAGCTTCTCTCTAACATCTCCTACTAAACTTAACAATCTATCTCTAACTATGTGCAAAGGACCTCTTACTTCATGAGCGAACAGTAGAAGTATGAGAAACAAAATGGATGATATTAGGGCCCTAGCAGCAACTTTCCTAAGAGGTACAGCATGCAAGTACGTAGTGGAGGTATCAATGACTGTAAATAAATATTCAAACCCACTAGAAGTTTTAGACAGAGGGCCTACAATGTCACACTGTACTGTTGTAAAGTGCTTAGGTACATGAGGTACTCTTACAAGAGGAAAAGGTGGAATAGCCTGATTGGCTTTGCCTACCTTTTCACAAAAATGACAGTACTTACAATATTTAGTGACATCTCCCCTCATACCTGGCCAATAGAACTTCCTGGCCAGCCTGTTGTACGTCTTTTGGACACTTTGATGTCCAGAAAAGCGACAGTCATGGGCCAGAGCTAGAACATGTTGTCTGTAAGTGTGTGTGGGAGAACTATTTGAGTGATAGACGCCCAGTCCGCGTCTTCCTCTGACATAGTCGGTGGGAGCCAGCAGCGGCACAAAACACCGTCTTGACTGAAATATCTCATGGTAGGGCCTGAATGATTGGCAGAATCTGACACCTGGTCACACAAGAGCCATAATGAATCGTCTTGCTCTTGCGCAGCTATTAAAGCAACTCTCCCGGTCACAGCATTAACTGCGGAAGAAATGTCTTGGGAAGCAATTGGGTTTGCAAAAAGTCCTTCTAAGGAAAGTGAATCATCAACAACAGGAGTTCCATTATAATCATTAGTCATTGACATAGAATGAGTCACAGCACACAAAGGGAAAACACCGGGCATATCATCTTCAAGTTGTTGCAGCTCTGCGGTAGACTCTGGTCTTTCCCGCAGCACAGGAGGTGGGGTTACGTTCGCCATTTGACCTCCCGCCAAATCGTTACCGAGTACCAGGTCCACTCCAGCAAAAGGCAGCTCATGCACGCAGGCTACGTTAGCTATCCCTGAAAAACAAGAAGACTTGACACGTACTAAAACCAAAGGAGCTACATCTTGACTGCAAAGGGATCCTAAAACGACGTATTTGTCAGTCTTCCTCGCCGCAACAACACCCTCTTTGATGAAAGTTTGGAGACAACCCGAGTCTCTCAAAATAGTGACTGGTGTTTCGACACCATCAACTTCAATCGTGCCTTGTGACAAAAAGGGACGAAAGGTACCAACGTCTGGGTCCTTCGCAAAACTCCTGGAAAAGATCAAAGTCTCGTGAGGCGAGAACCGAAACTGCAACCTCTTGTGCTTCACCTTATTTGGCTGCAGCCTTGTCCAACAAAAATCCGCCTTATGACCCGGCTTTCCACAGAAACTACAAGTAAATTAGAAAATTTGGACGCCCCATTAGGTGGCGAACGAGTCCAGCTCCTCCTGTCATGCACAAAATTATTACGCACAAAATTACTACTTTTAATCCTACCATGCCTCATAACAAATCCATCAGTATGCTTAGAAAAAATATCACAAGTGTCAAAAGGTCGTTAGTTAATCCTGGCAAGGTCGCCAAAATTGTTACACCGTCTCTTAATTTACTTTAATATCCAGGTTCTAGGTGTAACCGAACAAAAAAAAAGTGAAGTAAATCAAAAGGGAATGAAAGTAAATAAAGTAAACCTTTAAGAATTTAATTAAATTAAATATTAACACAATAAAGAGTCTCGTAGGCTGTCACAACAAATTGATTCACTATCGAAACTTTGAAGACACAAATGATACTAAACATCGAAACATCAAAAGAACTGCTTAAATATATAGAATAAAAATAAAGCACTGGATTACGTTAACACTTCATATACATATAAAATAGC
>NW_024723944.1:0-13424 GCF_018991925.1 Homarus americanus | reverse complement strand
CCCTGGTCCAGCGTAACAAAGTCCCCTGATCGAGTATGAAAAAGTCCCCTGGCCCAGTATAACAAAGTCCCTAGATCGAGCATACAAAAGTCCACTGATCGATTATAACAAAGTCCCCCGGTCGAGTATAGCAAAGGGTCCTGATCGAGTAAGACAAAGTCCCCTGATCGAGTATAACAAAGGCCCCTGTTCGAGTCTAACAAAGTCCCCTTATCGAGTATAACAAATTCCCCTTATGGAGTATAACAAAGTCCCCTTATCGAGTAAAACAAAGTCCCCTATTCGAGTATAACAAAGGCCCCTGGTCGAGTATAACAAAGTCCCCTGATCGAGCGTAACAAAAGTCCCCTAATCGAGTATAACAAAGTCCCCTGATCGAGTATAAGTAAGTCCCCTGGCCCAGTATAACAAAGTCCCTAGATCGAGCATACCAAAGTCCCCTGATCGATTATAACAAAGTCCCCCGGCCGAGTATAGCAAAGGGCCCTGATCGAGTAAGACAAAGTCCCCTGATCGAGTATAACAGAGCTCCCTAGATGAGTATAACAAAGTCCCCAGATCGAGCATAAGAAAGTCCCCTAATCGATTATAACAAAGTCCCCTGATCCTAGTATAACAAAGTCCCTTGGACGAGTATAACAAAGTCCCCTGAACCGAGTATAACAAAGTCCCCTGATCGAAAATAACATATCCCCTGATCGAGTATAACAAAGTCCCTGGTGGAGTATAACAAAGTCCCCAGGTCGAGTATAACAAAGTTTTCTAATCGAGGATAACATAGGCCCCTGGCCGAGTATGACAAAGTCCTCTGATCAAGTATAACAAAGTCCCCTCATCGAGGATAACAAAGTCACCTAATCAAGTATAACAAAGTCCCCTGATCGAGTATAACAAAGTACCCTGATCGAGTATAACATATCCCCTGATCGAGTATAACAAAGTCCTCTGGTCGAGTATAACAAAGTCCCCTGATCGAGTATAACAAAGGCCCCTCATCGAGTATAGCAAAGTCCATTGGTCAAATATAGGAAAGTCCACTGATCGAGTATGACAAAGTCCCCAGATCAAGTATAAAAGAGTACCCTGGTCGAGTATAACAAAGTCCCCTGATCGAGTATAACAAAGTCCCCTGGTCGAGCATAGCAAAGTCCCTTGGTCGAGTATAACAAAGCCCCCTCATCGAGTATAACAAAGGCCCCTAATCGAGTATAACAAAGTCCCCTGATTGAGTATAACAAAGCCCTCTGGTTGAGTATAACAAAGTCCCCTGATCGAGTATAACATATCCCTTGATCGAGTATAACAAAGTCCTCTGGTCGAGTATAAAAATAGTCCCCTGATCGCGTATAACAAAGTCCCCTGATCGTGTATAACACAGTCCCCTGATCGAGTATAACAAAGGCCCTTCATTGAGTATAACAAAGTCCATTGGTCAAGCATAAAAAAGTCCCCTGATCGAGTATAACAAAGGCCCCTCATCGAGTATAACAAAGTCCATTGGTCAAGTATAAAAAAGTCCCCTGGTCCAGTATAACAAAGTCCCCTGATCGAGTATAACATATCCCTTGATCGAGTATAACAACGTCTCCTGGCCCAGTTTAACAAAGACCCTAGATCGAGCATAACAGAGTCCCCTAATCGATTATAACAAATTCTCCTGGTCGAGTATAACAAAGGGCCCTGATCGAGTAAGACAATAGTCCCCTGATCGAGCATAACAAAGTCCCCTGATCCTAGTATAACAAAGCCCCCTGGACGAGTATAACATATCCCCTGATCGAGTATAACAAAGTCCTCTGGTCGAGTATTAAAAAGTCCCCTGATCGAGTATAACAAAGTCTCCTGCTCGAGTATAACAGAGTCCCCTGATCGAGTATAACAAACTCCCCTGGTCGAGTATAGCAAGTCCCCTCATCAAGTATAACAAAGCCTATTGATCGAGTATAACAAAGTCCCCTGATCGAGTATAACAAAGTCCCCTGGTCGACTATAACAAAGTCCCTGATCGGGTATAACAAAGGCCCCTCATCGAGTATAGTAAAGTCCATTGGTCAAATATAGAAAAGTCCACTGATCGAGTATGACAAAGTCCCCTGATCAAGTATGAAAAAGTCCCCTGGTCGAGCAAAACAAAGCCCCCTCATCTAGTATAACAAAGGCCCCTAATCGAGTATAACAAAGTCCATTGGTCAGGTATAAAAAAGTCCCCTGTTCGAGTCTAACATTAAGTCCCCTTATTGAATATAACAAAGTCCCCTGATCGAGTATAACAAAGTCTCCTGTTCCAGTTTAACGCAGTCCCCTGATCGAGTATAACATATCCCCTGATCGAGTATAACAAAGTTTCCTGGCCCAGTATAACAAACTCCCCAGATCGAGCATAACAAAGTCCCCTGACTGAGTATAACAAAGGCCTCTGTTCGAGTATAACAAAGTCCCCTGGTCGAGAATAACAAAGTCCCCTGATCCTAGTATAACAAAGCCCCCTGGACGAGTATAACAAAGTCCCTGATCGAGTATATCAAAGTCCCCTCATCGAGTATAGCAAAGTCCCCTGGTCGAGTATAACAAAGTTTTCTAATCGAGTATAGCAAAGGCCCCTCGTCGAGTATAACAAAGTCTTCTGATCGAGTATAACAAAGTCCCCTGATCGAGTAAAACAAAGTCCCCTAATCAAGTATAACAAAGTCCCCTGATCGAGTATAACATATCCCCTGATCGAGTATAGCAAAGTCCTCTGCTCGAGTATAACAAAGTCCCATGATCGAGTATAACAAAGTCTCCTGGTCGATAATAACAAAGTCACCAGATCGAGTATAACAAAAGCCCCTCATCGAGTATAGCAAAGTCCATTGGTCAAATATAGGAAAGTCCACTGATCGAGTATGACAAATTCCCCGGATTAATTATAAAAAAGTCCCCTGGTCGAGTATAACAAAGTCCCCTGATCGAGTATAAAAAAGTCCCCTGGCCCAGTATGACAAAGTCCCTAGATCGAGCATACCAAAGTCCCCTGATCGATTATAACAAAGTCCCCCGGTCGAGTATAGCAAAGGGCCCTGACCGAGTAAGACAAAGTCCCCTGATCGAGTATAACAAAGTCCCCTGTTCGAGTCTAACAAAGTGCCCTTATCGAGTAAAACAAAGTCCCCTATTCGAGTATAACAAAGGCCCCTGGTCGTGTATAAAAAAGTCCCCTGATCGAGTGTAACAAAAGTCCCCTAACCGAGTATAACAAAGTCCCCTAATCGAGAATAAAAATGGCCCCTGGTGCAGCGTAACAATGATCCCTGATCGAGTATAAAAAAGTCCCCTGGCCCAGTATAACAAAGTCCCTAGATCGAGCATACCAAAGTCCCCTGATCGATTATAACAAAGTCCCCCGGTCGAGTATAGCAAAGGGCCCTGATCGAGTAAGACAAAGTCCCCTGATCGAGTAAAACAAAGTCCCCAGATCCTAGTATAACAAAGCCCCCTGGACGAGTATAACAAAGTCCCCTGAACCGAGTATAACAAAGTCCCCTGATCGAGTATAACATATCCCCTGATCGAGTATAAGAAAGTCCCTGGTGGAGTATAACAAAGTCCCCTGGTCGAGTATAACAAAGTTTTCTAATCGAGGATAACAAAGGCCCCTGGCCGAGTATAACAAAGTCCTCTAATCAAGTATAACAAAGTCCCCTGATCGAGGATAACAAAGTCCCCTAATCAAGTATAACAAAGTACCGTGATCGAGTATAACATATCCCCTGATCGAGTTTAACAAAGTCGACTGGTCGAGTATAACAAAGTCCCCTAATCGAGTATAACAAAGGCCCCTCATCGAGTATAGCAAAGTCCATTGGTCAAATATAGGAAAATCCACTGATCGAGTATGACAAAGTCCCCTGATCAAGTATAAATGAGTACCCTGGTCGAGTATAACAAAGTCCCTGATTGAGTATAACAAAGTCCCCTGGTCGAGTATAGCAAAGTCCCCTGGTCGAGTATAACAAAGCCCCCTCATCGAGTATAACAAAGACCCCAAATCGAGTATAACAAAGTCCCCTGATTGAGTATAACAAAGCCCTCTGGTTGAGTATAACAAAGTCCCCTAATCGAGTATAACATATCCCCTGTTCGAGTATAACAAAGTCCTCTGGTCGAGTATAAAAAAGTCCCCTGGTGGAGTATAACAAAGTCCCCTAATCGAATAAAACAAAGTCCTCTGGTCGAGTATAAAAAAGTCCCCTGATCGAATATAACAAAGTCCCCTACTCGAGTATAAGAAAGGCCCCTTATCGAGTATAACAAAGTCC
Organism: Homarus americanus; assembly: GCF_018991925.1. Classification (NCBI taxonomy): domain Eukaryota; kingdom Metazoa; phylum Arthropoda; class Malacostraca; order Decapoda; family Nephropidae; genus Homarus; species Homarus americanus. Next base: position 9,126 of record NW_024723944.1, on the reverse strand, counting down.
GTTGGTCAAGTATAAAAAAGTCCCCTGGTCCAGTATAACAAAGTCCCCTGATCGAGTATAACATATCCCTTGATCGAGTATAACAACGTCTCCTGGCCCAGTTTAACAAAGACCCTAGATCGAGCATAACAGAGTCCCCTAATCGATTATAACAAATTCTCCTGGTCGAGTATAACAAAGGGCCCTGATCGAGTAAGACAAAGTTCCCTGATCGAGCATAACAAAGTCCCCTGATCCTAGTATAACAAAGCCCCCTGGACGAGTATAACATATCCCCTGATCGAGAATAACAAAGTCCCCTGATCCTAGTATAACAAAGCCCCCTGGACGAGTATAACAAAGTCCCTGATCGAGTATATGAAAGTCCCCTCATCGAGTATAGCAAAGTCCCCTGGTCGAGTATAACAAAGTTTTCTAATCGAGTATAGCAAAGGCCCCTCGTCGAGTATAACAAAGACTTCTGATCGAGTATAACAAAGTCCCCTGATCGAGTATAACAAAGTCCCCTAATCAAGTATAACAAAGTCCCCTGATCGAGTATAACATATCCCCTGATCGAGTATAGCAAATCCTCTGCTCGAGTATAACAAAGTACCATGATCGAGTATAACAAAGACTCCTGGTCGATAATAACAAAGTCCCCAGATCGAGTATAACAAAAGCCCCTCATCGAAAGTATAGCAAAGTCCATTGGTCAAATATAGGAAAGTCCCCTGATCGAGTATAACAAAGTCCCCTGTTCGAGTCTAACAAAGTGCCCTTATCGAGTAAAACAAAGTCCCCTATTCGAGTATAACAAAGGCCCCTGGTCGAGTATAAAAAAGTCCCCTGATCGATTGTAACAAAAGTCCCCTAACCGAGTATAACAAAGTCCCCTAATCGAGAATAAAAATGGCCCCTGGTGCAGCGTAACAATGATCCCTGATCGAGTATAAAAAAGTCCCCTGGCCCAGTATAACAAAGTCCCTAGATCGAGCATACCAAAGTCCCCTAATCGATTATAACAAAGTCCCCCGGTCGAGTATAGCAAAGGGCCCTGATCGAGTAAGACAAAGTCCCCTCATCGAGTAAAACAAAGTCCCCAGATCCTAGTATAACAAAGCCCCCTGGACGAGTATAACAAAGTCCCCTGAACCGAGTATAACAAAGTCCCCTGATCGAGTATAACATATCCCCTGATCGAGTATAACAAAGTCCCTGGTGGAGTATAACAAAGTCCCCTGGTCGAGTATAACAAAGTTTTCTAATCGAGGATAACAAAGGCCCCTGGCCGAGTATAACAAAGTCCTCTAATCAAGTATAACAAAGTCCCCTGATCGAGGATAACAAAGTCCCCTAATCAAGTATAACAAAGTACCGTGATCGAGTATAACATATCCCCTGATCGAGTATAACAAAGTCCACTGGTCGAGTATAACAAAGTCCCCTGATCGAGTATAACAAAGGCCCCTCATCGAGTATAGCAAAGTCCATTGGTCAAATATTGGAAAATCCACTGATCGAATATGACAAAGTCCCCTGATCAAGTATAAAAGAGTACGCTGGTCGAGTATAACAAAGTCCCTGATTGAGTATGACAAAGTCCCCTGGTCGAGTATAGCAAAGTCCCCTGGTCGAGTATAACAAAGCCCCCTCATCGAGTATAACAAAGGCCCCTAATCGAGTATAACAAAGTCCCCTGATTGAGTATAACAAAGTCCTCTGGTTGATTATAACAAAGTCCCCTGATCAAGTATAACATATCCCCTGCTCGAGTATAACAAAGTCCTCTGGTCGAGTATAAAAAAGTCCCCTGGTCGAGTATAACAAAGTCCCCTAATCGAATAAAACAAAGTCCTCTGGTCGAGTATAAAAAAGTCCCCTGATCGAATATAACAAAGTCCCCTGCTCGAGTATAACAAAATCCCCTGATCGAGTATAAGAAAGGCCCCTTATCGAGTATAACAAAGTCCGTTGGTCAAGTATAAAAAAGTCCCCTGGTCCAGTATAACAAAGTCCCCTGATCGAGTATAACATATCCCTTGATCGAGTATAACAACTTCTCCTGGCCCAGTTTAACAAAGACCCTAGATCGAGCATAACAGCGTCCCCTAATCGATTATAACAAATTCTCCTGGTCGAGTATAACAAAGGGCCCTGATCGAGTAAGACAAAGTCCCCTGATCGAGCATAACAAAGTCCCCTGATCCTAGTATAACAAAGCCCCCTGGACGAGTATAACATATCCCCTGATCGAGTATAACAAAGTCCTCTGGTCGAGTATAAAAAAGTCCTCTGATCGAGTATAACAAAGTCTCCTGCTCGAGTATAACAAAGTCCCCTGATCGAGTATAACAAAGTCCCCTGGTCGAGTATAGCAAGTCCCCTCATCAAGTATAACAAAGCCTATTGATCGAGTATAACAAAGTCCCCTGATCGAGTATAACAAAGTCCCCTGGTCGACTATAACAAAGTCCCTGATCGAGTATAACAAAGGCCCCTAATCGAGTATAACAAAGTCCATTGGTCAGGTATAAAAAAGTCCCCTGTTCGAGTCTAACATTAAGTCCCCTTATTGAATATAACAAAGTCCCCTGATCGAGTATAACAAAGTCTCCTGTTCCAGTTTAACGCAGTCCCCTGATCGAGAATAACATATCCCCTGATCGAGTATAACAAAGTTTCCTGGCCCAGTATAACAAACTCCCCAGATCGAGCATAACAAAGTCCCTGGTGGAGTATAACAAAGTCCCCTGGTCGAGTATAACAAAGTTTTCTAATCGAGGATAACAAAGGCCCCTGGCCGAGTATAACAAAGTCCTCTGATCAAGTATAACAAAGTCCCCTGATCGAGGATAACAAAGTCCCCTAATCAAGCATAACAAAGTACCCTGATCGAGTATAACATATCCCATGATCGAGTATAACAAAGTCCACTGGTCGCGTATAACAAAGTCCCCTGATCGAGTATAACAAAGGCCCCTCATCGAGTATAGCAAAGTCCATTGGTCAAATATAGGAAAGTCCACTGATCGAGTATGACAAAGTCCTCTAATCAAGTATAAAAGAGTGCCCTGGTCGAGTATAACAAAGTCCCTGATCGAGTATAACAAAGTCCCCTGGTCGAGTATAGCAAAGTCCCCTGGTCGAGTATAGCAAAGCCCCCTCATCAAGTATAACAAAGGCCCCTAATCGAATATAACAAAGTCCCCTGATTGAGTATAACAAAGTCCTCTGGTTGAGTATAACAAAGTCCCCTGATCGAGTATAACATATCCCCTGTTCGAGTATAACAAAGTCCTCTGGTCGAGTATAAAAAAGTCCCCTGGTCGAGTATAACAAAGTCCCCTAATCGAATAAAACAAAGTCCTCTGGTCGAGTATAAAAAAGTCCCCTGATCGAATATAACAAAGTCCCCTGCTCGAGTATAAGAAAGGCCCCTTATCGAGTATAACAAAGTCCGTTGGTCAAGTATAAAAAGTCCCCTGGTCCAGTATAACAAAGTCCCCTGATCGAGTATAACATATCCCTTGATCGAGTATAACAACGTCTCCTGGCCCAGTTTAACAAAGACCCTAGATCGAGCATAACAGAGTCCCCTAATCGATTATAACAAATTCTCCTGGTCGAGTATAACAAAGGGCCCTGATCGAGTAAGACAAAGTCCCCTGATCGAGCATAACAAAGTCCCCTGATCCTAGTATAACAAAGCCCCCTGGACGAGTATAACATATCCCCTGATCGAGTATAACAAAGTCCTCTGGTCGAGTATAAAAAAGTCCCCTGATCGAGTATAACAAAGTCTCCTGCTCGAGTATAACAAAGTCCCCTGATCGAGTATAACAAAGTCCCCTGGTCGAGTATAGCAAGTCCCCTCATCAAGTATAACAAAGCCTATTGATCGAGTATAACAAAGTCCCCTGATCGAGTATAACAAAGTCCCCTGGTCGACTATAACAAAGTCCCTGATCGAGGATAACAAAGGCCCCTAATCGAGTATAACAAAGTCCATTGGTCAGGTATAAAAAAGTCCCCTGTTCGAGTCTAACATTAAGTCCCCTTATTGAATATAACAAAGTCCCCTGTTCCAGTATAACGCAGTCCCCTGATCGAGTATAACATATCCCCTGATCGAGTATAACAAAGTCTCCTGGCCCAGTATAACAAACTCCCCAGATCGAGCATAACAAAGTCACCTGACCGAGTATAACAAAGGCCTCTGTTCGAGTATAACAAAGTCCCCTGGTCGAGAATAACAAAGTCCCCTGATCCTAGTATAACAAAGCCCCCTGGACGAGTATAACAAAGTCCCTGATCGAGTATATCAAAGTCCCCTGATCGAGTATAGCAAAGTCCCCTGGTCGAGTATAACAAAGTTTTCTAATCGAGTATAGCAAAGGCCCCTCGTCGAGTATAACAAAGTCTTCTGATCGAATATAACAAAGTCCCCTGATCGAGTATAACAAAGTCCCCTAATCAAGTATAACAAAGTCCCCTGATCGAGTATAACATATCCCCTGATCGAGTATAGCAAAGTCCTCTGCTCGAGTATAACAAAGTCCCATGATCGAGTATAACAAAGTCTCCTGGTCGATAATAACAAAGTCCCCAGATCGAGTATAACAAAAGCCCCTCATCGAGTATAGCAAAGTCCATTGGTCAAATATAGGAAAGTCCACTGATCGAGTATGACAAAGTCCCGTGATTAATTATAAAAAAGTCCCCTGGTCGAGTATAACAAAGTCCCCTGATCGAGTATAACAAAGTCCCCTGGTCGAGTATAACAAAGCCCTCTCATCGAGTATAACAAAGGGCCCTAATCGAGTATAACAAAGTCCCCTGATTGAGTATAACAAAGTCCCCTGATGGAGTATAAAAAAGTCCCCTGCTCGAGTATAATAAAGTCGCCAGATCGAGTACAACAAAAGCCTAACATCGAGTATAACAAAGTCCATTGGTCAAGTATAAAAAAGTCCCCTGGTCGAGTATAACAAAGACCCCTGATCGAGAATAACAAAGCCTCCAGATCGAGTATAACAAAGTCCCCTGATCGAGTTTAACACAGCCCCCTTCTCGAGTATAACAAAGGCCCCTGATCGAGTATAACAAAGTCCCCTGATCGAGAATAACAAATCCGCCTAATCGAGTATAACAAAGTTCCCTGGTCGAGTATAACAAAGTCCCCTGTTCAAGTCTAACAAAGTCCCCTTATCGAGTATAACAAATTCCCCTTATCGAGTATAACAAAGTCCCTTTAACGAGTATAACAAAGTCTAGTGATCGAGTATAACAAAGGCCCCTGGACGAGTATAACAAAGTCCCCTGATCGAGTATAACAAAAGTCCCTTTATCGAGTATAACAAAGTACCCTGGTCGAGTAAAACAAAGTTTTCTTATCGAGTATAACAAAGGCCCCTGGTCGAGTATAACAAAGTCCTCATATCGAGTATAACAAAATTCCCCTGATCGAATATAACAAAGTCCCCTAATCAATTATAGCAAAGTTCCCTCATCGAGTATAACATATCCCCTAATGAGAAAGGGACGGCGTTTATGTATGATAAACGTTAGGTCACGTCCTTACGATATGAGTTGTGGTGAGCTACTGAAGCTTAGGGGCATCGTAGTGCGTGCTTACAGAAATGCTGAGCTATGGGTCTCGCCCTCTTGGGTAAGTTGCCCGCTCACGTGTCAATCTCATGTCTTACTCATAGACAGTGGAAAGTTACAGGGTGGTGAATCTGATTATAATATCAGATGTATTGACCCATTTATATAATACGTTCTGTTGATGAGACAGGGGCCTATTACATCGCTCGGTCACCTACCAGCCGAGCTCCGTGAGGCCTAAATAACTCACAGAGTACAGTACATCCTAGACAACCCTAACCATGTTATAAACAGATATGTAGACACTAAGCTGGGGAAATTACTGTAGGGGTATTCTCTACTACAGGGGACCTAGACTTTTGTGTCGTACGGGTTAGTATGTTGTGAACAATGTTGAATTTGGATGATACTGCCTGGTAATAACAGAACAGGAACATTATTGCCAGAATTAACAGAATAGAGGGAATCGTAAGACTTGGTAGTGCAAATTCCCGTGACAGGTAAAATGGCAAGTTATTATTCAAATCAGCAAAATGTGTCTCGTTCAAGAAAGCTAACACTTTTAATTTCTCTGATACTATTTGAATATCCTTGATAGTGAAATTCATTATAGGAAGTGGAATTAAAGCAGACATGAGTTTTCGATTTAACGCAAAATGCTGATGAGTAGGCAAGGTCCGTAATGTACTACAAGTGATTTCACAGTAATCAGGAGCCTTGTAATGCCCTTTCACAACTAGCTGCTTAACACCATTTTGGCATTTTGAAATTACAGTAGTGAGATTTGGAAAGAACAAATACTGCACATTGTGAAGGTGAGCGTGGAACACAGTCTTTAGACTAACTGGCCTATAACTGCATTGCGCTAACGCTGTGCGTACATTTGGTTGTATGACTGCCAATTCACATATTCCCTCTGCAGCAGGAATAAATGCAAACATGTAGGCTGGACATACGTGTAGGTGTAGATAAGACGACTTACACCGTGACAGTACCTCAGAATCCTCTATTGACAACAATGAATATTCTTCATCTACTAAGAAAATTCTTTAGGCCTATCTAGGGTATACAGTGTGTCGTTCACAAACCAGGGGAAGGGTTCTAAATGCCATGCATTAAACTCATGTTGCCCTCGCATAGGAATGTGGATCAGAATTGCATATTGCGTGAGGGTTGACTCCAACAGTGGGTAATGATATTGAACCTCATTGTCATTGAAAATCGGAGTTAAATGATACTGCAAATTGGCTATTTTTAAAGCTTCAAGAAGCGTCTGCACAGGCACAAGCTTCGCGTCCACACGTCCTATCCCGGCATCTACAATGCTGTCTATTAGTTCATTTTTAGAGGTTACAATTTTATGAACTGAAATTTCAGCAGCATGCAAATATTCTGTGAAGTAAAGGAGCCATTCTAACGTCGGAATTGCTTTCTGTAACCTAGTAACAATCCTCGAAACTTGGTTAGACTCCATTATGATTGCATTAACCTTTGATTCTAGAGCAGTAATCGCGTGAAAGGTTTGAGAAATAACACGATTCTGTTGAGATACAGCTTGAACGACAACGTTCATGAAACTATTGTCGAATTCATCGAAGCTGTGCTGAGACCATGAAGAATGTCCAATGCTGATTGTAGTTGGCCGTCGACGTTTTCCATCTGACGCGAAAGTACGAGTTAACTTCTACTCGCAGAACGTAGTTTCATACAATAGTCATTTGGGACATTTTGCTTCTGAACAGTCTGTAAGGATGTATCAATCACATTATCATCAACTTGAGGTAAGACATTTATCTGGGTCTTCTTCAGACGATCCGCGTGCACGACATCTGCGATCTGTGCATTAGGCTTCCATATTTTGAATTTGTTGCCTGCTTCTTTTGAGATTATGCGGAATGGACCAGAAAATTTCGCCGAAAGTTTGGAGTTCCTTTCAGGTTCCTGTAACATAACAGCGTCCCCAACGTTCAGTGCGATAGGTTTAGCATGTTTATGTTGTTTGATGATCATTTCGGCGCGTGACGCCGCTAGCTGTGATCGTACTTGGTTATGAATTTCTGTAAAGACATGAATTTGTTTTGCCGCAAAATCATCCGTATTATATACCGGGTATGGCGCCTCTGTAAGGATGTCGTAAGGCAGACGTTTATCTGTGCCATAGACAATATAGTAGGGTGTTTTGCCCGTAGAGCTATTAACTGACCCATTAATCGACGCTGCAACCTGCGGTAACCAATCCTCCCAGGCGTATTGAAAACCACTAACAATTGGACGCAGTATTTCTAGGATTTTACGATTGGTTCTTTCAACAAGGCCATTAGCCTGTGGATGATAAGCTGTCACAAAAGTTTGTTTAATTCCATATTGTAAACACATATGCTCTATTAGCTCATTCTTGAACTCTGTTCCATTATCAGAGAGTAGAACTTTAGGCGTAGTATATGGACATATGAGATTCATCACTAATGCATAGGCTACTGCTTCGGCCGTTTTGCTTTTTAGTGGGACCAAGACCACGAACCTGGAAAAATGATCCACACACACTAAGACGTATCCTGATCCCTGATGACTCATTGGGAGTTGTAACAAGTCAACAGCGACTGTGTCAAACGGACGGTCTGGTGTAGGATATTGTAGAATCGGGGCAGGTGATCCTGTTGATCTTTTATGTTGAGCACATGCCAAACAATTAGCTATGTGTAATTCTATGTCTTTCTTCATAGTGTTCCAGAAATACTTCTTTCGTAAATCCGCTAAGCATTTATCACGACCTTGGTGACCTGCTTGTGGGACATCGTGGAACAATGTCATTACTGCTTTGCGCAACGTGTCAGGTACGACTATTTGAGACACATTACCCTCAGGAGATTTTCTCGTCCTATTGAGTATGTTATGTCGTAATTCAGACTGACTTAAGGGAAGAAATAACTTGGGGAGTTTAACATCCTCGCCCGATTCGGGAGCAAAAATAACAGCTGACCAATATGGGTCGCGTCGTTGCTCATCTTCCAGCTGCGAAAGAGTGAATGCTGATACAGGCATTACTGGTGCTACATTTCTTGACAGAGCTTCGGCGACAACATTCGCCCTCCCAGGTAAATACCTAAATTCGGGGTCAAACTCTTGAATTGTCAGATACCAGCGTGCTAATCTGCCTGATAAGTTTCTGCCATGGAACAGTTCGGTGACTGCCGCATGATCAGTAAAAACAGTTATCTTGTAGCCAAAGATAATGTCTTTGAACTTCTTAAGTGCCCACACAACGGCTAACGTTTCTAAATGCGTCACCGAATAACGTGTTTCAGCATCGATTAGTTTGCGACTTGCAAATGCTATCACTCTAAACTTCCCACGCGTGTCCTCTTGCATGAGCACTGCTCCGACTCCAATTCCGGGAGCGTCAGTACAGAGAGTGAAAGGTTGAGTGTAGTCTGGGAATGTTAGAACCGGGGCATTGGTTAGCGCTGTCTTCAATGCCGTAAAACTTTCCTCGTGTTCAGCATCCTATATAAACACTGCATCTTTTTTGAGCAACCT
>NW_024723943.1:0-23223 GCF_018991925.1 Homarus americanus | reverse complement strand
TCAATGTGCTTGTTCGAGATTACATGTGCTAGTGTCAGAAGAGTATCTGGGAGTGTCGGACGCGTTGCTGAGTGTCAGCGGTGTCTGGGGTGCTGCCACCGGTGTGCCTGGGGGTGTTGGTATCAGGGGGTGACAGAGGAGTGCCTAGGGTGTCAGTGGAGTGCCTGGAGTGTCAGAGGTGTGTGCCTGGGGAGTGTCAGAGGGTGTGCCTGGGGAGTGTCAGAGGTATCTGGGAGTGTCGGACGCGTGCCTGGAGTGTCAGAGGTGTGCCTGGGACTCGTGAGGTGTGCCTGGGGAATGTCAGGGGTGTGCCTGGAATGTCTGGGGTGTGCCTGGGGGTGTCTGGGCTGTGCCAGGGGGTGTCAGAGTACCAGGGGGTGTCACAGGGAGTGCAGGAGAAGCTGGGGAGTAGGAGAGGTGTGCCTGAGGGAGTTGTGAGGTGTGCCTGGGGTGTCTGGGGAGGTGTGCCTGGGTGTGGGGTGCATGGGAATATCAGAGGTGTACCAGTGTCAGCGGTGTGCCTGGGGTGTCAGAGGTGTGCTGGGGAGTGTCTTAGGTGTGCCTGGGTGTCTGAGGGTGCCTGGGGAGTGTGGGGTGTGCCTGGGGTGTGGAAATGCCAGGTGTCGCGGGTGCCTGTGGTGTGGGGGGTGTGTGCCTGTTGAGTTGTGTGTCAGAGGTGTGCCTGGGTGCTGAGGTGTGCCTGGAGGTCAGAGGTGTGCCTGGGGTGTCAGGGGTGTGCAGGGGTGTCTGAGGTGTGCCTGGGTGTCAGAGGGTGTATCTGGGGTGTCGGAGGTGTGCTTGGCAGTGTCTGAGTGTGCCTGGCAGTGTTGGTGTGCATGGGAGTGCCACCGGTGTGTCTGGGGTGTTGGGGGTGTGGGCAGGAGGTACCTGGGGTGTCAAGTGTGCCTGGGAGTGTGAGAGTGTGCCTAGGGTGTCTGGGGGTATGCTGGGGTGTCAGAGGTGTGCCTGGGTGTCAAGCGTGTGCCTGGGGTGTTGGACGTGGTGCCTGGGGTGCCTGGGGGAGGTGTCAGTATATAAGTGTCTGTGCGGTGTACCAGTGTCAGAGGTGTGACTGGGAGTTAATAAGGTTGAGGTGTCAGTGGAGTACCAGTGTCAGAGGTATGCCTGGGGTGTGTCAGAGGTTGGGAGTGTCAGAGGTGTATCTGGGAGTGTCGGACGTGTACCTGGGAGTGTCAGAATACCAGGGAATGTCAGTGGGTACCTGGGGTGTCAGGCGTGTACCTGAGATATCAGGGGTGTGTGCCTGCAGGGTGTCTGAGTGTGCAGAGATGTGGGTGTCAGAGATGGCACAGGCGTGTCAGAGGTGTGCCTGGGGTGTCGGAGGTGTGCTGGGGTGTGAGATTGCCTGGGGAGTTGTCGGAGGTGTACCTAGTGTCAGGAGTGTGCACTAGGGTGTCGAACCTGGGGTGTCAGAGGTGTGCTGGGGTGTCGGGTGTGCCTGGGGTGTCAGAGGTGTGCCTGGAAGTGTCGGAGGTGTGCCTGGGGTGTCAGTGGAGTGCCTGTGTCAAGGATGTGCCTGGGGTGTGTCAAAGGTGTACCTGGGAGTGTCAGAGTGTGCAGGGGTGTCAAGAAGTGTGCCTGGGGTGTCAGAGGTGTAAATGTCAGGGGTTTGCTGCCTGTGTGCAGCGGTGTACCTGTGTCAGAGGTATGCCTGGGTGTCTGAGGTGTGCACGGGTGTCTGTGGTGTGTGTGGGATGTCTGACGTGTGCCTAGGGGTGTCAGTGCAGTTAGAGGTGTGGGGGTGTGAATTGCCTGGGGAGTGTAGGGGTGTACTTGGGTGTCTCAGGTGTGCCTGGGAGTGTCAGAGGTGTATCTGGGATTCTGGGGTGTGCCTGGGCTGTCTGGGGTGTGCCTGGGGGTGTGGGGGTCAGGGATTGAAAGAGGTGTGCCTGTGGTGTCAGAGGTGTGGGAGAGGTGTCTGGGGTGTGTGTGAGGTGTCAGGGGTGCAGGGAGTGTCAGAGGAATGCCTATGGTGTCAGAGGGTGCCTGGGAGTGTCAGAGGTGTGCTTGGATATCGGAGGTTTGCCTGAGTGCTGAGTTGTACCTGGGAGTGTCAGGTGTGCCTGGGAGCGTGAGAGTGTTCCTGGGGTGTCAGGAGGTGTGCCTGGGGGTGTCAGGAGGTGTACCTGGGGTGTCAGAGGTGTGCTTGGGAGTGTCAGAGGTGTGCCTGGGGTGTCAGTGTGCCTGGGGTGTCTGGGTGCCTGGGGTCAGGGTGTGCCTGGGGGAGTGTCTGAGGTGTGCCTGGGGTGTCTAGGTGTGCCTGGCGTGTGTCTGGGGTGTGCCTGGCGGTGTCTGGGGTGTGCCTAGTGTGCTGCCTGGGTTTGTCGCGGTGTGCCGGAGTGTGTTGGGGTGTATCAGGGGTGACAGAGGGTGCCTGGGGTGTCAGTTGTGTGCCTGGGTGTCAGAGGTGCCTGGGAGTTATCGGAAGTGTACCTGGGGTGTCAGAGGGTGTACCTGGGAGTGTCAGAGGTGTGCCTGGGGTGTCAGAGATGTACCTGGGGTCAGAGGTGTATCTGGAAGTGTTGGACGTGTGCCTGGGGTGCCTGGGGTGTACCTGGGAGTGTCTGGGGTGTGCCTGGGGTGTCTGATGTGTGCCTGGAGTCTCAGAGGTGTGCCTGGGGGTGTGAGAGGGTCTGGAGTGTCAGGGGTGTGCCAGGGAGTGTCTGAGGTGTGCCTGGGTGTCAGGTGTGCCTGGGGTGTCGGAGGTGTACCTGGCAGTGTCTGAAGTGTGCCTGGCAGTGTCAGCAGTGCCTGGGAGTGTGTCTGGGGTGTTGGGGTGTCAGGGGTGGAGGGTGCCTGGGGGTGTCAGTGGGTACCTGGGTGTCAGAGGTGTGCCTGGTGGTGTCAGGGTGTGCCTGGGAGAGTCAGAGGAGTATCTGGGAGTGTCGGACGCGTGCCTGAGGGGTCAGAGGTGTACCTGGGGTGTCAGAGGTGTGCCAGAGTGTCAAGGTGTGCCTGGGGAGTGTCGGGAGATGTGCCTGGGGTGTCTGGGGTGTGCCTGGTAGTGTCAGGGGTGTCTCTGTGAGAGAGGTGTGCCATGGGTGTCAGAGGTGTGCCTGGGTGTCGGAGGTGTGCCTGGGAGTGTGAGAAGTGTGCCAGGGGTCAGGTGTACCCGGGGTGTCGGAGGTGTGCCTGGGGTGTGGGGCGTGCCTGGGGTCAGGTATGCCTGGGGAGTGTCGGAGATGTGCCTGGGGTGTCTGGGTGTGTACCTGGTGGTGTCAGGTGCGTGGGGTGTCGGAGGTGTGCCTGGGGTGTGAGGTGTGCCAGGGAATGTCAGTGGGTGCCTGGGGTGTCAATGGTGCTGGGGTGTCAGAGATGTGCCTGGGAGGTCAGAGGTGTGCCAGGGGGTGTCAGAGGTGTGCCTGGGTGTGTGGAGTGGCCTGGGGTGTAGAAGTGTGGGGAATGTGGTGCACCTGGGGTGTCAATTGGTGTGCCTGGGAGTGTCAGAGATGTGCCTGGGAGAGTCAGAGGTGTGCAGGGGTGTCAGGGTGTGCCTGGGTGTGTCGGAGGTGTGCCTGGGGTGTGTGAGGAGGGTGTGCCTGGGAGGTCTGGGGTGTGCCTGGGTGTGTCTGACGTGTGCCTGGGGTGTCAGTGTGCATTGGGAGTGTCATGTGCCTGGGGTGTGTCAGTGGTGTGCCAGGGTTAGTGCCCTGGGGAGTGTCAGAGGTGTACCTGGAGTGTCGGAGGTGTACATGGAGTGTCAGAAATACCAGGAGTGTCACAGGGTGTGTGGGGGTGTGCCTAGAGTGTCTGGGGTGTGCAGGGGGTGTCAGAGGTGTGCCTGGGGTGTCTGGTGTGCCTGGGGGTGTCTGGGGTGTGCCTGGGGAGTGTCAGGAGAGACAGGGTGTGGGGGTGTGCCTGGGGTGTCAGAGGTGTGCCAGGAGGTGTCTGGGGTGCCTGCAGGTGTCAGAGGCAGGGGTGTGGAGAATGCCTGGGGTGTCAGAGGTGTGCCTGGAGTGTCAGCGGTGTACCTAGGTGTTATCGGAGGTTTACTAAGTGTCAGGTTGTGACCTGGGAAGTGTCAGGCGGACCTGGTGTCAAGTGGGGTATCAGAATATGTACCTGCAGATGTCAGAGGTATGCAGGGAGTGTCAGTGAAGTACCTGGGAGTCTCAAGGTGTGCATGGGGTATCGGAGCAGAATATCAGTGTGCCTGTCAGCAATTGTGCCTGGGAGTGTCAGAGTGTGCAGGAATGTCAGTGGGTACCTGGGTGTCAAGGTGTGCCTGGGGAGTGTCTGTAAGTGTCAGAGGTGTACCTAGAGTATCGGAGGTTTACCTGGGGTGTCAGGTTGTGCCTGGGAGTGTCGGAGGCGGACCTGGGAGTGTCAGAGGTGCCTGGGAGTATCAGAATGTGTGTGCCACTAGGGTGTCAGAGGTGCCTGCAGATGTCAGAGGTACCAGGCAGTGCCAGTGAAGTACCTGGGAGTCTCAAAGGTGTGCCTGGGAGTATCGGAGGTGTACCTGGGGAATATCGGGTGTGCCTGTGAATATCGGAGGTGTGCCTGGGTGTCAGAGGTGTATCAGGGGGTGACAGGGGTACCTGGGAGTGTCAGAGGTGTGCCTGGAAGTGTCAGAGGTGTGCCTGAGGGAATATCGGAGGTGTGCCAGGGGGTGTTTGAGGTGTGCCTGGGAGTCTCAGAGATTCACCAGGAGTGTCAGGGTACCTGCGGAGGGTGTCGAGAGGTGCCAGGGAGTGTCAGTGGATATGCTGGGGTCTCAAGGTGTGCCTAGGGTATCAGAGGTGTGCCTGGCAATATCAGAGGTGCCTGGGATATCGAGGTGTGCCTGGGGTGTCAGAGTGTGCCTTGGAGTGTCGAGGGTGCCCTTGGAGAATTGTCGGTGCCTGGGATTGTCAGAGGTGTGCCTAGAGAATCAGGTTGCCTGGGAGTGTCAGGTTGCCTGCTGGGGAGTGTCAGAGGTGTGCCTGGGGTGAAGGTGTGCCTGGGGTATCGGAGGTTTACCTGAGATCGGAGGTGTACCTGGGAGTGTCAAAGGTGTGCTTGGGGAGTGTCAGAGGTGTGCTTGGGAGTGTCAGCGGTGGCCTCAGGTGTCAGAGGTGTCACTGGGAGTGTCAGAGGTGCACTTGGGGTGTCAGGGGTGAACCTTGGGTGTCTGAGGTGTGTGGGGTGTGTGTGTGTGCCTGGCGGTGTGTCTGGGGTGTGCAGTGTCTGGGGTGTGCCTGGTGTCAGCGGTGTGCGTGGGGATCAGCGGTGTGCCTGGAGTGTTAGAGGTGTATCAGAGGGAGTGCCTAGGAGTGTCAGAGGTGTGCCTGGGGGTGTCAGGGTGTGCCTGGGAGTGTCGGAGATGTGCTTGAGGTGTGAGGGGTGTGCTTGGGGTGTCTGTGGTGTGCCTGGGGTGTCTGGGTGTGCCTGGGATTTCTGGGGTGTGCCTGGGGGTGTCAGAGGTGTGCCTGTGTGTCAGAGGTGTGCCTGGGTGTGAGATGACCTGGGAGTGTCAGAGGTTTATCTGGGAGTGTTGGACGGAGGTGCCTGGTAGTGTCAGAGGTGTGCCAGGAATGTCAGTGGAGTACCTGGGTGTCAGAGGTGTGCCTGGGGTGTCAGGGGTGTGCCTGGGGTGTCAGAGGTGTGCCTGGGGAGTGTCAGAGGTGGGGAGTGTCAGGGGTGTGCCTGGGGTGTCGGAGGTGTGTGAGGGGCTTGGGTGTGTGTGGTGTGCCTGGGGTGTCTGGGTGTGCCTGGGTTTTCTGGGGTGTGAGGTGTGGGGTGTGCCAGATGTCAGTGGAGTGCCTGGGGTGTCAGAGGGGGTGGCCAGGGAGTGACGGAGGTGTGCATGGGTGTCAGAGGTGTGCCTGTGTGGTGTGCAGCAGGTGTCAGGGGTTCCTGGGATGTCAGGAGGTGTGCCTGGGGGTGTCTGGGGTGGGGTGTCTGGTGAACCCGGGGTGTCAGAGAGGCCAGGGGGTGTCACAGGAGAACCTGGGGTGTGAGAGGTGTGCCTGAGGTGGAGGTGTGCCTGGGGTGTCTGTGGTGTGCCTGGGGTGTCAGAGGTGCTGGGGTGTGTGACGTCCTAAGAGTGTGTGTGCCTGGGGAGTGAGGGGAGAACCAGGGGGTGAAAGGATGTGTGCCTGGGGGTGTCAGAGGTGTGGGGGGTGTCTGAGGGTGTGCCTGGGGGTGTCAGTGGTGTGCCAGGGTGTCAGTTGAGTGCCTGGGGTGTGTCGGAGGTGTGCATGGAGTCAGAATGCCAGAGTGTCTGGGGTGCCTGGGTGTGTGTGTAGGCCTGCAGTGTGAGAGGTGCCTAAAGTGTCTGGTGTGCCTGGGTGTTTGAGGGTGTGCCTGGGGTGTTTGGTGTGCCTGGGTGTCAGGGAGGGGAACCAGGGTGTGAAGAGGGGTGTGCCTGGGGTGTCAAGGTGTGCCAGGAAGTGTGGGGAGGTGTGCCTGCAGGTGTCAGAGGTGTGCCAGGGTATCAGAGATGCCTGGGGTGTCAGAGGTGTGCCTGGGGTCAGAGGTGTGCCTAGGTGTCAGGTTTACTAGAATGTCGGAGATGTACGCCTGGGTGTCGGATGCGGAC
Source organism: Homarus americanus (assembly GCF_018991925.1). Lineage (NCBI taxonomy): Eukaryota > Metazoa > Arthropoda > Malacostraca > Decapoda > Nephropidae > Homarus > Homarus americanus. Next base: position 16,679 of record NW_024723943.1, on the reverse strand, counting down.
CTGGGAGTGTGAGAGTGTGCCTGGGGTGTCTGGGAGATTGTCTGGGGGTGTCCTGAGGTGTGCCTGGGGTGTGCATTGGGAGTGTCATGGTGTGCCTGGGGTGTCAGTGGTGTGCCAGGGGTGTCAGTGTGCCTGTGGGGTGGAGGTGTGCATGGGGTGTCAGAGGCCAGGGGTGTCACAGGGTGCCTGGGTGTGTGAGACGCGTGTGCCTGCAGGAGGGGAGGGGTGTGCCTAAAGTGTCTGGGTGTGCCAGGGGGTGTGTTCTAGGTGTCTGGGGTGTGCCTGGGGGTGTCTGAGGTGTGCCTGGGGTGTCAGGGGAGAACCAGGGTGTAAAGAGGTGTACCTGGGAGTGTCAGAGGTGTGCAAAATGTCAGAGGTGTACCTGCAGTGTCAGAGGTGTGCCAGGGGTATCAGAGGAATACCTAGGAGTGTCAGAGGTGTGCCTGGGGTGTCAGAGTGTGCCTAGGGAGTGGGAGGTTTACAGAGTGTGGGGTTGTGCAAGTGTGGGAGGCCACCAAGTCAGAGGTGTGCCTGGGTGTATCAGAATGTGTGCCTGGGGTGTCAGAGGTGTGCTTGAATGTCAGGAGGTATGCCAGGGGTGTCAGTGAAGTACCTGGGGGTCTCAAAGTGACCTGGGAGTATCGGAGGTGTGCCTGGGAATATCGGAGGTGTACCTGGAGTGTCAGCGGTGTGCCTGGGGTGTCAGAGGTGTGATGTCAGTGGAGTGGCTGGGAGTGTCAGTGTGCCTGGGAGTGTCAGGGGTGTGCCTGGGAGTGTCAGAGGTGTGCCTGGGGTATCAGAGGTTTACCTGGGAGTGTCTTGGTGCCTGGGAGTGTCAGGAGGGACCTGGGGAGTGTCAGAGTGTGCCTGGTATCAGAATGTGTCCCTAGTGTCAGAGGTGTACCTGCAGATGTCAGGGTATGCCAGGGTGTGTCAGTGAGACGGGGAGTCTCAAGGTGTACCTTGGAGTCAGGTGTGTAGGGATATCGGAGGTGTACCTATAGAGATATCAGGGAGTGTGCAGAGTGTCTGAAACCTAAGTCTCAGAGGTGAACCAGGGAGTGTCAGAGGTGCCTGGGAGTGTCAGAGTGTGCCAGGGGTGTCAGTGGAGTGCCTGGGGAGTCTCAAGGTGTGCCTGGGGAGTATCAGAGGTGTGCCTGGGAATATCGGAGGTGTGCCTGGGATATCAGAAGGTGTGCACCGGAGTGTCAGAGGTGTGCCTGGGGTGTCGGAGGTGTGCCGGTGTCAGGAGTGCCTGGGATTGTCAGAGATGTGCCTAGAGTATCGGAGGTTTACTGGGAGTGTCAGGGTTTGCCGGTGTGTCAGAGGTGTGCCTGGGGCGTGAGAAGTGTGCCTGGGGATATCGGAGGTGTGCCTGGGAGTGTCGGAGGTGTGCCTGGGAGTGTCAAGGTGTGCTTGGGAGTGTCAGAGTGTGCAGGGAGTGTCAGCTGTGTGCCTGGGTGTCAGCTGTGTGCCTGAGGTGTCAGAGGTGTGCCTGGGGTGTCAGGGGTGCTTGGGGAGTGTCAGAGGTGCAGGGTGTCTGGGGTGTGCCTGGGTGTCTGATGTGTGCCTGGGGTGTCTGAGGTATGCCTGGCAGTGTCTGGTGTGCCTCGCAGTGTCAGCGGTGTGCCTGGGAGTGTCAGCGTGTGCCTGGAGTGTTGGGGTGTATCAGGGGTGACAGAGGTGCCTAAGTGTCAGGGTGTGCCTGGGCGTGTCAGAGGTGTGCCTGGGGAGAATCGGAGGTGTGCCTGGGGTGTCAGAGGTGTACCTGGGAGTGTCAGAGGTGTGCCTGGGGAGTGTCAGAGATGTTCTGGGGAGTGTCAGAGGTGTATCTGGAAGTGTTGGACGTGTGCCTGGGGTGTCTGGGGGTGTGCAGAGTGTCTGGTGTGCCTGGGGTGTCTGGTGTGCCTGGAGTCTCAGAGGTGTGCCTGGGGTGTCAGAGGTGTGCCTGGGAGTGTCAGGGGTGTGCCAGGGGGTGTCTGGGGTGTGCCTGGGGAGTTCAGGGGTGTGCCTGGGGTGTCGGAGGTGTGCCTGGCAGTGTCTGAGGTGTACATGGCAGTGTCAGCGGTGTGCCTGGGGAGTGTCACCGGTGTGCCTGGAGGTGTTAGGTGTGCCTGGGGTGTCAGAATGTGCTAGTGTCTGGGGTGTTCCTGGGAGTGTCAGGGGTGTGCCTGGAGTGTCAGAGGTGTGCCTGGGAGTGTCAGAGGTGTGCCTGGTGTGGAGGTGTATCAGGGGTGACAGGGAGTACCTGAGTGTCAGTGAAGTGCAGTGTCAGAGGTGTTCTGGGAGTGTCAGAGTGTGCCTGGGGTGTCAGGAGGAGCCTGGGGAGTGTCGGACGTGCCTGAGGAGTGTCAGAGGTGTGCCTGGGGTGTCAGAGTGTGCCTGGGGTGTCAGAGGTGTGCCAGAGGTGTCAAGGTGTGCCTGGGGTGTCGGAGATGTGCCTGGGGTCTGGGTGTGCCTGGGGTGTCAGAGGTGTGCCTGGGGTGTCAGAGGTGTACCATGGGTATCAGAGGTGTGCCTGGGAGTGTAGGGTGTGCCTGGGGAGTGTCGGAGGTGTGGGGAGTATGAGGGTGTGCCTGGAGTGTGGAGGTGTGCCTGGGGTGTCGGAGGTGTGCCTGGCAGTGTCAGCGGTGTGCCTGGGGGTGTCAGAGGTGTGCCAGGGAATGTCAGTGGGTGCTGGGGTGTCAGAGGTGTACCCGGGAGTGCCAGAGGTGTACCTGGGTGTGTCGGAGGTGTACCTGGGAGTGTGAGAAGTGTACCTGGGAGAGTCTGGGGTGTACCTGGGAGTGTCAGAGATGTACCTGGGAGTGTCGAAGGTGTACGTGGAAGTGTCATAGGTGTACCTGGGAGTGTCAGTAGTGTACCAGGGAGTGTCAGTTGAGAACCTGGGAGTGTCAGAGGTGTACATGGGAGTGTCAGAGGTGTACATGGAGTGTCAGAGAAATACCAGGGAGTGTCACAGGAGTACCTGGGTGTGTGAGAGGTGTACCTGCGAGTGTGAGAGGTGTACCTAGAAGTGTCTGAGGTGTACCAGGGAGTGTCAGAGGTGTACCTGGGAGTGTCTGAGGTGTACCTGGGCGTGTCTGAGGTGTACCTGGGAGTGTTAGGGGAGAACCAGGGTGTGAAAGAGGTGTACCTGGGAGTGTCAGAGGTGTACCAGGAAGTGTCTGAGGTGTACCTGCAAGTGTCAGAGGTGTACCAGGGAGTATCAGAGGAATACCTAAGAGTGTCAGAGGTGTACCTGGGAGTGTCAGAGGTGTACCTAGGAGTATCGGAGGTTTACCTGGGAGTGTCGGAGTTGTACCTGGGAGTGTCGGAGGCGGACCTGGGAGTGTCAGAAGTGTACCTGGGAGTATCAGAATGTGTACCTGGGAGTGTCAGAGGTGTACCTGCGAATGTCAGAGGTATACCAGGGAGTGTCAGTGAAGTACCTGGGAGTCTCAAAGGTGTACCTGGGAGTATCGGAGGTGAACCTGGGAATATCGGAGGTGTACCTGGCAGTGTCAGCGGTGTACCTGGGAGTGTCAGAGGTGTACTAGGGAATGTCAGTTGAGTACCTGGGAGTGTCAAAGGTGTACCTGGGAGTGTCACAGGTGTACCTGGGAGTGTCAGAGGTGTACTTAGGAGTATCGGAGGTTTACTTGGGAGTGTCGGAGTTGTACCTGGGAGTGTCGGAGGCGGACCTGGGAGTGTCAGAGGTGTACCTGGGAGTATCAGAATGTGTACCTGGGAGTGTCAGAGGTGTCCCTGCGAATGTCAGAGGTATACCAGGGAGTGTCAGTGAAGTACCTGGGAGTCTCAAAGGTGTACCTGGGAGTATCGGAGGTGTACCTGGGAATATCGGAGGTGTACCTGGGAATATCGGAGGTGTACCTGGGAGTGTCAGAGGTGTATCAGGGAGTGACAGAGGAGTATCTAGGAGTGTCAGAGGTGTACCTGGGATTGTCAGATGTGTACCTGGGAGTATCGGAGGTCTACCTGGGAGTGTCAGAGGTGTACCTGGGAATGTCAGAGGTATACCAGGGTGTGTCAGTGAAGCACCTGGGAGTCTCAAAGGTGTACCTGGGAGTATCGGAGGTGTACCTGGCAATATCGGAGGTGTACCTGGGAATATCGGAGGTGTACCAGGGAGTGTCTGAGGTGTACCTGGGAGTCTCAGAGATGAACCAGGGAGTGTCAGAGGAGTACCTGGGAGTGTCAGAGGTGTACCAGGGAGTGTCAGTGGAGTACCTGGGAGTCTCAAAGGTGTACCTGGGAGTATCAGAGGTGTACCTGGGAATATCGGAGGTGTACCTGGGAATATCGAAGGTGTACCTGGGAGTGTCAGAGCTGTACCTGGGAGTGTCGGAGGTGTACCTGGGAGTGTCACAGGAGTACCTGGGATTCTCAGAGGTGTACCTAAGAGTATCGGAGGTTTAACTGGGAGTGTCGGAGTTGTACCTGGGAGTGTCAGAGGTGTACCTGGGAGCGTGAGAAGTGTACCTGGGAGTATCGGAGATGTACCTGGGAGAGTCGGAGGTGTACCTGAGAGTGTCAAAGGTGTACTTGGGAGTGTCAGAGGTGTACTTGGGAGTGTCAGCGTTGTACCTGGGAGTGTCTGAGGTGTACCTGGGAGTGTCAGAGGTGTGCCTGGGAGTGTCAGAGGTGCACTTGGGAGTGTCAGAGGTGCACCTTGGAGTGTCTGAGGTGTACCTGGGAGTGTCTGATGTGTACCTGGCAGTGTCTGAGGTGTACCTGGCAGTGTCTGAGGTGTACTTGGCAGGGTCACAGGCACCAGAGCATCAGCGGTACCTGGGAGTGTTAGGAGGTGTATCAGGAGTGACAGAGGAGCACCTAGGAGTGTCAGAGGTGTACCTGGGAGTGTAAAAGGTACCTGGGAGCACGGGAGGTACCTGGGAGGCCAGGAGGTACCTGGAAATGCTGGGAGGTGTACCTGGGAGTATCAGGAGAGATGTACCTGGGAGTGTCAGAGGTGTATCTGGGAGCAGACGAGTACCTGGAGCACAGAGGTACCAGGAATGTCAGGAGTACCTGGGAGGCTGGGTGTACCTGGGAGGCAAGGTCAGAGGTACCTGGGAGTGTCAGAGGTGTACCTGGGAGTGTTAGGAGGTACCTGGGAGGCGGAGGTGCATGCGGGAGTGTCGGAGGTGTACTCATGAGTGTGAGTAGAAGTGTACTTGGGAGTGTCTGGGGTGCAACTGGGAGTGTTAGAGGTGTACCTGGGAGTGTCAGAGGTGTACGTGGGAGTGTCGGAGGTGTACCTGGGAGTGTGAGAGGTGTACCTGGGAATGTCAGGGGTGTACCAGGGAGTGTCAGTGGAGTACCTGGGAGTGTCAGAGGTGTACCTGGAGTGTCGGAGGTGTACATGGAGTGTCAGAGGTGTACCTGGCAGTGTCAGCGGTGTACCTTGGAGTGTCAGAGGTGTTCCTGGGAATGTCAGAGGTGTACCTGGGAGTGTCTGAGGTGTACCTGGGAGTGTCTGAGGTGAACCCGGGAGTGTCAGAGAAGTACCAGGGAGTGTCACAGGAGAACCTGGGAGTGTGAGAGGTGTACCTGAGAGTGTGAGAGGTGTACCTAGGAGTGTCTGAAGTGTACCTGGGAGTGTCAGAGGTGTACCTGGGAGTGTGTGACGTGTTCCTAAGAGTGTATGAGGTGTACCTAGGAGTGTCAGGGGAGAACCAGGGAGCGAAAGAGGTGTACCTGGGAGTGTCAGAGGTGTACCAGGGAGTGTTTGAGGTGTACCTGGGAGTGTCAGAGGTGTACCAGGGAGTGTCAGAGGAATACCTAGGAGTGTCAGAGGTGTACCTGGGAGTATCAGAGTTGTACCTAGGAGTATCGGAGGTTTACCTGGGAATGTCGGAGTTGTACCTGGGAGTGTCAGAGGTGTACCTGGGAGTGTCGGAGGCATGTGGGAGGTTGCAGGTGTACCTGGGAGTGTCAGGGGTGTACTTGGGAGTGTCGGAGGTGTACATGGAGTGTCAGAGAAATACCAAGGAGTGTCACAGGAGTACCTGGGTGTGTGAGAGGTGTACCTGGGAGTGTCTGAGGTGTACCTGGGAGTGTCTGAGGTGTACCTGGGAATGTCAGGGGAGAACCAGGGTGTGAAAGAGGTGTACGTGGGAGTGTCAGAGGTGTACCAGGAAGTGTCTGAGGTGTACCTGCGAGTGTCAGAGGTGTACCAGGGAGTATCAGAGGAATAAATAGGAGTGTCAGAGGTGTACCTGGGAGTGTCATAGGTGTACCTAGGAGTATCGGAGGTTTACCTGGGAGTGTCGGAGTTGTACCTGGGAGTGTCGGAGGCGGGCCTGGGAGTGTCAGAAGTATACCTGGGAGTATCAGAATGTGTACCTGGGAGTGTCAGAGGTGTACCTGGGAATATCCGAGGTGTACGTGGGAATATCGGAGGTGTACCTGGGAGTGTCAGAGGTGTATCAGGGAGTGACAGAGGAGTACCTAGGAGTGTCAGAGGTGTTCCTGGGAGTGACAGAGGTGTACCTGGGAGTATCGGAGGTCTACCTGGGAGTGTCAGAGGTGTACCTGGGAATGTCAGAGGTATACCAGGGTGTGTCAGTGAAGTACCTGGGAGTCTCAAAGGTGTACCTGGGAGTATCGGAGGTGTACCTGGGAATATCTTAGGTGTACCTGGGAATATCGGAGGTGTACCAGGGAGTGTCTGAGGTGTACCTGGGAGTCTCAGAGGTGAACCAGGGAGTGTCAGAGGAGTACCTGGGAGTGTCAGAGGTGTACCAGGGAGTGTCAGTGGGTGCCTGGGGTCTCAAGGTGTGCCTGGGGGTATCAGAGGTGCTGGGAATATCAGAGGTGTGCCGGTGACATGAAGGTGTACCTGGGAGTGTCAGAGGTGTACCTGGGGTGTGTCGGAGGTGTGCACAAGTGTCAAGGTTTGCCTGGAATGTCAGAGGTGTACCTGGGGAGTGTCAGAGGTGTGCCTGGGGAGTATCGGAGGTGTACCTGGGTGTCAGAGGTGTACCTGGGGTGTCAGAGGTGTGCCTGGGGTATCAGAGGTGTGCCTGGGGAGTCAGGGTGTACCTGGGGTGTCGGAGGTGTGCCGAGGGGTGTCAAGTGTGCCAGGGAGTGTCAGAGGGTACTGGGAGTGTCAGAGGTGTGCAGGGTGTCGGAGGTGTGCCTGCAGTGTGAGAGTGTGCTTGGTGTCTGGGGTGTGCCTGGGGTGTCTGGGGTGTGCCTGGGATTTCTGAGGTGTGCCTGGGAGTGTCAGAGGTGTACCTGGGATGTCAGAGGTGTGCCTGGGAGTGTCAGAGGTGTGCCAGGAGTGTCAGTGAGTGCTGGAGGTGTCATGTGCCTTGGGTGTCGGAGGTGTACATGGGAGTGTCAGAGGTGTACAAGTCTCAGAGGTATGCCAGGGGCAGAGTGTACTGGGGAATGTCAGAGGTGTGCCTGGGAGTGTCAGGGGAATGTGCAGGGGAGTGTCAGTGGGTGCCTGGGGTGTCCCAGAGGTGTGCCTTGGGTGTCAGGTGTGCATGGGGTGTCAGGAGGTGTGCCTGGGAGTCTCAGAGGTATGCCAGGGGTGTCAGTGAGAGTGCCTGGGGAGTCTCAAGGAATTGTACCTGCAGTATCGGAGGTGTGCCTGCAGGAAGAATATCCGGAGGTGTACCTGGGAATATCGGAGGTGTACCAGAGGGAGTGTCACAGAAGTACCTGGGAGTGTCAGAGAGGTGTACCTAGGAGTATCGGGAAATTTACCTGGGAGTGTCAGAGTTGTACCTGGGGAGTGTCGGGAGGCGAACCTGGGGGTGTCAGAGGTGCACCTGGGGAATGTCAAGTATACCAGGGAGTGTCAGTAGAAGTGCCTGTGAGTCTCAAAGGTGTACCTAGAGTATCGGAGAGTGTGCCTGGGAATATCAGAGTGTGCCAGTGTCAGAGGTGTGCCTGGGAATATCAGGTGTGCAGCCTACAATATCAGGGTGTGCCTGGGGTATCAGAGGTGTGGCCTGGGGGTGTGGAGGTGTGCCTGGGGTGTCTGGTGCCTGGGATTGTCAGGGTGTGCCTGGCGGTGTCAGGGGTGTGCCTGGCAGTGTCAGAGATGTGCCAGGGGTGTCGGACGTGTGCCTGCAGGGAGTGTCAGAGATGTGCCTTGGGTGTCAGAGATGTGCCTGGGCGTGTCAGAGAGGTGTGCCTGGGAGTGTCGGAGGTGTGCCTGGGGTGTGAGAGTGTGCCTGGGGTGTCAGAGTTGTGCCTGGGGTATCGGAGGTTTACCTGGGAATGTCAGGTTGTACCTGGGAGTGTCCGGAGGCGGACCTGGGAGTGTGTGAAGTGTAGCTGAGAGTGTCTGGGGCTGTACCTGCTGGGGTGTCAGAGGTGTACCTGGGGAGTATCAGGTGTGCCTGGGAGTGTCAGGGTGTGCCTGGGAGTGTCAGGGGGTGTGCCTGGGGTGTCAGAGATGTACCTGGGGGTGTCAGAGGTGTATCTGGAAGTGTTGGCCGTGTGCCTGGGGTATCCGGATGTGTGCCTGGGAGTGTCAGAGGTGTGCCTGGGAGTGTCAGAGGTGTGCATGGGGTGTCAGAGATGTGCCTGGGAGTGTCAGAGGTGTGTCTGGAAGTGTTGGTGTGTGCCTGGGGTGCCTGGGGTGTGCCTGGGGTGTCTGCAGGGTGTGCCTGGGGTGTCTGAGGGTGTGCCTGGAGTTCAGAGGTGTACCTGGGGAGTGTCAGGGGTGTGCCTGGGGTGTCAGGGGTGTGCAGGGGTGTCCTGAGGTGTGCCTGGGGTGTCAGAGGTGTGGGGTGTCGGGTGTGCCTGGCAGTGTCTGAAGTGTGCCTGGCAGTGTTTGGGGTGTACATGGCGGTGTCAGCGGTGTGCCTGGGGTGTCAGCGGTGTATCTGGGGAGTGTTAGAGGTGTCAGGGAGTGTCCAGACGTGTGCAGAGATGTCAGTGGGAGTACCTGGGAGTGTCAGACGTGTGCCTGGGGTGTCAGGGGGTGTGCCTGGGAGTGTCAGGGTGTGCCTGGGTGTCAGGGGTGTGCCTGGGGTGTCAGGTGTGCCTGCAGGTGTGAGAAGTGTGCCTGGGTGCCTGGGGTTTACCTGGGAGTGTCTGGGGTGTGCCTGGGGTGTCTGGGGTGTGCCTGGAGTCCTCAGGAGGTGTGCCTGGGGTGTCAGAGGTGTGCCTGGGGTGTCAGGGGTGTGCCAGGGGGAGTGTCTGAGGGTGTGCCTGGGGAGTGTCAAGGTGTGCATGGGGAGTATCGGAGGTGTGCCTGGGAATATCGGAGGTGTGCCTGGGGAATATCGGAGGTGTACCAGGGAGTGTCTGAGGTGTGCCTGGGTGTCTCAGGGTGAACCAGGGAGTGTCAGAGGTACCTGGGAGTGTCATAGATGTGCAGGGGAGTGTCAGTGGAGTACCTGGGAGTCTCTCCAAAGGTGTGCCTGGGGAGTATCAGAGAGGTGTGCCTGGGGAATCGGAGGTGTGCCTGGGAATATCGAAGGTGGCACCTGGGGAGTGTCAGAGGTGTGCCTGGGAGTGTCGGGAGGTGTACCTGGGGAGTGTCACAGGAGTACCTGGGATTGTCAGGGTGTACCTAAGAATATCAGGTTTGCACCTGTGTGTGTCAGAAGTTGTGCCTGGGGTGTCAGAGGTGTGCCTGGGAGCGTGAAGGGTGGCCTTGCAGGGAGTATCAGGAGGTGTGCCTGGGAGTGTCAGGTGTGCCTGGGGTGGTCAAGGTGTGGCAGGGGTGTCAGAGGTGTGCTTGGGGAGTGTCACCCGGTGTGCCTGGGGAGTGTCTGGTGTGCCTGGGGTGTCAGAGGTGTGTACCAGGAGTGTCAGGGGTGCACTTGGGAGTGTCAGAGGTGCTGCCTTGGAGTGTCTGGGGTGTGCCTGGGGTGTCTGATGTGTGCCTGGCAGTGTCTGAAGTGTGCTTGTCAGTGTCTGGGGTATGCCTGGCCAGTGTCAGCGGTGCAAGATGTCAGCAGTGTGCACAAGTGTTGAGGTGTGTCAGAGGTGACAGGGAGTGCCTGGGAGGTCAGAGGTGGTAGCACTTAGGTGTCAGAGGTGTGCCTGGGGAGTATCAGGAGGTGTGCCTGTGTCAGAGGTTTGCAGAGTGTCAGGTGTGCAAGAGTATCAGAGATGGCTGGGGTGTTGGGGTGTATCATCTGGGAGTGTTGGACGTGTGCCTGGGGAGTGTCAGGGTGTACCCAGGGAGATGTCGGTGGAGTGCCTGGGAATGTCAGAGGTGTGCCTGAGGTGTCAGGGGTGTGCTGCAAGTGCTCAGAGGTGTGCCTGGGGAATAAGGTGTGCCTGGGGTGTCAGAGGTGTGCGTGGGGTGTGGGAGGTGTGCTGAGGTGTGGGGAAGTGTGCTTGGGGTGTGGGGTGTACCTGGGGTGTCTGGGGTGTGCCTGGGTTTCTGAGGTGTACCTGGGAGTGTCAGAGGTGTGCCTGGGAATATCTGGAGTAGAGCCTGGGGATGTCAGGGTGTGCCAGGGTGTCAGTGGAGTGCCTGGGAGTGTCAGGGGAGTGTGCCTGGGTGTTGGAGTGTATATGGAGTGTCAGAGGTGTACTGGCAGGGTGTCAGCTGATTGACTGCCTTGGAGTGACAGGGTTTTCCTGGGAATGTCAGAGGTGTGCCTGGGGTGTCTGAGGTGTGCCTGGGAGTGTCTGGTGAACCCCAGGTGTCAGAGTGCCAGGGGAGTGTCACAAGCGAACCTGGAGTGTGAGGTGTACCTGAGGTGTGAGAGGTGTGCCTGGGTGTCTGAAGTGTGCCTGGGGTGTCAGAGGGTGTGCCTGGGGTGTGTGACGTGTTCTAAGAGTGTGGGGTGTGCCTAGAGTGTCAGGGGAGAACCAGGGAGCCCAGAGGTGTGCCTCAGGAGTGTCAGAGGGTGTGCCAGAGTGTTTGAGGTGTGCCTGGGAGTGTAAGAGGTGTGCAGGGGAGTGTCAGAGGGAATGCCTAGGAGTGTCAGAGGTGTGCCTGGGGTGTCAGGTTGTACTAGGGTATCCGGAGGTTTACCTGGGATGTCAGGTTGTGCCTGGGGTGTCGGAGGCGGACCTGGGGTGTGAAGTGTGCCTGGGAGTGTCTGGGGTGTACCTGGGGTGTCAGAGGTGTGCCTGGGGTATCGGAGGTGTGCCTGGGAGTGTCAGAGGTGTGCCTGGGGTGTCAGAGGTGTGCCGGAGTGTCAGAGATGGCCTGGGGTGTCAGAGTGTCTGGAAGTGTTGAATTTGTGCCTGGGAGTGCCTGGGGTGTGCCTGGGAGTGTCTAAGGTGTGCCTGGAGTCTCAGAGGTGTGCCTGGGAGTGTCAGAGGTGTGCCTAGTGTCAGGGGTGTGCCAGGGAGTGTCTGGGGTGTACGCAAGTGTCAGAGGTGTGCCTGGGGAGTGTCGGAGGTGTGCCGGGTGTCAGAGGTGTGCCGGGAATGTCAGTGGAGTGCTGGGAGTGTCAGAGGGGTGTGCCTGGGGTGTCAGAGGTGTGCCTGGGGTGCCAGAGGGTGTGCCTGGGAGTGTCAGAGGTGTGCCTGGGGTGTCAGAGGTGTGCCTGGGGTGTCGGAGGTGTGCCTGAGGTGTAGAAGTGTGCCTGGGGTGTCTGGGGTGTGCCTGGGGAGTGTCTGGGGTGTGCCTGGGATTTCTGAGGTGTGCCTGGGTGTCAGAGGTGTGCCTGGGAATGTCAGAGGTGTGCCTGTTGGTGTCAGGGGTGTACCAGGGGTGTCAGTGGGTGCCTGGGGTGTCAGGAGTTGTACCTAGGGTATCGGAGTTTGCCTGGGGAATGTCAGGTTGTGCCTGGGGTGTCAGAGGTGTGCCTGGGAGTGTCGGAGGTGTGCCTGGGAGTGTCACAGGGTACCTGGGATTGTCAGAGGTGTACCTAGAGTTTCGAGGGTTTACCTGTGAGTGTCGGAGTTGTACCTGGAGTGTCAGGGGTGTGCCTGGGAGCGTGAGGTGTGCCTGGGAGTATCGGAGGTGTACCTGGGAGTGTCGGAGTGTGCCTGGGAGTGTCAAGGTGTGCTTGGGAGTGTCAGAGGTGTGCCAGGAGTGTCAGCGGTGTACCTGGGAGTGTCTGAGGTGTACCTGGGAGTGTCAGAGGTGTGCTGGGGTGTCAGAGGTGCACTTGGGGTGTCAGAGTGCAGATTTCTAGGTGTGCCTGGGTGTCTGATGTGTGCCTGGCAGTGTCTGAGGTGTGCCTGGCGTGTCTGAGGGTGTACCTGGCAGTGTCAGCGGTGTACCTGGGAGTGTCAGCGGTGTGCCTGGGAGTGTTAGAGGTGTCAGGGAGTGACAGAGGAGTACCTAGGAGTGTCAGAGGTGTGCCTGGGGTGACAGAGGTGTACCTGGGAGTATCGGAGGTTTCCTGGGGTGTCAGAGGTGTGCCTGAGAGTGTCAGAGGTGTGCCTGGGAGTGTCAGGGGGTGTGCCAGGGAGTGTCAGTGGAGTACATGGGGAGTGTCAGGGTGTTCCTGGGGTGTCGGCGGTGTGCATGGAATGTCAGGGTGTGCTGGAGTGTCAGCGGTGTGCCTGGGAGTGTCAGAGGTGTGCCTGGGGGTGTCTTGGGTGTGCCTGGGGTGTCAGAGGGTGTGTCTGGGAGTGTTAAAGGTGTATCAGGGGAGTGTCAGAGGAGTACCTAGGAGTGTCAGAGGTGTACCTGGGAGTGTGAGAGGTGTACCTGCGAGTGAAGAGTGCCTAGAAGTGACTGAAGTGTGCCAGGGGTGTCAGAGGTGTGCCTGGGAGTGTCTGAGGTGTGCCTGGGAGTGTCTGAGGTGTGCCTGGGTGACAGGGGAGGCAGGGAGTGAAGATGTGCCTGGGGTGTCAGGGTGTGCCAGGGAGTGTCTGAGGTGTGCCTGGGAGTGTCAGAGTGTGCCAGGGGTGTCAGAGGATACCTGGGAGGGTCAGAGGTGTGCCTGGGGTGTCAGGGTGTGCCTGGGAGATGTCAGAGGTGTGCCTGGAATGTCTGATGTGTGCCTGGGGAGTGTCTGAGCTGTGCCGGGAGTGTCAGAGGTGTGCAGGGAGTGTCACAGGAGAACCAGGGAGTGTCTGGGAGAGACCTAGTGTGAGAGGTGTACCTGAGTGTGAAGGTGTACCTAGGAGTGTCTGAGGTGTGCCTGGGGTGTGTCGGCGGTGCACATGGAATGTCAGAGGTGTGCCTGGCGGTGTCAGCGGTGCCTGGGAGTGTCAGAGGTGTGCCTGGGGTGTCTTGGGTGTGCCTGGGGTGTCTGAGGTACCTGGGGGTGTCTGAGGTGTGCCTGGGGTGTCAGAGAAATGCCAGGGAGTGTCAGAGGGTGCCTGGGGTGTGAGAGGTGTGCTAGAAGTGACTGAGGGTGTACCAGGGAGTGTCAGAGGTGTGCCTGGGAGTGTCAGAGGTGTGCCTGGGAGTGTCAGAGGTGTGCCGGGAGTGTCAGAGGTGGCCTGAGTGTAGAGGTGTGCTTGGGGTGTCTGGGGTGTGCCTGGGGTGTCTGGGGTGTGCCTGAGTGTCTGAGGTGTGCCAGAGTGTCAGAGGTGTACCTGGGGTGTCACAGGTATGCCTGGGAGTGTCAGGGGTGTACCAGGAGTGTCAGGGTGGGTACCTGGGGTGTCAGAGGTGTACCTGGGGTGTCGGAGGTGTACATGGGTGTCAGGGGTGTGCCTGGCAGTGTCAGCGGTGTGCATGGATTGTCAGAGGTTTTCCTGGGAATGTCAGAGGTGTGCCTGGGGTGTCTGAGGTGTGCCTGGGGTGTCTGAGGTGACCAGGAGTGTCAGAGAAGTACCGGGGAGTGTCAGAGGTGAACCTGGGGAGTGAAGGAGTGTGCCTGAGAGTGTGAGAGAGGGTGTGCCTAGGAGTGTCTGAGAGTGTACCTGGGGTGTCAGAGGTGTGCCTGGGAGTGTGTGAGGTGTTCTAAGAGTGTATGAGAGGTGTACCTAGGGTGTCGGGGAGAACCGGGGAGTCGAAGAGGGTGTGCCTGGGGTGTCAGAGGTGTGCAGGGAGTGTCTGAGGTGTGCCTGGGAGTGTCAGGGGTGTACAGGGGTGTCAGAGGGATACTAGGGTGTCAGGGGTGTACCTGGGGGTGTCAGGGTTGTGCCTAGGAGTATCGGAGGTTTGCCTGGGAATGTCGGAGTTGTGCGCAGGGTGTCGGAGGCGTACCTGGGGTGTGAGAGGTGTGCCTGGGAGTGTCTGGGGTGTGCCTGGGGTGTCAGAGGTGTACCTGGGAGTGTCGGAGGTGTACCTGGGTGTCAGAGGGTGTACCTGGGGTGTCAGGGTGTGCCTGGGGTGTCAGAGATGTGCCTGGGAGTGTCAGAGGTGTCTGGAGTGAGTGTCAGAGGGTACCTGGGGTGTGCTGGGGTGTCTAAGGTGTGCCTGAGTCTCAGGTGTGCCTGGGAGTCATGAGAGGTGTGCCTGGGGTGTCAGGGGTGTACCAAGTGTCTGAGGGTATGCCTGGGAGTGTCGGGGTGTGCCTGAGGGTGTGGGAGGTGTGCCTGGGGTGTCAGGGTGTGCCAGGGGAGTGTCAGTGGAGTCCTGGGGTGTCAGAGGTGTGCCTGGGGTGTCAGGAGGTGTGCCTGGAGTGTCAGAGGTGTGCCTGGGAGTGTCGAGGTGTGCACAGGGTGTCAGAGGGTGTACCTGGGGTGTCAGAGGTGTACTGGAGGTGGCAGTGTGCCCAGGGTGTCTGGAGTGTACCTGGGAGTGTCTGGGGTGCCCAGGGATGTCAGAGGTGTACCTGGGGAGTGTCAGAGGTGTGCCTGGGAATGTCAGAGGTGGCCTGGGGGTGTCGGGGGTGTACTGGGGGTGTCAGAGGGTGCCTGGGGTGTCAGAGTTGTACCTAGGAGTGTCGGAGGTTTGCACAGGGAATGTCGGAGTTGTGCCTGGGGTGTCAGAGGTGTGCCTGGGAGTGTCGGAGGTGTGCCTGGGGTGTCACAGGAGTACCTGTTGTCAGGGTGTACCTAAGAGTGTCGGAGGTTTACCTGTGAGTGTCAGAGTTGTGCAGGGTGTCAGAGGTGTGTCCTGGGAGTGTGAGAGGTGTACCTGGGGTATCAGAGGTGTACCAAGTGTCGGAGGTGTGCCTGGGAGTGTCAAGGTGTGCCTGGGAGTGTCAGAGGTGCCCGGGAGTGTCAGCGGTGTACTGGGAGTGTCTGAGGTGCCTGGGAGTGTCAGAGGTGTGCCTGGGAGTGTCAGAGGGTGCCTTGGGGTGTCAGAGGTGCACCTTGGGTGTCTGAGGTGTGCCTGGGGTGTCTGATGTGTGCCTGGCGGTGTCTGAGGTGTACCTGGCAGTGTCTGAGGTGTGCCTGGCAGTGTCAGCGGTGTGCCTGGGAGTGTCAGCGGTGTACCTGGGAGTGTTAGAGGTGTATCAGGGTGACAGAGGTACCTAGGGTGTCAGAGGGTGTGCCTGGGAGTGTCAGAGGTGTACCTCAGGGTATCGGAGGTGTGCCTGGGAGTGTCAGAGGTGTGAGGTGTCAGAGGTGTGCCTGGGAGTGTCAGGGGTGTGCCTAGGTGTCAGTGGAGTACATGGGAGTGTCAGAGGTGTTCCTGGGGTGTCGTGGCATGGGATGTCAGGGTGTACCTGGCAGTGTCAGCGGTGTGCCTGGGGTGTCAGAGGTGTGCCTGGGGTGTCTTAGGTGTACAGGGTTCACCGGTGTATCTGGGGTGTTAAGGTGTATCAGGAGTGTCAGGGAGGTACCTGGGGTGTCAGGGGGTGTGCCTGGGGTGTGAGAGGTGTACCTGGGAGTGTGAGAGGTGTGCTAGAGTGTCTGGGGTGTGCCAGGGGTGTCAGAGGTGTGCCAGTGTCTGAGGTGTACCTGGGGTGTCTGGGGTGTCCTGGGGTGACAGGGGAGAGCCAGGGGTGAAAGATGTGTGCCTGGGAGTGTCAGAGGTGTGCCAGGGGTGTCTGAGGTGTGCCTGGGGTGTCAGAGGTGCCAGGGGTGTCAGAGGAATGCCTAGGAGGGGTCAGGGTGTGCCTGGGAGTGTCAGAGGTGTGCCTGGGAATGTCAGAGGTGTACCTGGAATGTCTGATGTGTGCCTGGGGTGTCTGGCTGGAGTGTCAGAGGTTTACCAGGGAGTGTCACAGGAGAACCAGGGGTGTCACAGGAGAACCTGGGGTGTGAGATGTGCCTGAGGTGTGAGGGTGTGCCTAGGGTGTCTGAGGTGTGCCTGGGGGTGTGCGGTTTGGAATGTCAGGGTGTACCTGGTGTCAGCGGTGTGCCTGGGGGTGTCAGAGGTGGTGCCGGGAGTGTCTTAGGTGTGCCTGGGGGTGTCTGAGGAGGTACCTGGGAGTGTCTGGGGGTGTACCTGGGAGTGTCAGAGAAATACCAGAGTGTCAAGGGTACCTGGGAGTGTGAAGGTGTGCACAAGTGACTGAGGTGTACCAGGGAGTGTCAGAGGTGTGCAAGTGTCTGAGGTGTGCCTGGGGTGTCAGGAGGTGTACCTGGGAGTGTCAGGGGTGTACCAGGGTGTCTGGGGTGTGCTTGGGGTGTCAGGGGGTGTGCCTGGGAGTTTCGGAGGTGTGTTGGCAGTGTCTGAAGTGTACCTGGCAGTGTCAGCGGTGTCTGGGTAATCTGGGAGTGTTAAAGGTGTATCAGGGGAGTGACAGAGGAGTACCTAGGAGTTTCAGAGAGGTGTACCTGGGTGTGAGAAGTGTGCGTGGGAGTGTCTGCAGTGTACCTGGGGAGTGTCAGAGGTGTGTAGCACTGGAGTGTCAGGGGTGTACCAGGAGTGTCAGTGGAGTACCTGGGGTGTCAGAGGTGTTCCTGGGAGTGTCAGGGGTTTACTAGCAATACGTAAC
>NW_024723942.1:0-11161 GCF_018991925.1 Homarus americanus | reverse complement strand
TATAACAATGTCCTGGTCGAGTATAACAAAGTCCCCTGATCGAGTATAACAAATTCCCCTGATCGAGTATAACAAAGTCCCCTTATCGAGTATAACAAAGTCCCCTTGTCGAGTATAACAAATTCACCTGATCGAGTATAACAAAGTCCTTTGGTCGAGTATAACCAAGGCCCCTGATCGAGTATAACAAAGGCCCCCTGTTGAGTATAACAAAGCCTCCTGATCGAGTATAACAAAGTCCACTTATCGAGCATAACAAAGGCCCCTGGTCGAGCATAACAAAGCCCCCCTGATCGAATAATGCAAAGTTTCCTAATCAAGTATAACAAAGTCCCCTGATCGAGTATAACAAAGACCCTGATGGAGTATAACAAAGGCCCCTAATGGAGTATAACAAAGACCCTCATGGAGTATAACAAAGTCCCCTGATCGAGGAAAACAAAGCCCTCTGATCGAGTATAACAAAGTCCCCTGATTGAGTATAACAAAGCCTCCTGATCGAGTATAACAAAGTCCTTTTATCGAGCATAACAAAGGCCCCTGGTCGAGCATAACAAAGCCCCCCTGATCGAATAATGCAAAGTCTCCTGATCAAGTATAACAAAGTCCCCTGATCGAGTATAACAAAGACCCTGATGGAGTATAACAAAGGCCCCTAATGGAGTATAACAAAGACCCTGATGGAGTATAACAAAGTCCCCTGATCGAGGAAAACAAAGCTCTCTGATCGAGTATAACAAAGTCCCCTGATTGAGTATAACAAAGGCCCCTCATCGAGTATAACACATCCCCTGATCGAGTATAACATATTCATTGATCGTGTATAACAAAGTTCCCTGGTCGAGTATAGTAATGTCCCCTAATCGAGTATAACAAAGGCCCCTAATCGAGTATAACAAAGTCCCCTTATCGAGCATAACAAAGGCCCCTGGTCGAGTATAACAAAGGCCCCTGATCGGGTATAACAAAGTCCCCTTATCGAGCATAACAAAGGCCCCTGGTCGAGTATAACAAAGCCCCCCTGATCGATTATTACAAAGTACCCTGATCAAGTATAACAAAGTCCCCTGATTGAGTATAACAAATGTCCCCTGATCGAGGAAAACAAAGCCTCCTGATCGAGTATAACAAAGTCCCCTGATCTAGTATAACAAAGCACCCTGGTGGAGAAAAACAAAGCCCCCTGATCGAGTATAACAAATTCCCCGGATAGAGTAAATCAAGCCCCCTGGTCGAGTATAATAAAGGCCCTGATCGAGTATAAAAAAGTCTCGTGATCGAGTATAACAAATTCCCCTGGTTCGAGTATAACAAAGTCCCCTGGTTGACCATAACAAAGGTTCCTGGTCGAGTATAACAAAGTCCCCTAATCGAATATAACAAAGCCCCCTGATCGAGTATAACAAAGTCCCGTGATTGAATACAACAATGGCCCATGATTGAGTATAACAAAGTCCCCTGGTCGAGTATAACAAAGTCCCCTAATCGAATATAACAAGCCCCCTGATCGAATATAACAAAGTCCACTGGTCGAGCATAACAAAGGACCTTGATCGAGTATAACAAAGCCCATTCATCGAGTATAACAAAGTCCCCTGATCGAGTATAACAAAGCTCCCTGATCGAGTATAACAAAGTCCCCGGATAGAGTATATCAAGCCCCCTGGTCGAGTATAATAAAGGCCCTCATCGAGTATAATAAAGTCTCATGATCGAGTATAACAAATTCCCCTGGTTCGAGTATAACAAAGTCCCCTGGTTGACCATAACAAAGGTTCCTGGTCGAGTATAACACAGTCCCCTAATCGAATATAACAAAGCCCCCTGATCGAGTATAACAAAGTCCCCTGATTGAATATAACAATGGCCCATGATTGAGTATAACAAAGTCCCCTGGTCGAGTATAACAAAGTCCCCTAATCGAATATAACAAAGCCCCCTGATCGAATATAACAAAGGCCACTGGTCGAGCATAACAAAGGACCCTGATCGAGTATAACAAAAGCCCAATCATCGAGCATAACCAATTTCGTCGGAGTAACAACAAAAATCCCCTGATCGAGAATATAGCAAAAGCCCCTGGTCGAGCATAACAAAGTCCCCTGATCGAAAGTATAACAAAAGTCCCTTATCGTCCATAACAAAAGCCCAATTATCGAGTATAACAAGGACCCTATTAGGAGTTAACAAAAGTTCTTGATCGAGTATAACGAAGCTCCAATCATCGAGTATAACAAGAAGTCACCTAATCGGAGTATAACAAAGCCCAATCATCGAGTGTAAAGTCCCTGATCGGTATAACAAATTCTGATCAAGTATAACAAAAGTCCCTGATTGATTATGACAAGGCGCCAGTCGGTATAACAAGGAGCCCTGATCGAGTATAACCAAAATTCCACTGATCCGAGTATAACAAAGACCCTTATCAGAGTATAAACAAAGAGTCCCCTGGTGGTATAACAAATTCCCTGATCCAAGTATAACAAAGTTCCTGGTCGAGTATAACAAAGTCCCTTGATCGAGTATAACAAATTCCACTGGTCGAGTATTACCAAGGCCCCTGATCGAGAATAACAAAGTCCCCTGATCGCATATAACAAAGTCCTCTTATCAAGCATAACAAAGGCCCCTGGTCGAGCATAACAAAGACCCCCTGATCGAACAATACAAAGTCCCCTGATCAAGTATAAAAAAGTCCCCTGATCGAGTATAACAAAGACCCCTGGTCGAGTATAACAAAACCACCTGATCGAGTATAACAAATCCCCTGATCGTGTATAACAAAGTTCCCTGGTCGAGTATAGTAATGTCCCCTGATCAAGTATAACAAAGTCCCTGGTTGTGTATCACAAAGCCTCCTGAATGAGTATAACGAAGTCCCCTGATCGAGTATAACACATCCCCTGATCGAGTATAACACATCCCCTGATCGTGTATAACAAAGTTCCCTGGTCGAGTATAGTAATGTTCCCTAATCGAGTATAACAAAGTCCCCTGGTCGATTATAACAAATTCCCCTGATCAAGTATAACAAAGTCCCCTGGTCGAGTATAACAAATTCCCCTAATCAAGTATAACAAAGTCCCTGATCGATTATGACAAAGGCCCTTGATCGAGTATAACAAAGGCCCCTGATCGAGTATAACAAAGTCCCCCGATCGAGTATAACAAAGTTCTCTGATCGAGTATAACAAAGTCCCCTGGTCGTGTATAACAAAGTCCTTTGGTCGAGTATAACAAATTTTCCTGATCGAGTATAACAAAGTCCCCTGGTCGAGTATAACAAATTCCCCTTATCGAGAATAACAAAGTCCCCTGGTTGAGTATAAGAATGGCCTATGATTGAATATAACAAAGGCCCCTCATCGAGTATAACAAACGCCACTCATCGAGTCTAACAAAGTCCCCTGATCGAATATGACAAAGTCCATTGATCAAGTATAACAAAGGCCCCTGATCGAGTATAACAAAGTCTCCTTATTGAGTATAACAAAGTCCCCTGGTCGAGTATAACAAAGTCCCCTCATTGAGTATAACAAAGTCCCCTGGTAGAGTATAACAAAGTCCCCTGGTCGAGTATAACAAAGTCCCCTGATCGAGGAAAACAAAGCCCCCTGATCGAGTATAACAAAGTCCCCCCATCGAGTATAACAAAGTTCCCTAGTCGAGTATAACAAAGTCCCTTATCGACTATAAAAAAGTCCCCTGGTCGAGTGTAACCAAGGCCCCTCATTGAGTATGACAAACGCCCCCGGTTGAGTATAACAAAGCCTCCTGATCGAGTATAACAAAGTCCACTTATCGAGCATAACTAAGGCCCCTGGTCGAGCTTAACAAAGCCCCCTGATCGAGTATAACAAAGTCCCCTTAACGAGTATAACAAAGCCCAATCATCGAGTATAACAAAGGACCCTGTTCGAGTATAACAAAGTTCCCTGATCGAGTATAACAAAGCTTAATCATCGAGTATAACAAAGTCCCCTAATCGAGTATAACAAAGCCCAATCATCGAGAATAACAAAGTCCCCTGATCGAGTATAACAAATTCCCCTGATCAAGTATAACAAAGTCCCCTGATCGATTATGACAAAGGCCCTTGATCGAGTATAACAAAGGCCCCTGATCGAGTATAACAAAGTCACCTGATCGAGTATAACAAAGTCCCCTTATCGAGTATAACAAAGTCCCCTGGTCGAGTATAACAAATTCCCCTGATCAAGTATAACAAAGTTCCCTGGTCGAGTATAACAAAGTCCCCTGGTCGAGTATAACAAAGTCCACTGGTCGAGTATAACCAAGGCCCCTGATCGAGAATAACAAAGTCCCCTGATCGCATATAACAAAGTCCTCTTATCAAGCATAACAAAGGCCCCTGGTCGAGCATAACAAAGACCCCCTGATCGAGCAATACAAAGTCCCCTGATCAAGTATAAAAAAGTCCCCTGATCGAGTATAACAAAGACCCCTGGTCGAGTATAACAAAACCACCTGATCGAGTAACGATCCCCTGATGCATTAACGGCAAGTTCCTGGTCCAGGTAAGTATGTCCCTGATCTGATATAACGAGTCCCTGATTTGTGTATCCGCAAAAGCCTCTAACTGGAGTATAACAAAGTCCCTGATCGGTATAACACATCCCTGATCGTGCCAACACATCCCTGATCATTAATATAACAAAGTTCCTGGTCGAGTATATTGTTCCCTAATCGAGTATAACAAAGTCCCCTGATCTAGTATAACAAATTCCCCTGATCAAGTATAACAAAGTCCCCTGATCGATTATGACAAAGGCCCTTGACCGAGTATAGCAAAGGCCCCTGATCGATTATGACAAAGTCCCCTGGTCGAGCATAACAAAGTCCCCTCATCCAGTATAACAAAGTTCCCTTATCGAGTATAACAAAGCCCAATCATCGAGTATAACAAAGGACCCTGGTCGAGTATAACAAAGTCCCCTGATTGAGTATAACAAAGCCCAATCATCGAGTATAACAAAGTCCCCTGATCGAGTATAACAAATTCCCTTATCAGGGGAATAACAAAGTCCCTGGTTGAATATAAGGCCTGCGATTGAATATAACAAAGGCCCCTCATCGAGTATAACAAACGCCACTCATCGAGTCTAACAAAGTCCCCTGATCGAATATGACAAAGTCCATTGATCAAGTATAACAAAGGCCCCTGATCGAGTATAACAAAGTCTCCTTATCGAGTATAACAAAGTCCCCTGGTCGAGTATAACAAAGTCCCCTGATTGAGTATAACAAAGTCCCCTGGTAGAGTATAACAAAGTCCCCTGGTCGAGTATAACAAAGTCCCCTGATCGAGGAAAACAAAGCCCCCTGATCGAGTATAACAAAGTCCCCCCATCGAGTATAACAAAGTCCCCTGGTCGAGTATAACAAAGTCCCTTATCGACTATAAAAAAGTCCCCTGGTCGAGTGTAACCAAGGCCCCTCATTGAGTATGACAAACGCCCCCGGTTGAGTATAACAAAGCCTCCTGATCGAGTATAACAAAGTCCACTTATCGAGCATAACTAAGGTCCCTGGTCGAGCTTAACAAAGCCCCCTGATCGAGTATAACAAAGTCCCCTTATCGAGTATAACAAAGCCCAATCATCGAGTATAACGAAGGACCCTGGTCGAGTATAACAAAGTTCCCTGATCGAGTATAACAAAGCTCAATCATCGAGTATAACAAAGTCCCCAAATCGAGTATAACAAAGCCCAATCATCGAGTATAACAAAGTCCCCTGATCGAGTATAACAAATTCCCCTGATCAAGTATAACAAAGTCCCCTGATCGATTATGACAAAGGCACTTGATCGAGTATAACAAAGGCCCCTGATCGAGTATAACAAAGTCCCCTGATCGAGTATAACAAAGTCCCCTTATCGAGTATAACAAAGTCCCCTGGTCGAGTATAACAAATTCCCCTGATCAAGTATAACAAAGTTCCCTGGTCGAGTATAACAAAGTCCCCTGGTCGAGTATAACAAAGTCCACTGGTCGAGTATAACCAAGGCCCCTGATCGAGAATAACAAAGTCCCCTGATCGCATATAACAAAGTCCTCTTATCAAGCATAAGAAAGGCCCCTGGTCGAGCATAACAAAGACCCCCTGATCGAGCAATACAAAGTCCCCTGATCAAGTATAAAAAAGTCCCCTGATCGAGTATAACAAAGACCCCTGGTCGAGTATAACAAAACCACCTGATCGAGTATAACAAATCCCCTGATCGTGTATAACAAAGTTCCCTGGTCGAGTATAGTAATGTCCCCTGATCAAGTATAACAAAGTCCCCTGGTTGTGTATCACAAAGCCTCCTGACTGAGTATAACAAAGTCCCCTGATCGAGTATAACACATCCCCTGATCGAGTATAACACATCCCCTGATCGTGTATAACAAAGTTCCCTGGTCGAGTATAGTAATGTTCCCTAATCGAGTATAACAAGTCCCCTGGTCGATTATAACAAATTCCCCTGATCAAGTATAACAAAGTCCCCTGGTCGAGTATAACAAATTCCCCTGATCAAGTATAACAAAGTTCCCTGATCGATTATGACAAAGTCCCTTGATCGAGTATAACAAAGGCCCCTGATCGAGTATAACAAAGTCCCCCGATCGAGTATAACAAAGTTCTCTGATCGAGTATAACAAAGTCCCCTGGTCGTGTATAACAAAGTCCTTTGGTCGAGTATAACAAATTTTCCTGATCGAGTATAACAAAGTCCCCTGGTCGAGTATAACAAATTCCCCTTATCGAGAATAACAAAGTCCCCTGGTTGAGTATAAGAATGGCCTATGATTGAATATAACAAAGGCCCCTCATCGAGTATAACAAACGCCACTCATCGAGTCTAACAAAGTCCCCTGATCGAATATGACAAAGTCCATTGATCAAGTATAACAAAGGCCCCTGATCGAGTATAACAAAGTCTCCTTATCGAGTATAACAAAGTCCCCTGGTCGAGTATAACAAAGTCCCCTGATTGAGTATAACAAAGTCCCCTGGTAGAGTATAACAAAGTCCATTGGTCGAGTATAACAAAGTCCCCTGATCGAGGAAAACAAAGCCCCCTGATCGAGTATAACAATGTCCCCCCATCGAGTATAACAAAGTCCCCTGGTCGAGTATAACAAAGTCCCTTATCGACTATAAAAAAGTCCCCTGGTCGAGTGTAACCAAGGCCCCTCATTGAGTATGACAAACGCCCCCGGTTGAGTATAACAAAGCCTCCTGATCGAGTATAACAAAGTCCACTTATCGAGCATAACTAAGGCCCCTGGTCGAGCTTAACAAAGCCCCCCTGATCAAATAATACATAGTCCCCTGATCAAGTATAACAAAGTCCCCTGATCGAGTATAACAAAATACCCTGGTTGAGTATAACAAAGGCCCGTAATGGAGCATAACAAAAAACCTAATGGAGTATAACAAAGTTCCCTGATCGAGTATAACAAATTCACCTGATCGAGTATAACAAACGCCCCTCATCAAGTATAACAAAGTTCTCTTATCGAGCATAACAAAGGCCCCTGGTCGAGTATAACAAAACACCCCCGATCGAATATTACAAAGTCCCCAAATCAAGTATAAGAAAGTCCCCTGGTCGAGTATAACAAAGTCCATTGATTGAATATAACAAAGTCCCCTGGTTGACCATAATAAAGGCCCCTGGTCGAGTATAACAAAGTCCCCAAATCGAATATTACAAAGCCTCCTGATCGAGTATAACAAAGGCCACTGGTCGAGCATAACAAAGCACCCTGGTCGAGTATAACAAAGCCCCCTAATCGAGTATAAGAAAGTCCCTTGATCAAGATTATCAAACCCCACTGGTCGAGCATAATAAAGGCCCAGAACGAGTATAACAAGGTCTCATGATCGAGTATAACAAATTCCCCTGGTTCGAGTATAACAAAAGCCCGTGATCGAGTATAATAAAGTCCCTTGGTCGAGTATAACAAAGTCCCCTGATCGAGTATAACAAAGGCCCCTAATCGAGTCTAACAAAGTCCCCTGATCGAGTATAGCAAAGGCCCTTGAGCGAGTATAACAAATGCCCCTCATCGAGTATAACAAAGTCCCCTTATCAAATATAAGAAAGTCCCCTGATCGAGTATAACAAACGCCACTGGTCGAGCATAACAAAGGACCCTGGTCGGGTATAAAAAAGTCCCCTAATCGAGTATAACAAAGTCCAATCATCGAGTATAACAAAGTCCCCTGATCGAGTATAACAAAGCCCCCTGATCGAGTATATCAAAGCCCCCTGATCGAGTATAACAAAGTGACCACGAGTATAAATAAAACCTCGATCGAAAAATTTCTGATCGGATATTTCTTATCAATATGAGTCTATCCATCCGAGTATAACAAAGGCCCTGATGGAGTATAACAAAGACCCTGATGGAGTATAACAAAGTCCGCTGGTCGATATAAACAAAGCCCCCTGATCGAGTATAACAAAGATCCCTGCTCAAGTAAAATAAATTCCCCTCATCGAATTTAACAAAGTCCTCTGGTCGAGTATAACAAAGGCCCTTGATCGAGTATAACAAAGTCCTCAGGTCGAGAATAACAAATTCCCCTCATCGAGAATAACAAAGTCCCCTGGTCGAGTATAAGAAATTCCCCTGATCGAGAATAACAAAGTCCCCTGGTTGAGTATAACAAAGGCCCATGATCGAGTATAACAAAGGCCCCTGATCGAGTATAACAAAGTCCCCTGATCGAGTATAACAAAGTCCCCTTATCGAGTAAAACAAAGTCCCCTAGTCGAGTATAACAAAGGCCCCAGATGGAGTATAACAAAGACCCTCATGGAGTATAACAAAGTCCCTTGATCGAGGAAAACAAAGCCCCCTCAACGAGTTTAACAAAGTCCCCTGATCGAGTATAACAGTCCCTGATCGAGTATAACAAAACTCCTGATCGAGTATATAACACATCCCCCTCATGGAGTAGCAATATCCCTTATCGTGCATAACAAAAGTTCCTCGGTCGAGTATAGAAAGTCCCCCTGATCGAGTATAACAAAGTCCCTTGGTCGAAAGATGACAAAGTCCCCTGCGGATCGAGTATAAATAAAGTCCTCAGGATCATGTATAACAAAGTTCTCGGGAGAGTATAACAGCGACCTTGATTGAGAGCACAAAGGCCCCTCGGATCGAGTGGCAACAAAGGCCCCGTCGAGAGCAATGCAGTCCACTGATCGAGTATAACAAAGGCCCTTAATTGAGTATAATAAAGGCCCCTCATCGAGTATAACAAAGTCCCCTGATCGAGTATAACAAAGTCACATGGTCGAGTATAACATAGTCACCTGATCGAGTATAACAAAGGCCCCTGATCGAGTATAACAAAGGCCCTGGTAGAGTATAACAAAGGACCCTGATCGAATATAACAAAGGCCTTCGGTTGAGTATAACAAAGCATCGTGATCGACTATAACAAAGTCCCCTGATCGAGTATAACACATCCCCCTGATGGAGTATAACATATCCCCTTATCGTGTATAACAAAGTTCCCTGGTCGAGTATAAGAAAGTCCCCTGATCGAGTATAACAAAGTCCCTTGGTCGAGCATGACAAAGTCCCCTGATCGAGTATAACAAAGTCCTCAGATCGTGTATAACAAAGTCCCCTGGGAGAGTATAACAAAGGACCTTGATTGAGTATAAAAAAGTACCCTGATCGAGTATAACAAAGGCCCCTGGTCGAGTATAACAAAGTCCACTGATCGAGTATAACAAAGGCCCTTAATTGAGTATAATAAAGGCCCCTCATCGAGTATAACAAAGTCCCCTGATCGAGTATAACAAAGTCACATGGTAGAGTATAACATAGTCACCTGATCGAGTATAACAAAGGCCCCTGATCGAGTATAACAAAGGCCCCTGGTTGAGTATAACAAAGTCCCATGGTCGAGTATAACAAAGTCACCTGATCGAGTATAACAAAGTCACCTGATCGAGTAAAACAAAGTCCCCTGATCAAGTATAACAATGGCCCATGATCAAGTATACCAAACGCCCCCGGTTGAGTATAAGACATACCCTGATCGAGTATAACAAAGGCCACTAGTCGAGTATAACAAAGTCCCTTATCAAGCATAACAAAGGCCCCTGGTCGAGTATAACAAAGCCAGCCGATCGAATATTACAAAGTCCCCTGATCAAGTATAACAACGTCCCTGATCGAGTATAACAACGTCCCCTGGTCGAGGAAAACGAAGCCCCCTGATCGAGTATAACAAAGTAACCTGGTTGACAATAACAAAGGCCCCTGGTCGAATATATGAAAGTCCCATAATCGAGTATAACAAAGGCCACTGGTCGAACATAACAAATCACCCTGGTCGAGTATAAAAGAGCCCCCTCATCGAGTATAAGAAAGTCCCCTGATCAAGTATATCAAATCCCCCTGGTCGAGTATAATAATGGCCCTGATCGAGTATAACAAAGTTCCCGGGTCGAGAATAGTAATGTCCCCTAATGGAGTATAACAAAGGCCCCTCATCGAGTATAACAAAGTCCCCTTATCGAGTATAACAAATGCCCCTGGATCGAGTATAACAAAAACCTCTTGTATAGCATAACAAAGGCCCCTGGTCGAGTATAATAAAGCCCCACGATCGAATATTACAAAGTCCCCAAATCAAGTATAATAAAGTCCCCTGATCGAATATAAAAAAGTCCCCTGATCGAGTAAAACAAAGCCCCCTCATCGAGTATAACAAAATCCCCTAATCGAGTATAACAAAGTCCCCTGGTCGAATATAATAAAGGCCCCTCATCGAGTATAACAAAGTCCCCTGATCTAGTATAACAACGTCCTCTAATCGAGCATAACAAAGGACCCTGGTCGAGTATAACAAAGGCCCGTAATGGAGCATAACAAAAAACCTAATGGAGTATAACAAAGTTCCCTGATCGAGTATAACAAATTCACCTGATCGAGTATAACAAAGGCCCCTCATCAAGTGTAACAAAGTTCTCTTATCGAGCATTCCAAAGGCCCCTGGTCGAGTATAACAAAACCCCCCCGATCGAATATTACAAAGTCCCCAAATCAAGTATAAGAAAGTCCCCTGGTCGAGTATAACAAAGTCCATTGATTGAATTTAACAAAGTCCCCTGGTCGAGTATA
>NW_024723941.1:0-9823 GCF_018991925.1 Homarus americanus | reverse complement strand
AGTTACGCATTACCAGATATGTTATTCTGTTTTTTAATAGTTTCAATAAATACTGTTATATTAGTGATATTCTATTCATATTCGTGCTTGGATATACGCTATCTGACGTGAAATGTAATATTTTTGCAACCACAATGCTGGATGTCAACACAAGCCGCAGTTACAGCGCAGACTGACTGAAGAAAGGGAGAGACAGGTGTGTGTGTGTGAGGCAGTTGGATGTATGTGTATTGTTCAGGGTACGAGCGATTTGAATGATGCTTTGATTTGAATGTATACTAAATTTACTTCAAATGTACAGAATATTCTCTGTATAATCCACAAGACAATAAGTTCTTCATATAACGAACAGTTGGTGTTCTTAAAACATTGTGTTATAGAAATTTAATAGAAGCCAACAGGTCTTATGGAGAAAATAGGGTTAGTGTTAAGATTACATTACTCGTAAATCGAAAAATTTTAGTTGCTAGCCTAACACAAAAGATAGCACAGTCTAAATAAATCTATATTCATCTATTAATGAAATCATACCTTGAAAAAATATGAATATAACTTGATGGGGGAGAAGGTGACGGAGGTAGATAAATATAGAGCTTTCTGGCGGTTATAGCCTTTCTTTTTATTTATCATCACTCTGGATGCGACTACCAGAACGCCTTTTACCATATCTACTAATACCACAAAATTGGAGTATAAGCAAAAAATCGTTACAGCAAATTAAAGCGTCATATGCATAAGCAAATATCGCCTTCTATTCATAAAATCCTAGAGCCCAATTGATATGAAAGTCAAAATATCGCCATATAGCAGAAACCATTGTATTTGCTAATCAGTGAATGCTAAAACCTGATGATGTGAAGGGCTAATGTATTTATTATTATTATTTTTGTTTTTTTATTATTATTATTATTTATTATTATTATTATTATTAAATTTTTTAGCACTTCCCCAGTCCTTCGATATGTATTAGTGACCTGTGCCCGGGTGTGGGTCAGTATGTAGTGTATGTGGCTGTAGTCAAATTTCTTTGAGTTTATCTATTTTCTTCTTTGTTAGGGCTCATATATATGTACATGTAGGAGACCTTTGCACTAAGGATGGAGGTGAGAAAGAACTCATAATGGCATTTTCTATATATATATATGAAGGCTGGCATGGGGTTGTACGGTAGGAGGAGTTGCTGTGATGAGAGCTTTAGAGAGGTCTTCTCACTGCAGATCATAGTTGTTCTCACCTCAATGGCCAGGCAGGGGGTATTTATATCTTCTGCCGGATCAAAAGTTGAAGTGCAAAGGTGAGAAACATCAAGGATTATTGATAGAAGGTAACTGACCAATCACCACAGTTCAATGGCAGGCTGGATTTGTGAACATTCTGCCAGATTGGCTGAAGCTGATTTGCATCAACTAAATCAGCAGTTGTAGGAGAGTATCCAGTCCACTGCATGCTAATCCCTTGTAAAAAATCATTAGGCCAATGCTACTTAAGGTATTGGTACTAATTCAAACTCATAATATAGGCTTTTGTTTCACTCATGATTATCACACAACAACAGAGTAGGTTTAAGAAATCTCTTTGTTTGAGGGGGAATAGCCCACCAAGACACAGGTCACCCACCCACAGCAGGCCTCTAAGGCCAAAAATAAGAACAAAATATATTTAAAATAAATATGATTTACATTAATTCACACCCACTTAAGATGATGGAAAACCAGCAAGAAAGAAAATGCATACATTTGTGTCAGCAAACTACAGACTGATGACTCCGGGATAGCGGAAGCTCTCAAATAAAAGAAATTAAAGATATCTCGTTTTATATTTGCAGTAGTAAACCCAAGTGAGTATCAGGCTCCATTGCTAATTGGACAATTTAAGCTTAGATCGGAATCAGAATTTATCTGTTTACAATCGGATGAGAAAATTGACAGGCTAGATTTTTGCCAGAATATGTATGGTGGGGCTGAATTTTTTCGTGTACACAGCATGTAGAGATTTAATTCATGTCATATGACTGCTTTTTTCACTGTAAATGCCTTTTGCCCACTAAGGTGTTGTTTTATGTCTGCAGATAGAGAAAGGAAAAAAATGTATAATTAGCCGTGTTGTATCGATTTTCTCTTAGTTAATTTCCCATCCAAAGAACAGCTGTGGTAAATATGAACCAAATATATAAACACATTCGGGTGCTAACCGCCTGCTCAACTTGACCGCATTCGCCTGAGAAGTGAAGGTTATAATAGGTTTGTTGGTTGATTGGGCTAAGTTAGGTTAGGTATTGTTCTTTGTGTTATTTCAAAGATTAATGCAAACCTCGGAGTATATTTTCATTGTTATTTTTGCTGTGAGTATATTGTTAAGTTAATAAAATGGGTATCATAAATAATGTTTTATCTCATATTGTTATATTTCATTCAACCTAAAACCTCACATTGAATGGGTGAAAGATTTATAATACTATGTGGGTTTGATAACCAAATAGGTTTTTTTTATGTTTTATGATGAGATCATCATTCTTCACTGATTACTATTATGACCACATTTCATTTTGATGTTGCTCATTTATACAAAGATTTTTTTTTTATTTTTTCAGTATTAGTAAATCAATCATTAAGATTGATTGAAATATTAATCTTAAAAAGAGGATTCGCAATTTACTTTCCAGAGAAGAAAGATGCTATCTTGATTTAAAGTTAACGAACAATGGTAGGCCAGATAAATAGATATATCAGAAGCCATCTTGGTTGTTTAAACTTTTCCATGGTTTTGATGTTTAATTCTCTTTGTGCCGTGAATTCCATCAGAGCCAGCACCTGTGATCACCATTACACTTCCTCCTCATCCATAATCTGCATCATATGAGGTCATAACTCCGGTCACCTTATCTTTCACCTCACCAGTAGGGTGTAAGGGGAGGCAAAGGCTATATGTGTGATCACCCACTCTAACTTCTACCCTCCTCCCCTTTAATGTGGTGTCAATAACTGTAACCCTTGATATGTAAGGTCACCATGCCTTCAGATTCTCAGCTTGATGGTTCCTTTTGAAATGTTTACAAATTGACACTGACTGACTAGGAGGGATGGCAGCTAACCCTTGCCTCCCGGTTAGGTGCTGCTGGCAGTGCTTCTCTCAGCGGGTTAAATCAAGAAAATATCAACTTTTCCAAAAGTCATTAAACTAGGCGGACGTTCTGGAGCCGCCACCGACCTAAGGTTAATGTGGAGATAAATTACTTGTACTTGATATAGGTTACTAATATTTGTACAATTCTATGACAAGTGGGCTGCTTTATGTCATAATTGCTGGTCGCCTGATTTCGACCCTTTAATCCGATTTTGATAAATCGATTTAACTGTGTTCAATTTCTGGTTCTGATTGTCCTAGTTGCAATTGGGGTTGTAATTTCAAATTCTGTGTCACTACTATAACAGAGTTCTGGGTACTGTACTCTAAGATTAAGAGAACGGAGGACTAAGGCCCTGAAGTGAGAGAAAAACGGACTCATGACGGGCACTCAAATAAAGAGACACATGGCTACATGTTTTGTGTGTACCACCCACTGTACAGTATTGATCGTGCATTTTTCATCATTTGTAATAAAACCTAGTCATGCCTATGTGTGTTTCTGATAATTACCATAACATTATATATTTTATATATTTAGCGTTGTACAAACACAAGGGTCTGCTATTACGCCACTCAGACTGGTTGTGACCTGACAAGTCCATTAACCACAAAGACAGTTGAAGCTTTAAACATCACTCACAATGGATCTTGCAAATTCCAACTGTAATCAGATATACCTAAGTTGTCTCAACAATGCAAACCCAGTTGCATATCAAATTCTGTGCTTACCAGAATAATGTGTCTGGCACTGCTTCCAAGATTAGAAGAAAATGGAGGACTCAAGGCCCTGAAATGAGAGAAAACAGACTTATGACAGGGCACTCAAAACATACACATAGCTGTATAATGCAATATTATGCACACCCCTAAATCGTTAAGTCGACAATGGCTAAAACGACACCTCCCCATTAGTCCGCTTTTAACGAGGGTCGACTGTACAGTATTATTCAGATGTGTGTGTATGGAGTTGGTAGGGGGTGTTGTTCTGCACTGGATATTTTTTTTTTGGGGGAGGAATTGGTCCACCCAGGCACAGGTCAACGACTCACAATGGGGCCTAGGGGCGAAAAAAAAGAATAGAGACATTAAAAATAGAAAAGGTAGAGGTGATATTAATTCACACCATGAAAATGCTGGAATACCAGCTTTTAAAAGGATTGATTAGAGTATGAAACACAGAAGAAGGCAGAGCATTCCACTGTTTAGGTGGAGGAAAGAAGGATGTACTATAACGGTTATTCTAGTGTGACAGACATCCACAGAGAAATGTGGTGGTTACCGCTGGCAAGATGTGGTGTTACAGCCCACGTCTTTTTGTATGTAAGAGACAAATCCACTTAACATTGCCAGTTAAAGTACCTAAAGAGAGGAAAGAGAGTGAAGCAACATTCGCGTGCAAAGAGAAGGGAAATGGCTTACTCAACTAAAGGAGGAGAGTTAATAAGACTTAAATGCCTTGATTCCACTCTTTCTAATAGTTGGACAGGAAGAACAATCACCCAGACATGAGAGCAGTATTCAGATTGAGAATAAATGAATCCTGAGGGATTGTTTGGAGCAACTGCTCAGAGTAAGTATCTACGCATTCCCAACTTTGGGAGGCAGCTTTTTAGGTGTTGTTGACGTGGGGCTTCCTTGACATATTAGAGGAAATGGTGAGGCCTAGTATATCTATTTTAGTAGAATTGGAATGATAGCCGCCTCCTGAAATGTGATTGGTGGAGATCATTTAATTTGGAAATGTAATTGATAACAATAGCTGGTTTTATTACTTTTTGAATTTAATAAAGTTTTCTACTTCCCCATCTTGGAAATGCTGCACAGATCCGCATTGATAGATGTAATGATATCAGCTCTAGAAACAGATCTAGTTTGAGAGTTAGGGGAAGGAAATGTGAAGAGAAGAGTAGAATCATCAGCATAAGAATGAGGAATTAGTTGTAGTAAGTAAATCATTGATAAAAGAAGGGGAAGAGAGTAGGTGAAAGAACAGAGTCTTTGGGTACACCACTATTGCAGAGAAAGAGTTTGGAGATGGTATAGTGATATGTTTAGTGGTTCAGGGGGTCTTCAGGAGAAAGAGGGTTTGACTGAATCCCTTCCCTGCTGTATCTACTACAGGTTGTACCACTTAGTCCGGCATCTGTGGTCCGAAACCTGGTCCGGAAATTTATTTTAGTTTGTCCAATAGGTAGATAGGCAGCTTTTTTTTTTTTTTTACTTATTTGAATTATTATTATTATTACAGAGTATTAAATTTTTTGCCCACAGGCCTCAATGTGGGCCAGTGACCTATTCTCGGTGGGCTAACTTCAAAAAAAAGCCGTGGGAAATTAAGTTTGTTTACATCCGCAGTCTGCTCTCTTTCTCTCTCTGCTTGTCTATACAGAGTACAAATATTTAACCTTCAATATATATGAGCAGTAAATAAGTGTTGCTTTCTATTCTATGTAGAGTAATGATGAGTAAGTTTTTTACTATGCATCTTTTCCTACCAGCAGTCTCTAATTTTTTTTACCATTAATGGTTAGCTACTTATATTGTTCCATTTATTAACATTAAATAACATTACAGGTACTTGCCAACCATATTCATTTTTTTACATTAATTTTATTTTTGTGCCAAACTCAGGGTCTTATTTTTCTTCAGTTTTATGTAGAACCAATCAGTCACTGGTTTCATAAGCTACTATTAAACAATGCAGCCGTCTGGCTCTCTAATATTCCACGTATTATTAATAATTATTGTTAATTTAATACGTACATTAATTCAATAAAACAAATTCAAAACATTAATTAAAATATATGGAACAGTAAATATGTTGTTTCATGTTCTATGTAAAGTACGATATGATATATGCCACGCAGCATGCGATTTACATGTTATGCAATCTTTTTTTTTCTTTAACATTATCGCTATATTTTTATTGTTCCATTTATTAACATTAAATAACATTACTTAAAACAACCATATTAATTTTATTACAGCTACAACCAAGGTCTTATTTTCAGTTTTAGTATGGTAACCAGTCAGTCACTGGTTTTGTAATCAGCTAATACAATGCTGTGTCATTTCTTGGTGTTTTAATATTCTGTTATTATTAATGAATTGTATTGCTCATTTTGCACACATAAACATTAATTCAATGAAAAGACATTCAGTAATAAACAATAATGAATCTTGTACATAAGAGAAAATGGCTGTTTACACAATTATGCACGTCGCCTGCACGTTGTGACTGCTCAAAACCTGCTAAATTCAAGTTTCCGTGGCTAAAATTTTTATTTATTTATTTTTGTGTTCCAATAAAATCTTAAGAATTAAAAACTCACAATTTGAGAAGCTACTATACGACATTTAATTCAATATGTCTTCAAGAGACCATGATGCAGAGAAGTGGTGCTGTGCTTCCAGGCATAAGCACAAGTCACTATCTATCCAGGAAAGGGTGAATTTCCATGGTCTGCAGCAGTCGGCTTGTCCCGAGGTTGCTGGACTAGAGAGGTACAACCTGTACTGGTTATCCTCTTTAACTGCTCATGTTTCATCACATAAAATACACTCTCTCCGCCTAGCATAAATGTAATATTTTTTTCCTTTAAGAGGAGGAAATAACTTAGGCTGAGTTATCTGGTGCTGTAAAGCAGTGGTCCCCAACCTGCAGTTGGTGGATGCCACCATATTATGGAGCCCTAAGGGTTTATGAGAGAGAGGAAAGAGACCATTGAGTGTTACTGGTGGACAAGACTTTCGTTCGTTCACAATAACAGATATGAACAGATGTCCACCACTGACGCATTCCACCTGGCACCCTGTACAGTTTAAGCGAGGAATGGATATCCTAATGGCAGTGTTATTGTGCACTAAAATTATTGAACATATTCCTTGTCATAGTCAGAGACAAGGACATCATAAATAAAAGGCCTTCATGACCATCACTCACTAGAAAGTCAGAAAACTTACTCCTGACAGACCGTATCTTACACTGAAGTTCCCGAATATGATACAATCTCCCTCCTGTTCTCAATGTTACTCCTTTAGCCAATGAAGAACTGGCAAACTACAGTCCGATCAGGTCACTGCGAATGTTGTTGCCATATCTGAAGCTTGCAAATTGTTCCTGGAACGCGCACATTGAGGATATCAACTCATTCATCACTTTGCTCACATGGACAAAGACATGCAAGGGGTGTTGCCTTCTCTGTCAAAATGAACTACCTGTATGTCCCTCATGCCTGGATGTTTTAGTCCCAGCTGATGTGGAGGCATTATGGGTACGGTTGTGCCAAGTGCCCACCCATGCCACACTGCCTCTGTCATTTACTGTATGGCATACCATCCTCCTCATTCACCCACCAGAGACATTCTTATCAATCACCTCATTACCACCTCAGAGTTAGGTACCCATTTGCCAAGTGGGATTATTAAATAATATTGACACCACTGGTATCCAGGACCAACTGCTACTATCATGCTGTGTGAAGTCCTTACACTTGCAGTTAAAAATTACCCTTGACCTTATTTAAACTGACTTAGTAATCGATACCAACCACCTCACCAATGCCTCCTATCAGGTGTAGTATACACCTGTCAGAAGTTCACCAACTACAACAAGTGAGATCCTGGTACAGACACATTGACTGCAGTGCGTCTCATCGGGCAGTGGATGCTTCACCATCCCTGGACTAAAGAACTTGGTATGATGACATGAACACCAAATGGATAAATTAGACCAACTCCACCATGGAATCTCACCACCACGTCTTCCCGAGAGTCCATCATATCACATCTAGTTGATTTGCCCTGATCGCATGGATCCAGCGATTTATTCAGCAGAGAGACAGCTTTAAACTCAATGACCACAACTGCTTCACTCTTCAGAATTAAGTCATCCGGTGAAATACGCTCTGAAGAAGTCTCACTTCCAACCAAGTTGCAATATCTGAAGTAGACCAACATCAGTCAGTGGTATGGTAGCTTAAAGAACTCTTGTGACCAGAGTAACGAGTATTTGGTACCTGCGGACCTCTTTTCATGCCCTCTGAGGATGAGATATAAAAAGCACATCTTCAATCACAGAGAAAACATCACCAGTAAGAATTTTCAAAAGGTAACAAAATCTAGTCTCAAGGGTCAATTATTCTTCAACGATGAATAGAAAAAAACACATTCACAGTCTCTGCTTTTGAGCCTTAATTTTTGCAAATTGGTCAATGACCATCAAAATCTACTTTTGCATGTTCATACTCAGTTGAAGCAAAAGCCAGGTTTGTCAATCTTGTTTAAACTCACTTGAATGAAGGAAAATTTTAATCAGTTTAAATTTGGAAAAACTTCTTTACGTGAAGCAAATAGACACACAGATACTCAAAAGAATCTCAAGCACAATGACAAGGAAGATATGAAAAATCGCTGGGGTTCGGGATAATGCTATATCTTGAAAATTCACTGAATTGATTTTTGTGGATTAGAAATAGCAAAATAAATGCTAATGACATGAATTTGTTGCCAATATCAACACAAACATGGACACTTATGCCAAATTATATAAATTGTGTAGCGGATCGCCATGATTTAAAAAAAACAATGAGGCCAGTGAAATCGTCAAAAGTAGTGAAATTGTGTATTACTTCTATGAGCAAGCTTTTGAAATCCTTTGAGAATTACAAATCTTTGTCGTATTTAGCACAAATATGACCCTTTGCCTTTCTACAAATTTAAATTTGTATAATACATACCGACCTTTCTGAATTTGGGCACATATTCCTGTAGGTATGCCATGGTTGAGGAAAATATTGCTCCTTCACTATTTCCATGGAACCTATTTATCATTTCATATAACGTTGGAACAACCGTCACACATGATGGGATACACACAGCAAACTGATAAGTAAGGATAAGCCATGAAACTGCATAGTCGCATGGAAAAATTCTCACATCTAAAGAAAGGTGAAATAGCCTAAACATAATTTTTTCATAGACTTACAGTATATGTGTATTTGGAAATTTTACTGTCACAACTAACACTGGCGAGACAATGGGAAAAATTTTTCCAGCATCAAAATAATCTAATTACTTATATTTCTTAAATCTAATTACAATAGTAATAACTTCTAAAATAAATTTTTTTTTGTTGTTTTTGTCACCTGCTATGAACAACTTTTCAAATATCACTTGTTTCTGTATTTACCAGGTACAGTGAGTTCTGCTATAGCGTGTTTTGATATGCGAATTTGCTCTATGATTTATGAATTTGGAACAATATTTGTATACTTAGCGATACATTGTTTTGCTATATGTGATTTTTTGTACTATTTCTCAATTTTGTGGTATTAACTGTGAATATGGTAAATATCTCGCATTCTGATGATAGAATTCGGTGATTATCGTAAAAGAAAGGATATAACTTGCTTGAAGAGAAGCGATGTTATCAACCTCAAAATCATTCTCCCCATCAAGTTACATTCATATTTTTTCAAGGTAAAGTGTTAAATTTACTGTATGATTTCATTATTAGATATAGATGTAACATTTATTTAGACTGTGCTATCCTTTGTGTTAGGCTAACTACTAAATTTTTTCGATTTAGTAATCTGCACCTAACCTATTTTCTCCATAAGCCTATTGTTATTTCTATTACTGATTTTCTATACGATATTTTACAAGAACACAATTATCGTTATAGCAGAATTCTATG